>NC_054383.1:133998494-134312869 GCF_017654675.1 Xenopus laevis | reverse complement strand
TTGGGCATGGATGTAAAAAGGTTGTATCTGTCTTACAAATATTTGGATGAGGAGGGTCATTAGAATTAAATACAACATTTACTTTACTAATTTACTGTAATCTTTTAACCACACAACAGTTGTTGATATATTAAGGAATACGTGTATTTACCTAAACTAAAACATCCTAAAACGCCATTCAAAAGCTGGCATTTTTCATCTTTGGTGCAATTTGTTGGCTCACATACAAGGCCAGTGGATGGGTTGCAAATGCAGACTTCTTTGCAGTCATGGACAAAGACTTTCTCCATAGGCTGTGGGACATAAACAGTGTATTAGTAGTATTAATAAAGCTGTAGTAGCAATATGTAAGAAACATCTAGATATGTGAGTTCTAAATAAATTAGGAGGAACATCAAGAAAATGTTTTCATATGGCTCAGTTACTAACACTAGCAATTAAGTATAACACAGATGGAACTGACTTGTCTAGACCTTTGACACGGATGATTCAACATATTCACACTTTCAAGAAATCATACTTTCCCATGAAAAATGTGTGGTATGTTGACCCATGGTGTCCTATAGTGCACCATGTGATGTTGAAAAAAGATTTTCATCAATAGGAATCATAGCATAGAGTAAAGAGAAACCTGGAACTGTAGAAGCTACATCACTGGCATGATGGTACTTATTTTGTTGGCATCATAGGTTCTATGGCAAGAAAAGTATTGAATTCATGGAGGGTTAGCCTCCCCAAAAAGAGAACAATTGCTCAACATATTCATCTATAATTACACAAAATACAAAAAACATTCTAACAGTATTTTCACCTTCCATTTATGTTCTATGTAGGGCTGCATAGAAGGGTCAATGTAGGTCAAACACTTAAATAATACCCACCCTAAAATATCTTCCATCTGCAGAACAGCCACAGTCTTCCATAGATACGCAGCCACGCCCATCAAAGAAATAACCATCGTCACACTCACAGCCCTCGGAGCATGTGGTAGGGCATTTGGAAGGATTTGCAATGGCAGTACATGCCATGGAACATGTATCCGCACACACCTTGGATTTGCTGTTGGGTGGGCAGTTGAGTGCTTATGGAGAAATCAGATTAATCATTGAACAGAAATTAATAATACTGATTGTTTCAGTTAGGAAACATTGATTGTATCCATTTGGCTTTTATGCAGCCATCTTACAGTATGTGGAACTATACAAGAATATGGAGCTGCCATAGAGGTTACGCTATCTGCTTATGAAACCAGTGCTCAACGGTACTTGTGCCTATATATGCTCCTAGGAACATCTGGAGAGTGCCAATGTGCCCTTTTGGTCTACTCTAATTAGCTACAATCAATTGTATTTATAGACACTAGGTCCACCAGTCTGGACCTGGTGGTTATTCCAGGGTTCCCCTAGATCTGTGGTCCCCAAGCAGTGGTTTTTGGGCAACGTGTTGCTCATCAAACCATTGGATGTTGCTCCCAGTAGCCTTAAATCAGATGTTTATTTTTGCATTCCTGGCTTGTAGGCACATTCTGGTTGCATAAAAACCAGGTGTGGTGCCAAACAGAACTTGCTGTAGGCTGCCAGTCCATGTAGGGGCTACTAAACAGTCAATTGCATCCCTTATTTGGCACCCACAGGGATTTTTTCATGCTTGCGATGCTCTCCAACTCTTTACATTTGAATGTTGCTCACAGGTAAAAAAAAGTTGGGACCCCTGCCATACATGGTTTCATCCATGAATGCAACTGATACAATGTGGAGTTCCACATACAGGACAGGTTCAAGGAAAAATGTTGTACTGACCACCATGCTTTTAAAAATTAACTTATAGACTTATCAGTGATGCACAAGGTTAATTGAAGTGGAAGTTCAATACAAAATATATACACCAGACTGCACTATACTTAGAGTAAGGCCAAGCTAAACCACAAAACATTACTTACGGCAAAATGTTGCAGTTCGCCATGGTTGCATGATGACACCAGCTGTCTGACAAGCTGCAACGTAACTTTGGACACTGTGGCATAGGATTTTTCTGTCTCCCAGACCAGCACACATATCAAAAATGCAATTATTAAAATAGGGATCGGGAATGATGGTGCTGTAGCAGATGCTTAAAGAGCTGTCATTCTTCTTCAGGAAGCCACATTGACTATCTTGTTGAAGTATATTTATTAGCCTGTCATTACAGGCAGGACATGGGTTATTATTTCCACCACAACCATCATCACATACAACCTCAGGAATCTCAACCCTCCAAGATGATCCAAAGGTGATAGCACCAGCCAATAATATTTTATTTGGACTCTGGAACTCATCCTTTTTATCGCCATTATAATTGCCACACAGTCCACCTAACTGGCCCTTGTAGTTTCCAGGAACTGTCACCAGAATGTGATAAACCAAATCATAACTGATTTCAAGTCCAAAGTCTGTGTCAATAATGACTCTCTGTCCATTTTGGTAAGCTTGGATCTTTCCATATGCAATTGTTATTGGGAGGTTGTTGATCACACCATTAACCTATGTAAAAGAGAGAATTATTTAACTCAATGCATTTGGTCTCCACGCCTTCAAGTTGTTGCCATGTAACAAATAAAGGGTTTTCCCAAATCCCTAATGGAACCAGAACTACATATCAGTTGCCTAGACAATTCCGACATTGGGTTAAAAATCCAGTTTCAGCCAAAAAGAAATTGTAAATTTAGGACAATGGCACACTGCCCGGTATACACAAAAATGGCAATTAAAAATATATTTGTATTACATGAAGTCCATTATAGGAAAACAATACCTGACAATATAGGACATACTAAAGGGATCGTTTATGACTGCAATTGTAGTTGTGGTCCCCACTTTAATTAAAGGTACTTGCATCAAAATTTGCACTCAGCACTGATCAGTCCTTCTGTTCTGAATTGAGTGAATCTGTGCCTATTGACACAGAAGAACTCTGGAGCCACTGCCACATCTAGACTAGGCACAGAGGTGGTGGTAGTTTGAGAAGTCCTCGCTTCACCCAAATGCCAATTAAGTCATAGGTTCAAGTCCAGCAACTATACTTTGTATGTCTTCCCTATATTTGTATGGGTTTCACTTGATGATAACTAACCTAGAATAAATCTATTTTACATAAAGGTGTTGACATGACAATCAGGATGTCACATTGCAGATGACTACTGTGTAATATAATAACAGTAATACATTTTGCACCAGGTCCATAAACTATAAAATCATTTATTGGGCACCTGATGGCAAAAAAAACATGTGATGATATGAAGGCTGTTATTGGTTACCAGACTGGTGCAAAATTTCCTAAACAAGCACAGTTGCCCATGTATGCCAGTCTTTATTCAGTTAAGGAACTCAAACCAGCATGCAGCAGATACAAACCAATGTACTCACTGAAAGTTCCATCAAAACCAAATAGATCAAATTGAAGAAATTAGATTAAATTTAGATCAAATATTCTGGTATAATTGTTAGAATTTAAGATGAATATATGTATAAAGATGTACAAGAATTAAGTAGGGGTTTGTAAAGTAGACTGCAGAAACAATGCTTTGCAGTTATAGCATTACTTACCATTATGACACCTTGATAGTTATTCTGATGTATGAGAGTGTGTCCATACACTTGAAGAGTTATCACTTTGGTTACAGCCACCTGTCCTTTGCCTGATCTTTTATTTTCTACATTGACAGTAAAGGGTTCCAGATTAGTACTGTTAGTGACCAATTTGGCAAGTGTGTAGGTGCAGGTGCCTTGAAACTCAAAGGCTTGTCCATCAAAAGTCATATAGTGAGAGTCGCCAGCTGCAGAACATGTGGCAGAACCAATGGGTTGGCATTTCTGAACTCCATCCATTACCTTACAAACTGCATTTGGACCACAGGAGAAATCTTTGCATTCCACTACTCCATTTACAGTACATAGACATGTTTTATTGCATTCTCTACCAAGTAAAAAATTTTCGCCAACCATATAATATTTGCCATAATAATTGCAACCACACTGGGAAAGTGGGACGCAGTCTCCACCACTGAGAATAAAACCATCATCACATTCACAGCCCTCTGAGCATTGGAGGCTACACCCCTTGGGAGGAGATAGAGTAAGACATGTTGGAGCACAGCCTGATGCACACACCTCATAATGACTTCTTACACACGATAGACCTGTAATATAAACAGTTAAATGTATTAGTGAGTAAATACTTACTGAAATACAAGGATGATGATTACATAATCATGGAGAAATATTAGTAACATATTACTATCTATTGTCTCTGCCACAGCTGTCACTGTAAATAATAAAAAACTTTTGGCACTTTAAGACAGAACTTACTTTCTCATACCTTAAAGGATAAGTAAAAAAAAATAAGAAAATGTAAAATTGATGAGAGGGCTATTGTAAGTACTTTTGCATTGTACATTCATTATTTATTGATTTTTTAATTCCAAGATATTAAAGGACACATGTACTGTTACTAATAATTAATTGTGTTACAACAGCGCCACCTGCTGGTCATTTTCCCACCAGTCTGACCAGCAAGTAGTCAAGGAAGTTGTCAGGAGAAAGAAAGAGGCTGATGTTCTTCTGCTTCGGAAAGGTGTGAGAAAGGTTTCTAATTTTATTCCTAAGCAGAAGAACATCAGCCTCTTTCTTTCTCCTGACAACTTCCTTGACTACTTGCTGGTCAGACTGGTGGGAAAATGACCAGCAGGTGGCGCTGTTGTAACAAAATTCATTCATAGTAACAGTACATGTATCTTGGAATAAAAAAAAATAATGAATGTACATTGCAAAAGTTCTTAGAATAGCCCCCTCATCAATTTAACATGAACTTATTTTTAAGGTTTACTTATCCTTTAACAGATACTCTCCTGTCCTCTGGAAAAATGAATTGGTAATTAATTAACCAAATATGTTTTAAATACGTATATATACATATTGTGGCAAGCTGGCGGCTTGAACACGTAACTTTTAGGGGGGAATTAGTCAATGGTAGTCAGGCAGCATAGGAAAAATGAGCATAAAGACAGGGACACACAGCTTCTTCAAGGAACACACGTTTATTTTCGCACTTTGCACCGACACAGTGTATTGTCCACAGACACAGGGGTGACCATTTTATCATTCAAACAAATCATAAAATAAAACCTAGCCCATTGGGCACTACCTTCCAACTCTGGAGCAGTCCCTGACTAGGCTGGGCCCCTTGTGGACTACCAGCAAACAAAACAATTGTTGTGGCTCACCCCTGTACTCACAGTCTTGGAATGAACTTCTTAGCCTCCTGGCTTTTCTTCAATGTCCCACACAGACAACAAAATCTGGCTCTTAGTCACAGCCACGGGCTCCCTCTGCTTCATGCAGTAACAGGCGGCACTCCCAGCTCCTCTGGAAGTTCCTCACACAGCCAGGTCTCCTACCTGCCGTGCCCTGCTGAGAGACACACTATCCCATTCTAATTAACTTTAAATAGTCTTTCCACAGGACAGCTTTCCTGTGGAAGGTGAACTCCAATCTCTGGACTGGATCTATGGAATGGAGTCCCTGGCTACTAAAGTCTTTAAACAGAGCGCTGATTCTCTGTTTAATAACTCCCTTCCTGAAGCCCCTCTCAGTACCTGGGGAGAAATTAAAGGCTAGAGTGACCTTTTCCTAGTCACTCTACCACAATATGTATATAGTATACATATATACTGTATCTCAAACCCTCCACAAAAGTCCAATTAAGTTTGAGGACAGCAGTTGTTGAAACAAATCCATCAGGGTGACCTTGGCTGGCTTGTAGGCCTTACATCATGGACCCACTCAGTAAAGGTCTGCTGAATGAAGGTCATGTGAGCTAGTATCCTTTAACTGGAACCTGGAAGGGGGCTGTAAAGTGTAAATCTGCATGAAGATGGCTGCTTTCATTAGGGCCTTGGCTGGCTTGTAGGCCTTACATCATGGACCCACTCAGTAAAGGTCTGCTGAATAAATGGCTTGAGAGCTACTATCCAATTGCCTTATTTAACTGGAAACTACCAGTCATGTTAACCCCAAGATCTATTGTATTACCCTGTTGCATGTGTGTTATGCTCTTTTTTTTCTGGTATTTAATCTGCCATGCTTTGTTTACACTGATTTATCCCCACAAGTTGTCTAAGTACATCAGGGCCCTTTTGAATCTAGCAATTATGTACTATTTATACTGTAACAAAGCTTTATACCATATATTGACTTCAAAACTTACTGCAGAAACTTGCAGATCTCCAAGGGAATATAGTCACACCAAAACTTTGACAAGAGGCTGCATAACTGGCTATGACTCTGCACATCATCTCTTGTTTTTCTTTATAGTAGCAAGCATCATACACACAGTCCTTAAAGTATCCTTCTGGGTTGAGCTTGGCATGGCAGTTGCGGAAAGGTCCGGTGTTATTTAAAAGAATACCACAACCACCTTGGATAGAGCGCTGACGTTTTTCAATATCTGACAGATTAGAACATGGTCTAGGGTCTGCTTCTAAACATCCAGAAATATTTTTCACATTCCAGCTTTGACCAAATATTGTTGAGTTTGGAGTCAGAACATTGTTTGGCATTAAAAACTCATTGGCCTTGTTGCCATCAAAGTTAGCACAAAGCCCACACACTGCTCCTGAATAAGTGGTGGGAATTCTGACAGCGACATAACCATCCCAGCTGAAAGTGACTCTTAAGCCAAAATCGGTCTGGATAATGGCATACAAACCCTGCTTGTAGATAGACATCTTGCCGTTTGCGAAAACGAATGGAAAGTTTGTAAGAAGACCATTCAGCTGAAAACATATAGAGAAACGAATAATTGACCTCAAACCTGTTTAAACATATTGGACTTTTAAAGACCAACAACATCACAAATGAAGATGTTACTTAACATACTATTTATTTCTATCCGGCACAAGTAAATGCTATTTATTTCAAGTTCAATATTTTGATGGTGCTTACCAAAATCCGGTTCTTATATTGATTGTTGATTACAATGTTAAAATCAAAGATTTCAACCTGAACCATGGTGGTATAAGACACCATCTTGCTGCCTCTGTTTTCATTTCCAACATGGACCTTAAAGTCCACCAGATCTCCTGTTTTGTTGCACAGTGCAGCAAACTGATAGATACATGTACCCTGGAAGTTGTACTTCACCCCATCAAATGTAACATAGTGTAGATTTCCAGAGGCAGAGCAAGTTCCAAAAGAGATAGGGTAACAATTCTGAATGCCATTGTTCACTGCACACTTCTCTCTTGGCTTACACATCACTGCTTTACATTCAACCCTCTTGGTGCTGGGGTTGCACATGCACTGATTCTCACACTTGCTGTCAGCCCAGAAAGTTTGATTAGCTCCATATAGTCTTCCTTCATAGATACAGCCACAGCTCTCCATAAGAATACATTTGCCTCCATCCAGAGCATAGCCATCCCTACACTCACAGGCCTCTATACAAGATGCAGAGCAATTTGATGGAGTAGCACCAGCATTACAGGTGAGAGGACAGGAACGACTACAAAGCCTGTACTGGCTATTCTCAGGACACGGCAGTGCTGAAAATACAAAATTAAAATGCAAGTTAAACCTTAACCTTATCATTTGGTAGGATAATTCTTGTCATCCAAAAAGTAATGTGAATTTGATTCAAAGCAAAAAGTATTTTTATAAATTATAGTCTACGCAATTGTAATAAGCTTTAAGGACATCTATCACTAATATATTTTTTAGCCCAATGAGGAAATAGTTGGCCTAGGAACTGGTTGGATTGCCCTCTTGGACTCAGGAAGGAATGTTTCACCCAAATTGGAAAAGCTTTTTTACCTGCCTCTGGATCAACTAGCAGTAGGGATGCACCGAATCCAGGATTTTCGTTTTTCAGCAGGATTCGGCTGAATCCTCATGCCTGACTGAACTGAATCCAAATGCTTAAAATCATGTGAATTTTCATCACACAAACAGAAAGTAAAAAATGTTTTACAGCACAGCATGTGGTTCTCGTTCGCCCTTCCCTACCCTAATTTGCATATGCAAATTAGTATTCAGATTCAGTTCGGTATTCGTCTAAATAGTTGACGAAGGATTCAGGATTCAGCGGATCCCAAAATTGTGGATTTGGTACATCCCTATTAGGCAGGTTTCATGTGAATAGAACAGTTGACCTTGATGGATGTTTTATATATAATCTCCCTTAGTAGTTTGTAAATAGATATATTAAGACAATGTTCAGGAGTTACTTGGGCAAAGAGCTGAACTTGATGTGTATTTTGTCAACCTCAGCTATTCTGTAAAATCTGACTTATACTGATAAGAATCCAGTCCTTTTAGTCTATCCATAGGTTTCCCTATCTCCTGTCATATACTTGTACCTGTAGGTTTACAATAAGCAAGATATATGACCTAACATTAAAGGGATACTGTCATGGGGAAAAAAAAAATTCAAAATGAATCAGTTAATAGTGCTGCTCCAGCAGAATTCTGCACTGAAATCTATTTCTCAAAACAGCAAACAGATTTTTTTATATTCAATTTTGAAATCTGACATGGGGCTAGACATATTGTTAATTTCCCAGCTGCCCCCAGTCATGTGACTTGTGCTCTGATAAACTTCAATCACTCTTTACTGCTGTACTGCAAGTTGGAGTGATATCACCCCCCTCCCTTTTCCCCCCAGCAGCCAAACAAAAGAACAATGGGAAGGTAACCAGATAGCAGCTCCCTAACACAAGATAACAGCTGCCTGGTAGATCTAAGAACAACACTCAATAGTAAAAACCCATGTCCCACTGAGACACATTCAGTTACAGTACATTGAGAAGGAAAAACAGCAGCCTGCCAGAAAGCATTTCTCTCCTAAAGTGCAGGCACAAGTCACATGACTGGGGCAGCTGGGAAAGTGACAAAATGTCTAGCCCCATGTCAGATTTCAAAATTGAATATAAAAAAATGTGTTTGCTCTTTTGAGAAATGGATTTCAGTGCAGAATTCTGCTGGAGTAGCACTATTAACTGATGCATTTTGAAAAAAACATGTTTTCCGATGACAGGATCCCTTTAATAAAGTTGTGCTTGACTTACATTGGTCAGTAATGGGAAAACCCCAATAACAAGAAGGAATGTTTCGATATTTTAAACACAGACATAAACATGGATACAAATATAGTGGCCCATAGAGAAATATAGTTAATTAATAACTTTTGGGTTTCCTCAAAACCCTCATATTTTACTTACGGCATCCAGAGATTTGTCTCCATTCTTCAATTGCAATGTTATTATTCTGGCAAGCATCTGCATAGGCTTTCAGACTTTCACAAAACATTTGCTTCATTCCTTCATTTATGCACAAGTCGTACACACAGTTCTTTACATATATTTTAGGGTCCAGCACTGAATGGCATCGGCGGAATGGCCCATCTGCTTTAGAGATAATTCCACAATTCTTATCATCTGCAAACTTTTGTTGGGCCTCCATGGGACAGCTCTTGCACTCGCCGCTGCAATTGTGCCAACAAAACATGTCCTCATCCTCAACTTTCCAGCTTTTGCCAAACTCAGCCACATTGGGTGCTTGTGTACCTGCTGGATTAGCCTGATCGTCAGCAGGGTTGCCGTTAAAATTGCCACACATACCGCAAACATTTAAAAAGAAGCTGCTAGATAGGGATATGCTTAAGATGGAGTTCCAGTCGTACTTCAATTTTAGGCCAAAATCTGTTTCGATGATTAGAGACCATCCTAACTGATATAATCGAATCTGACCACTGTTCAAGATAATGGGAAGTTGCAAATACTGGTTATTCACCTGGAGAAAGAAAATGGGGAATGAAGAGCCAAAATGATTCATTCTCCTGAAGATGACTTCTTTCTACCAATCTGGTCAATGTGATATAGCTAAAAAAACACATCAGTTCACATATACACATTCTGTTACAATTTAAGCACATATTTGTTATTAAAGAGTGCAGTCTAATTGAAATAATAATAATAATAATAAGAAATAATATTTAGGCACCTCCTGGTAAATACTCATGGTATGATGCTCTGTCAAGGTTATCTCTCTCTCTCTCTCTCTCTCTCTCTCTCTCTCTCTCTCTCTCTCTCTCTCTCTCTCTCTCTCTCTATCTCTCTCTTATTCAGGGCTAATTACAGAAAGAGCTTTGAAAAGGAATTAAGGGCAACAGGGGAAAAAAGAAGAAGGAAGAAAAAAAGGGAGTGAGATTAGGGAGATTGAACAGTGAAAAGAAGGACAGGAAAGAGAAGGACAGGAAAGAGAAGGACATGTTGGGAAACTAAAAAGAGATAACATGTGTAAGCTCAAAGAAAGCAAAGATAACAAAGTGTTTCTCAAGAATCCCCACTAGATCCTGTGATTTGGGAACATATATATATACTGAAATAAAATGCAAAAAATAACAGGGGGCACATTAGGCTCAAAGATACATATTTAATCACTGACCAAGGAAGAAAGGAAGCTCTCTCTGTTTGTTTAGGATAGCAGCTGCCATATTCACTTGGTGTGACATCACATCTGAATTGAGTTTCCCTGCTCACTCGTCATAACTCTGGGCTCAGATTACAGCAGGGAGGAGAGGAGGCAGGGAGAGAGGAGCAAACTGAGCATGCTCAAGCCCTAGCCCTGGAGGTTTAAGCTTAAAACAGGAAGCCTGATACAGAAGCCCATGAGTACACAATAGAAGGAAAGAAATGCTGTGTTTCTTTTGACAGAGGACTCAGAGCAGCATTAATTTGTGGGTTTACTGGTGTATTTATATAGACCTTTCTGATGAAGTTTACTTAAAGGGATCCTGTCATTGGAAAACATGTTTTTTTTCAAAACGCATCCTTTAATAGTGCTACTCCAGCAGAATTCTGCACTGAAATCCATTTCCCAAAAGAGCAAACAGATTTTTTTATATTCAATTTTGAAATCTGACATGGGGCTAGACATTTTGTCAATTTCCCAGCTGCCCCAGGTCATGTGACTTGTGCCTGCACTTTAGGAGAGAAATGCTTTCTGGCAGGCTGCTGTTTTTCCTTCTCAATGTAACTGAATGTGTCTCAGTGGGACATGGGTTTTTACTATTGAGTGTTGTTCTTAGATCTACCAGGCAGGTGTTATCTTGTGTTAGGGAGCTGTTATCTGGTTACCTTCCTATTGTGCATATTTTGGCTGCTGGGGGGGAAAAGGGAGGGGGGTGATATCACTCCAACTTGCAGTACAGCAGTAAAGAATGATTGAAGTTTATCAGAGCGCAAGTCACATGACTTGGGGCAGCTTGGAAATTGACAATATGTCTAGCCCCATGTCAGATTTCAAAATTGAATATAAAAAAATCTGTTTGCTGTTTTGAGAAATGGATTTCTGTGCAGAATTCTGCTGGACCAGCACTATTAACTGATTCATTTAGAATTTTTTTTTCTCATGACAGTATCCCTTTAATTTTAGCCTTTCCTTCTCCTTTAAGGCAAAGTTCAACTTTGTCTACTTATTGAATATAGGCAGATATAGTCATTTGGGGGAAAATTTACTAAAGGGCGATGTGGCTAACGCTGGCGAAAATTCGCTGGTGAAGTAGATTTTGTCAAAAAAAAAGTTGAACATTTTTCTAAGTCCCAAAAAACGCTGGAGTTTTTTACTTTTTACTGGGAGATAGGCTAAAAAAGATCGAAACATTTTTTTTTGGGGGACCCTCCTTCCACCTTACATTTGGCACCTAAACTATACAGTGGGCACATGTGTAGGGCAATATAAAACCTCTATTTAATTTTATTAAGTTTCCCTGGCCTTGTGTAGTGTAATGTAGTTGCTGCACCATACAAGTCCATTGTACTTTAACTGCACGCTGTATTCTAATTAGGCATCGCTAGCGTAACTTCGGACTGCTTATCGTATTATCACCAGCGCAAGTTCGCAAGTGTTCGGTAACCTGTGCACAACTTCAGATCTTCGTGAATTTGCGATGGCCTGGCGAAGTGTTGCGGATTTGAGCGAAGCCAGCGCTGGCCGATCTTCGGAGGTAAGTAAATTTCCCTCATAGTGTGTATAAATGCTTTCAGTCCCAATCAATGGGCCAGATTCAGTTCAGTGAGAAAAAGGTTTCTCATTTGAAACCCGACCATGAGTTTTCACATGATAAACTATGAGATAACTTTTTCTCACTGAATTGAATCTGGCCCAATGTTTGCTATAGTCAAAAAGGTTTACTTTTCCATGTGGTTGTCTGATGTTTCCAAATGGAGGAAGCGGTGAAACTAAAGTAAGAGGTGGGGCTGCATCTCCCTATCTAAGAGAATCATGTGCATGATAGTGATTCCTTCACTCTTTTAGCTACCTTTAACACTGGAGGCTTAGGCAAGCAGATTTTGGATGTTGGTGGCCTCTCTGTGGACAGATGCTAGCATCCTTTGAGGCATCAGCGTGTAAACTTTGGAGATGATTATATTTAAAACTGCACATTATTAGAACTTAGGCCACATTATGCTTTACAAGCTCACTGGATTCCAACTATTACATAACATAAGTCACAACGATTACAAGACCCTGCAGAGGATAGTGAAGACAGCAGAGAAGATCATAGGTGTCTCTCTTCCTTCCATCACAGACATTTACACCACTCGCTGCATCCGTAAAGCCATCAGCATTGTGTCTGATCCAACACACCCCTCACACTCACTGCTCACACTCCTGCCATCTGGAAAAAGGTACTGAAGCATTAGGGCCCTCACTACCAGACTGTGTAACAGTTTCTTCCCCCAAGGACCGGACAGATCTCTATCACACTCACACTCCATCTGACCTTACTATATACCACAACGTTACACAGCCACTGTACGCCATTGTATAAATAAATAGCCATTGGATACAATTGTTCTCTATGAGCACATCTGCACTTTATCATGTTCTTTATCATGTTCTTACTACTGTCATATCACAATGATACACCCATCATGTCTGACGTTTAACATATTACATCTGCTGAGTGTGCACTGTATTGTCCTGTCCCTGCACTGTTCCTGTTTTGCAGGAGTTGCATATTTTTGCACTTTTTGCACTTTTTGTCTGTTGTCCGGTACATCTATGTTGTGTTGTGTAGCTCCATGGTCCTAGAGGAACTTTTGACTCTTGATAATATATTTGGATGGATTGGGAACTAAATGGTTTTATGGTTGACATGTGAAGAAGGAAGACAACAAAATATCGCTTCATATTGTCCTGTAATTGGTGTTTTTTGATGATTGGGTGTCATTGTTTTGATAATATATAGGTGTTGTACTACCACTATATAGGTCACTCATCAAACCTCATCTTTTCAACATTTTATTCTATTTTGGAACTTCTATTTACAGAAAGATAATATTCAGAGGGGATGATTGATGGCCTAAAGAATATATGAAAGGCTCCAAGACCTTAACCTGTAAAGCTTAGAAGAGAGATGGGGAGGTGATAGAAACATTCGGTTATATTGAGGGAAGCATTTTCCAGCACGGGGACACGATAAGAGGGAAGGAGGGGAAAGTGTTGTCCTCTCAAATACGTGTGTATTTCTTTCTTTCAATCTGTAATCATTTAAATGTGTTTACTATAAACATTTTCAAACCTTTATGTTCTATTCATGAAAATTAACTCTTTAACACAGTTAATTAAAGCTTTTCTCAATTTTTCTTAGATTTTTTAAATTAAGCTAAATTTTGACTGCTTCATATATATCGGTTCCTAGGCAGAATAATACCAAGGCTACTTACCCTTACAAGTCCATATTCATATCTAACTAAAGATATATTAAATCCATAGACTTGTACAGTAACAAAGCTGATGTAGGAAACATGGCTGTTCTTCATTTTGGCTTCAATATTGAATGTTGGGAGGCTGGTGTTTCCACAGGTTTTGGCAATGGTGTAGGTGCAAGTGCCTTGGAAATCATAAAAGTAACCATCAAAGGTGCGGTAGTGGGAATCATCAAGTGCCCAGCAGTAAGACTCAGACTCTGGGATGCAAATTGGTTTCCCATTGGAGAGCTGGCATTTTTCCTTGGGCCTACATTGTACAGTGCTGCATGAAGGTGCAGGAACGCCTAAACAGAAGCAATACGTTTGTCAGTTTCCTTCAATGTTTCACTTTTTGGTGCATCTCCAGAATGTTTTGCTTCAAAGTAATTTGTTTTTCTACCATATAAAGAATACCGTATATACTCGCGTATAAGCCGAGTTTTTCAGCACTGAAAATGTGCTGAAAAAGTCTACCTCGGCTTATACGCGAGTCTCTCCCCTGCTGCGTGCTCGTTCACTATTTCCTGTGCCTGTCCGCACAGCAAAGATGTACAGTATAGCATTCTGAGTAATGCTGCTGAAGTGCTGGGACAGGCTGAATAGCATGACAGGCGTGCGTGCCTTACTCACACTGATCCATGCGCGATAGAGCAGGCTGCGTGCAGTTTCAGGCAGAAAACTGGCGGCCATGATGTCATGACATTGCGCATGTTACGTTCCGGCGCCCATGCGCTAAGAGAGGCGCGGTGCCCTTCTTCAATGGCGCCTTCTCGATGCGAAAACAGCCGTTGCTCTCCCTGTCAGTGATCGCTTTCTCCCTCAGGCATAGTACTGTAAGCCTGGGGAGCACTACGCTACACTACTGTAGGAGAGAGAGAGGGGAAGGAAGCTGTTCTGCTGCAGAGCAGTGCTTTTGACACTAGGAAGAAAGAGCTGAGGCTGAGCTCAGCACTGAGAAGACAGTGTGGCTACTTTTTTTGCAGGGGGAGGGGGGAGCAGCTTTTAGTAAAATGTAGCTGTGCAGGCAAAAGTGTAGTATAGGCTTATACACGAGTCAATACAGGTTCCCAGTTTTCCTAGGTAAAATTAGGTACCTCGGCTTATACGCGGGTCGGCTTATACACGAGTATATACGGTAGATGACACTTTTACACTGGACTTCATTTTTTTACACTGGAAAAATCTGATAGTTTCATTACAATTTCAATATAACAGGCAATATTAGTGCATGCAAGGCCCACACACAATTTCAGGGAATAGTATGTCTGACATGCCCACTGAGCATGTGAAGTTTGAAGTCCTGGATCATTGCTGCTATTGACAAGCTCAAACTTTAGCCTCGTGCAATAAGTTCACTATATATATATATATATATATTTTTTTTAACAGTTAACATTGTAGGGGAGGTGTAGTTTATATGGCATTTTATGTATTCAGTATTTAATGGGTATATGGCTTGAATGGGTTGGTTAACTATTTGACGCATTCTGATGATGATGCTGACACGTCAGCTCCAAACAGACTAACTTTCCCGCCATATAATGTATTTAAGGCATTTTCATTAAGTTTGTCTGTACTTTTAGAAAGGTCTCAGAAGAGGACGAAACGTTAGTCATCCATCTGAATAAATATTTTATTTTTTAAGTCCTGAGAGTGCGGACCTTACTTGTGCCATATTAATTTTTAGGGTCTAGTTTTCCTTTAAACCTATCTATTGGTAACATTTTATACCACGAGTTATATGGATCTTAGCTAGTCATGAGTACATATTTTTGGATAGATTTGCAATGAAATTCCGCAATTCACCATTGGCAGATTTTTTTGAGGAAATGCGACAAAAATTCCCAGCAGAAAAAAAAATTTGCCAAGGACAAAGCTTGAATGCATTTGGAGTGAGATAAATACTCACTAAAGAAGAATTACATCTTTGAATTAACTTTTTCATACAGCAGTGACATTATGAGGACATATGTAAATTTCTTCTTTTTCCATATTCTCTGTATTTTAATTATTTAGCTTTCAATTTTGGTCTTTTTAAACGAAATGTAAAATTCTCAGACGCCCAGCAAGCACACATTCATTCTGGGGCTAGATTATTTTTTGTCTCTGTTAGAGTTTTCTATTTTACATTTTGTCATTCAAACCTCTACTATAATTGGCTTAGAATATGACTGTTAATATTATATCAGAAATAATTTTAGGATGTGAATAAATATAAATAAAACTAAAATCTACAAAAAATCTAAAATCTACATCAGCTGTTCAAAGAGACCATACTTACTTCTGAGGCAAATAGCTGGGGAACCATAGCTATTTTGGTTAGCCAGTCCATAGGAGAGCAACATGAACGGTGAAGCAGAATTTTCAAAAACATTTACAGTGTAACTTTTTCCAGTGCCGTAGTTTCCCCAAGAATAGTCAGTCCTGGGTATGTTTTTCCATTTCAGATCAGGAAGAGGCCTCTTGTTGATCGTCAGCTTTGATATATCAGATGTTTTCACCACAAGCAGGGCATAGTTATCAAAATCTGTGTGTCCAAAGATGTAAAAGGCATAACAGTAACTGTCAATGGAAGGGATGGTCATCAGCAAAGGGTCGTAGACTATTTTAGGTGATTCCTGCCACCCTGTATAGTAGTAGATAACTTGAATTCCAGCTGTGGCTGACAAATACAAGGGTTTTTGACTCACCACATCCAATCTCACAGCTCTGCCTGCAACTAAATTCTGTACAGATGTCGTTGAATCAATTCCCACATTAAGTCTTGTGTTACTTGAAGCCACTACAAAGAGTGTGTCGGAATTTGCTTGGAAAGGTATAGGGGGCACAATGAAGGTTGATCCCCAACTGGAAACTGGCCGAAGCTGTTCATAAACATGGTTGCATTTGGTATTCTGCCATGTACAAGTATGACCACTTAAAACAGCCACAGGTTTCTGGGATACCACTCTTGTACCGGACAGGTCGTCCTTGCTGAGCAGTTGAATGGTGGAGTATGGTTGGAGTTGGAGAGTGAGCTTGCGTCCTGCTGCATATTGCTTCATTTGGTAGGTCACAATTCCCTTGAGATAAATATCAACAGAGGTGGCTTCTTTGCTACTCACGATCGAAAATTCTTTGAAACCTGTAGGAGGTCCACCCAAAGGAGTCACCACATAGTATTCTGTGTCCAGATCATTTATTGGATATACAATGCTTGTATCGGCACTTTGCATCTTAGAATTCATTGAAAGCACCGAGATGTCCTTATCAGACTGAATAATGACTACGCTGGTAGATTCAGTGATTCCTGGTAATTCAGTATTTGGAGGAATCACCACCACGGTGGAGGTGTACTCATTAGTGGAAAATGTCTTCTTGTAAGTAGAATTATTCACCGACACATTTACAGCAGTGGATGGATAATAGCTTGTTATGTAAAGCTCAAGTTTTGCAGTGTCAGAACTAAGCTGCTGGTTGTTTTGCATAAAGACTGTGACAAATTCTGTTCCAAGCTGAATTCCTGAAATAAAATCTTAAAAAAATACATTTTGTCATTAATATTCCCATACCTTTGTACTGTACTGAAAAAATTATATATATATTTATACAGTATATGGGGTGCCCACTAAAGTTTTGATGTGTTCCCTCCCACCCCCAATGGTAATGTTCTTTTTTCCCCTCACTTCTAGTTTCATGGGATCCTGGGTCAGAAGGTAAGTTAACCCATTGTGGGTGTGGGTTGGATAGCAAATCAAGTTAGGGGGCATAGCGGGGGGGTGGGTGTGGGTCAACAGGTCCGGGTCAGGCAAGAGTCTGCTCTACCAGATTTGAACAGGTCTAGGTTGTAGGTTAGCAAAGCATCCTATGCAATTCAATCCAAATCCTTCTCAATTAAAGACACCCTAAGACAATTGCATTCAGTGCATAACTTGAGTGTTGTTGCTTAAATGAGTTTGCCAATTTGCTGCCCAGTCATGTGATGTGTTTAAATCACTCTGTAAAGTGGAAATATCATGCATAGAGCCTATTGTTCTGTATAGTTTAGTATCAAACAGATAATTACAGTTCACTATTTACGACTACATTTAAATGCAATGGCCTGTGGATAGACTCTTGAAGTACTACACTAAGGGGCACATTTACTAAGCTCTAGTAAAGGATTCAAAGTAAAAAAATTGTGAATTTCGAAGTATTTTTTTGGATACTTCAACCATTGAATAGGCTACTACGACCTTTGACTACGTATTCGATTCGACGATTTGAACTTAAAATCGTTCGACTATTCGACCATTCAATAGTCGAAGTACTGTCTCTTTAAAAAATACTTCGACTACCTACTTCGGCAGTTTAAACCTACCGAGGTACAATGTTAGCCTATGGGGACCTTCCCCATCACTTTTCTAAGGTTTTTTTGATCGAAGGAAAATCCTCTGATCGATTGAAATCCTTAGATCGTTCGATCGTAGGATTTGCGGTAAATCCTTTGAATTCGATATTCGACCCTTAGTAAATGTGCCCCTAAATGTAGTTTGTTAACTTAGGGTTATGTAATAAAAGACACTAAGTTTGCCCAGGAGCAGTAACCCATAGCAACCAATCAGCAGGCAACACTTACTGGTCACCTGTTTAAAAGCAAACATCTCATTGATTGCTAAAAAGGCACTAAGTTTGCCCAGGAGCAGTAACCCATAGCCAGGCCCGAATTTGTGGCGAGGCCACAAAGGTTCGGGTTTAGGGCGGCACATTTTTAGGGGCGGTATGCCGCCCAGCTGCATCGATGCGCCTCACCGGGAGCAGAGCTGGGAGCGGAAAAACAGTAAAACTGTTCGTGAGCGCAGCTGGTCTCAGCTCGCATAGGTCAGTATTCTGGGACAGTACGCATGTGTGCGCATACGTGGGGACGAGGAAGTGCTTGCGGGGGAGGGAACGCTTGTGAGGGGAGGGTATTTGACCCTCTGGCCTAGGGGTGGCCCAAAAAGAAATCTGGCCCTGCCCATAGTAACTAATCAGCAGGCAACATTTACTGGTCACCTGTTTAAAAGCAAACATCTCATTGATTGCTATAGGTTACTGCTCTTGGGCAAACTTAGTGACTTTTATTACATAGGGGGGTTAGTTTGTTAACTAAAGCCAACTAACGTTTGCAATCTTGAGTCACTGTGGCTCATTTATAAAGTTCACGCAGAGCATATTTATTCGCAAATGGTTGTATTGTCCATGTTTTTTCCTGAATGCTAAAATATTGCACTGCCAGTCTTTCCATTTTGTTTTTTGCGAATTCGCATTGAGAATACATTTCCGTAAAAAGTGTTGACATAAACTGAAATTCGCGAATATTTTCTCCGCCACCAAAATTGTGGCATAATTCAAACACAGAGTGCACACATAATAGTTGCAATTTGCGTATTTGCCATATTTAAAAAGCTCTTAAAGACATTTGCAGTGTGAAAATATTCACCGTGTAAACCCATCTGCCCTTTTATAATTATAGTTTATAAATGAGCCCCACTGTCTTGCACTTTCAATCTTGACCTCAAGTTCTTAAAACCCTTTCCACTTTAATCTTGACAATCTTTTGGCCATGGTTGTTTCAACCCTAACACTAGTTCCACCCAGAAATGTTTTCATTGTGATGTAAACCACATATCGTCCAACTAACAAAAGGGATATTTACTAGGTAGAGATCTCCAGAGACATGGATGTCATAAAAATGTTATCAGAAATGAAAATAAGGAACTAGATGTTGACAAGGATTCCACCGAGGCCCCATAGAGGGTTATGTGTCTTGTGGCTACCTTCCATTGATTCATAGCATATTCTTTTATTGTAAGTGGTATTAGAGTTGATAGTTTAGTTGAGTAATGTAACATAGGAATCGCTCTGGCCAATAAGCCGGATATTGTGACATTACCTAAAAAACAAATGAGTAGGTAGGGGAAATGAAAATTAACATATTTCCTGATTAGTTATCAACCCTTTTAAATAAATTACAATAAGGGGCAGATTTATCAAGGGTCGAAGTAAAAATTCAAATTTTTAAATTAATATTTTGAGGTAATTTTAGTGTACTTCAACAAGGGAGTCATCCAAATTTGAATCGAATTTGGAAAAAAATTGAAAATTCAAATATCGAAATTTATTATGTACTGTCTCGTTAAAAATTTGACTTGGACTATTCGCCATCTAACACCTGCCGAATTGCTGTTTCAGCCTATGAGGGACCTCCTAGAACCTATTTGCAGTCATTTGGTGGAGTTTTTATTTAAGAAAATACTTTGATTCAATTTCGATCGAATACGATCCAAATTCTAAACGAATGATCAAATACGGACTATTTACCCAAAGTTAAATAATTGATTTTTTAAATAAATTTCAGTTGGTCTTTTTTTATTCGAATTTCGAGGTGATGGGAGTTTAAAAACTCCCATCACCTCGAAATTCGAACCTTGATAAAAATTTGCCCCAAAATGTTTTCACTGGTGGATTCTAGATTAATGAGAAAGACAGCATTGGTTGAAAATATTGACTAAAATTAATCCCTTTTAAGATAAATCCAGAGCAATATGTTCTTTGTGTCAGATGGGGGAATGAGGCGCAGGTCCAGACCACATAATTCAATGGCCAGAGGGAGACCAATACTTGTTTTACAGACATATGAATGCTCCTTATATGACAGATGCAAGATGTGCTCCCCAGTGCACAGTTTGCTCTCACAAATCGGAGGTGCAGAGATATTATATGCCTATTTTTATACTGTGTACCTTGTTGCCAGTCTTGTGTAAATACACTGACAATTGCACATATATTTTTATGATTTTATAGCTTCTTATTTTTATAGCTTGACCGTATTACACTCTATCAAGAGTACTTACCTGCTGGTGTTTAGGAAAACCTTTTCCTTTTACCGTGGTATAAGAGGAGAGTCGCTATACCACCTTCACAGTAACTCCACAATGTTTATGGGGGTTATTTTACTTAAACTCAAATTAATCTCATGTTTGTATTGAAACAAACTCGACCTAACTCCCATCTACAAATTTAACTCATTTTTCTAATGGGTGAAAAATACTGCAACGAAATCGAGCGTCAATTCATAATGTACGATTGACGCTCTGAAAACTTGACTTTATCGAATTGTCACTGCAAAAACGTGACTTTATCGGACAAAAACCTAGACTTTGCACCCAGATATCGGATTATCAAGGGACAACTTCAGAGACATCTGCTATTGACTTCTACATGACTACATGAGATGGAGTATTTTTGGATTTTGAGCTTTGGGGTATGATAAATCTCTAAAAATCAAAAAAAAAATCTTTAAAAACTAAAAAACTTTAAAAACTTGACCATAAAAATTTGAGGTTTAATAAATGATCCCCTAAGTATTGGGACTTTAAAGGGTGTCCCTTACTTTGCACCCAGATATCGGATTATCGAAGGAACAACTTCAGAGACATCTGCTATTGACTTCTACATGACTACATGAGATGGAGTATTTTTGGATTTTGAGCTTTGGGGTATGATAAATCTCTAAAAATCTTAAAAAAAAAATCTTTAAAAACTAAAAAAAACTTTAAAAACTCGACCAGAAAAATTTGAGGTTTAATAAATGATCCCCTAAGTATTGGGACTTTAAAGGGTGTCCCTTACTGAGATATAACGTTCCAGCCTTCTAAAAGCTTGGCCTAGGACTAACATTAATTTCTTATAAAACAAGATATTCAATACACAAAATAGTCGTGCATCTGAAACACAAATTGTTTACATTCAACAATGACAAAAAAAAGAAAACTCCTACTCACCACACAAGAAGGACACCAGTGCCCATAATAGCAGAGTTGCTTTGTCATGCATGGCTATAGAGAATAGGAAAGGGACACCAATAAGATTGTTAAATAACGGGAACAAAAATATACATTTCTATTGGGCATTATATTGTGTGTCTGTTGAACTGTCTTGGCTAACAAACACATATCTGACCTTTTATTTGGTAAATGGAGTTGTGGTTTCCCTTTATCCAGTCAGGGTTACATATTAATATCAGTTTTAATAAATGCATCACAGGGTAAAATAAACGTAGCAAACCATGGAATAATCTCAAAAAGACCTGTGTAGGCCCAACTCGTTTTCAATGTTGGTTAGTTAGATACGGGGAATACATAAAGGAATAGCATCCCTTATATGGAAAGCAGCAACATATTCACTGTTAAAATATGCCATTTAGCATTCTAACTATTTATTACAATTATTTTCTTCTTTCAAAAACAAGACTTTTTGCCACAGAATATGTAATATTCATATAAATATTCATAATTTCAGCAAATATACTTGATGTATTTTTAAACAGCATTGGGTAGGACATTGCCTTATTGGCTTCATTGTACTGGATTTGTTTCCTCTAGGGCAGGGACAGATATGAATGATAAATATTGTCTGTAAATATACAAATATTCTATATAAATAAAAACATCACACCCGACTTTTCACAATCAGGCACAATCCTCTCATTATTATGAGACATTTTCCAGATTCCTCTTTTATTCTGAACATAAGGTAAAACATTTGCATTTTTATCCCTTTTATCAATATTTTTTTTTGAAAACTAATTTTGCATCTTTATAAATAAACCCCATGGGTCTTTTATTTTTATCCCACTTGAAATTAATGTCGATGTTGCTCCGTCATGGGGCACATAAATGCTGGAAATCACTTATCCATCCGACCTTATTCAGTTTGAATAGAAGTCACTAGGGGTGAGCAATTTTTGAAAATTTTAATTTTTTTTAAATAAAGGGGGTGATTTTAAACATTTTGTTCACAGTGCAACAAAACATTAGGGTGACAGTATTCTTAAAACAATATTGTTTCAACAAAACACTAGGGTGACAGTACTCTGAAAACAATAACGTGTTTCATCAAAACATTAGGATGACTACTCTTAAAACAAAAACTATTTTCAGTCAAGGGCTTGTCAAACAGGTTTCGAGTTTATGGGAGTTTCTTAAAACTACCATCTACTCTCATAAACTCAAAATTCGCAAAAAAAAGAAATTTAATAAAAAAATAAATATTTTTTTTATGTTTGGGTGAATAAGATTGAGCTGCAAACTTAGATGGTGAATAGTCAAATTAAAAATCTTTAATGGACAGTACATGATCAATTTCAAAATTGAATTTTTCATTTTTTTAAACTCTAATTGAATTTGGGCTATTCCCTAGTCGAATTACTCTAAAATAAACTTGAAATTCGAATTTAATTTAAAAATCTTGAATTTTCTTCCCCTAAAAGTCACATTGCATAACGATTCAATGACAATAATAACTAATTTTCGTTTTATATGAATTGTTTGACCTCGCATTAAGGGAGTTATTTATCAAAGGTCGAGTTTGTAAGGTTTGTCGAATGTTTTCTTCTTTATGAAAAAACTCAAATGTAAAAAGCTCAGATCGGTGCATTTGGGGGGGAAAACCTGAATACTCAAATTTATTGAGATTTCAGTGAAAAAAACTTGATTTATTCGATATAGATTAGATTTTATTGAGTTTTCGAACGCACCGAAAACCTTAAAAATTCAAATTTTTACTGAAACAACCCTGGAAACATTTTTTTGGGAAAACACAACTCAACCTTTGATAAATCTGCCCCTAACTGTTACACTTTCTGATATTATTGAAATTATATTAACACAATTGTTGTTAGAGCTTATTTCTGTAAGAAGTCTAAAATTCCTAAAGTCTAAAAATGTCTTAAAAGTTCTCATTTTAAAAAAATAATGACGTAAAATGTGTAGCTACAGTATTTATACAGAAAATTAAAAATCCCATAAAACCCAGCCGTGAAGAATACTGTTCTTGTTTAAAAAAACAACTAAATACTTTTTTATTAAGGTATCTTTAGCCTCAAAGATGCAAATACCACCTACCTGCAGCCTTCAATGGGAACAAGGCAGAAGCAAATAGGTGACTTATATACTCTCGCATAGATGCTCAGCAGCCAACAGAAAGTGAGATTTGTAGAAAAAATGCATAAACATAAAAGTAAAGGAACAATGTCAATGCCACAATCTATTCTGAAATGTAATTGTACAGGTGAGATGGCTGAAACAGCTAATATATATGAATGATCAAGGCAACTGACAAATTTGAAAAACAATGTGATGTAGAAGTTGCTGGCACTTCCCCATACCTGCCAAATCCTGTATACAGTATAATGTTCAAATACAGAGAATTAACTGGACACTATAAAAATAAAGTCAAATTCATACAATGTTAGGTTTCTCCATGTTAAATTCTGAAGAATAAAACTTTTAATATGTAAAGATTAAAATGAAATTTAATTTTGTAGCATGGGGTCTGAGAAACCCTATGCTACTAATGATTGAATGTTTGAAAGTTGTAGAAAATGGAAGGGGACAATTTTTTTCTCACAAATGATATGTGGAACGATACCTGGTGGTCTAGTAGGGGGGATGGGGACGCCCACCTATCTCCTTGCTGGGACTGTCATCAAGCTTGGTGCAAAATTCAAATATTTAAAGATGCCTCGTCCAATTATTCATTGGCCAACATGAGTCTATTGTAGGTAGTTCCTACCTAAATTAGAAATGGGAAGGGATATAGAGAACCACGCACGGTAAAACATCTTTTCACTTCCGTCTTTTGGGACAAAAAGTCACGTGATTTGAAGGATTCCCCTAGTTCTTTGCCTGTCCTTGACCACCGCTGTATCGCTGCCTGAACGGACCTTTGCCTGCTACTGACTACTGTTCCGGATCTTGACTCTATTGCACTGACCACAGCCTGTTTCTTTGAAAACTGTTAGCTCTTTCCCATTACTCCAATCACAAATTCCTTGACTGCCCAGAACTGGAACTTTGGCATCTGTTCTGGGTTTGGGATAACGAACATGATTACCAGCCTAAACATTATTTAATATTTACATGATTTTCTAGTAGACATAAGGTATGAAGATCCAAATTATCTGAAAAACTCCAGGTCCTGAGCATTCTGGATAGCATACCCATACCTTTATTTGAAAACCAAAAATGATGGATTTGGTGAATCCCTTTTTAAAATGTTAGCTAATAAACCAATGGTTGTTGGGATTTTTCACTTCATGCCCCCATTTGAGGCCCAGCATTTGTTCAGGGCCCTCCTTGATTCCTAACAATGTGACAGATATAGAAAAACATAGTTCAGTGAAGATCAAGGGTGAAATCAGCATCTCACATATAAGTAGTGGAAACTCTACATTGCATGTGATGGTAGGAAACCAGGGCTTACTATGTATTTCCTCAAGTCAGGGTTACCAAGGGATATACCACAGTCTTTGTTAAATAAAAATAATTTGTTGTGTTTTTGGTGATCTTGTGTAGTTGAAACATTAGCAACTCATAGTTCGTCTCCCCAACTGACCATTCTTTAAAATTTTAGTGCACTTGTTGGTGTGTGGGGCCCTATATAACTATTACTTGCTCTGTAACAGACGACAACCGACCTCTTTGTTCTTGTGGCTTATGGAAAAGTTCAAAGGCTGCATTTCAATGGGATCTGCTTGTATCAGATCCTTCAGAAACCACTCCCATAGTGGACTCTAAACAGTCAAGCATTCAGAACACTGTTTTCTAGATCCTATATTCGACAGATTCTGCTAATTTATAATGATATTAAACAGGGTTCTCCAAATGCAAAGGAGACCTAAAAAATGGCAGAAAATCTCCAGGAAAATAAGACCATAAGTGCTTAAAAGTTTTGAGACCTCGTCTCTATGTGGTAGAAAATATATATATTCCAAGTCTATAGAGAGCCTATAACACAAATCATATTTTATACATATTTCATAAACATAGAACCCATTAGGCAAAAAAGCCTGAAGAAGGTGTGGGGTTTTCCTGAGAGGGAAATAATATGAAAAATAATAGTAACATAGTAGTTTATGTTGAAAAAAGAAAATGTATTTACTTCAAGGAGCCATATACAAAAATACTATTCCATGAAGTTGGGTTGCTTACTCCATTTTTTTGTGACCACCTGTGAATCATCGTCTCGGGGTGCCAAAATGTTGTCATAATAAATGGAGTAAGCTCCCCAACTGCATGGAACAGCGAGGCTCCTAAAGTATCTACATGACTGAATTGACTGTGCTGGTTGTGGAATGTACCACCAGTTCGGTGAGTGTGCGTGAGAAGTTCAGTGATAACCTGTATTAGAAAACTTTTGAAAAAGTAGGGATGCACTGCACTGAATTCAGTTCGGGATTTGGCCTGGATTAGGCCTTTTTCAGCAAGATAAGGATTTAGCCAAATCCTAGGGCCTGACTGAACCGAATCCTTAAAATCACATGGCTTTTCATCACACAGAAAAAGAAGTAAGAGATTTTAACCTTTTAGCCCTTCCTAGCCCTAATTTGAATATGCAAATTAGGTTTCCGATTCAGTTCGGTATTCGGACCAACCTTTCACAAAGGATTTGCCCGAATCCTAAAATAGTGGATTTGCTGCATCCCTAGAAAAAAGACACAAATTCATCAAGTTAAACCATTTACATTTGTGTAACGTGGAACATCATTTGTCTAATCTTTCTCATATGGTTATGGAATAGACAGCTAAGAAAACTTAAAATATTTGTATTATTTCCATAGTTCCTTTCTAGAAAGAACCTTTTTAAATCAAAAAATGTGTTACTTCACAGTACATCACAGTGTTATCTAAAGCTCCTTTGTGGGTTGTTGTTAGTTTAGAACATAGATATATCTGCCCTGAGGATGCATACAATCAATAAAATTGCAATAGATATAAAACTACAGGATAGAAATAACTGGGAATAATATGTCTAATGACTTATTTTGAACTTTTTGTTGTAACTAGTGAAGGGGCGAACTTCTCCCGACAAATTCACAAAAAAATCATGAAAACCTGAAAGTTTAACAAAAAAAAATATCAAAATCGGAAAGTTTCATCAAAAATCGTGAAAATTGTAAATTTTCGTGAAAAAATTGTGGAAATTGACGAAAAAGTCACTCGTGTCAATTTTGATGCTGGCGTTAAAGTCAATGGGCTTCCGAATAGTGTTGACGTGCGGTAATTTTGACGCAAGAGACTTTTCGTGGGAGATTTGCAAATTTATTCGCTGGCGGCGAAATGCGGAAATTCGCAGCGAATTCATGCCAGGCCATCACTAGTTGTAATTGATGCTTTAAAAACATGCACGGCTATACATTTAACTTTATTATTTCAATATTACGTTACAAAAAGAAAAATTCAACACACATTACAGGATTCTACCATTGTAACCATTTCTCTAATAGGAGGCATATGAAACAATGGTTTGGTTAATACAATATCATTTAGTTTGAGTGCGCAATTGTTAAAGAAACAATAACAGGAATTTTTAGAGTAAGGTCACCTAAATCTGTTGACTCAAGGCGAGTTGAAGGTGCCCAGCTGCAGGGGAAAAGTGTTTGTCTCTACCCGCTGAGATTATTTTTTATCAGTGCTCTAACATAAAATCCATTAATATTGTGTTTCTACAAAACATAAGGGTTTTCAAGGAAAAATGAACCCTTCAACTGAAAGCAATGGGAACATTAATATGTATCAAAGAGAACAATAAAATTGCTGTGTGTCCTTGGACCCATTACAAGTGCCCTGTAGGACACTATTAGGCTATTAATCAGACATTGTGGCTTGCAGCCAGTGGAAGTCCATAGGAACAATGAGCCCTTTAGTATTTGCATTTGTAGAGTACGTCCTTGAGTGATGTGTAAGTGTGGTTTATGTTGCACATGTGTGTGTGATATTGAAAAAAGTTGCAACTGTCCCATCAGCTGTTGACATTCTAGTACTTTCTTATGGAAGGACTTGATGGAAGCCAAATAGTAGAATGGAATTCATATCATGAACCCTTGAATAAGCAATGTATAATGAATACAAAGGGAGTTATTTATTATATAAGTCCAAATGCCAAAAACTCAAAAAAAATTTTTTTTTTTACTATAAAATCTGAATTTTTTTTAAAACCTAGAATTTTTCAAGAATTATTATACCATGAGGATGGACAAAGTCCAAATCCGAAAATCCAGCATCTCAGACCTGCCGAGGTTGTACATAAGTCAATGGGAGAGGTCAGTAACGTAACTAGAGGGGGGCGGGCCCTGGTGCGTAACGCGCAGCCGGGCCCCCGGCCCTCTCTGTACAGCCCGCATTTCAGTGGCGCGCGGGCTGCCGGGGGCCCTGAGGGGGTGCGGACCCTGGCCCACTCGCACCCCCTGCTCCCCCGGTAGTTCCACCACTGGGAGAGGTCCCTGTCCTATTTGGAAGTTTCTGTGGTCTGCACTGAAATTAACTTGAAAATCCAACTATTATGGATTTTTCGGGCAAAAATCCAGGAACTAGCCTGAAAAAATAGAATAATTTAGGAAAAAACTTAATTCGGATTTTCGCTCGATTTTATTGCGTTTGTTCCAGATCCGATTAAATCTTGCTTTTTTTTATTAATAAATAAAGTCACACAGTGGATTCTAGTTTGGTCGGAGTTGTTTTTATCAAAATAAATTTGGATTTTGATAAATAAGGCCCTAAGGGGCAAATTCACTAACCTCCGAAAATTCACCAGCGACGGCTTCGCTCACAGCACAACAGTTCACCAGGCGTAGAATCGCCAGGACAACGCTAATTCACTAAAATCCAAAGTTGTGTCCAGGGTGCCGAATGGTGGCGAAGTTGCGCTAGTGATGCCTAATTTGCATATGGCAGGAAGTTAAAGTTCAATGGACGTTTATGTTGCAGCAAATACATTACACTACACTATACACTAAAACTACTATTTTTTAAGGAGCTCATATCTACTTTGTTGAACTTCGCCTGGTCTGAGGTGGCGAAGGCAAGTCTGGCGCAAGAGTTAACGTTCAGTAAAATCTGCATCTTAGTGAATTTGTGCAGTTACGTCTATTCGCCAGAGCGCAAAATCGCCTGGCGTTAGTGAGCAAGTACCGCTAGAGTCTATCTCCTTTGCTAGCGAAGTTACACCAGCGACCATTAGTAAATCGGCAAAGTTACGAAATGACGTCACGCTGGTGAATTTCCGTCAGCGTTAGTCACTTCGCCCTTTAGTAAATTTGCCCCTAAGTGTTAAGAAAATAAATTCCAAAACAAAGGAATAATTACAGCTCTGATATTATCACCCATGAATCAGATCCATAAAGGGCTATACAAAATACTGTATATTATCTGTCGTCCTGGACCTCCAGTAGCCACACAGTCTGCTGATCCATTTGAAAGTGAAGTCTCAATATGGAATGTACTAGAGAAAAGAGAAGTGGAAAGGGAAGATGGAGAAGCAACAAACAAATAATGTAAAGTGATCAAATGATCTAAAAAGAGTAAAGTGGAAATGATGGTTAGAATAGAAAATAAAGAATGAGAGAGCAGAGAAGAAAGAATATCACAATGAAAACAGTGGAGGGGATGAAATGGGGAAGACCGAAGAGGAGATCAGAAAGGTGAAGAAGAAGAGGAGAAGTAAAGAACAAAGGGGGAGGGGAATGTAAGAGAAAATAATTCTGTCTATGCAGTTTTCCCCAGGAGACCCCTGACTTGGTCACTGGTACCTGGCCTTTAGGCAGAGCCACCTTCTTGGCTCTAAGAGCAGTTCTTTGTTTTTGTTTTCTTCTGTGCAGTGAAGAGCAATTGGTCTTAATTTTTTGTGACTTTTTAATTATTTAGCTTTTTTGTGAAACAGCTCTCCGGATTATTTTTTATCAGCCAATTTACCCTAACAACCAAATGGTGGCTTGTATGAGAGGTTGAAAGATAAATGGGGGAGGCCTGAACAGTGTCGGACTGGGACACCAGGGGCCCACCAAAAACCCTTAGACCAGGGGTACATCCAAAAACCTTTAAACCAGGGGCCCACTCAAAGTATTATTTTCTTCCTTTCCTTACTCAACCTCTATTCTCCTAGTCTCTTTTCTTTACATGCTATAATCTATTATTCCATCTATTTAGCCTCTTTATTCTCATAGAAATAGGGAATGGCCAAGAAATAGGCCAAATGTTTAGAAGCAAGAGGCCCACTGACACCTTGGCCCACCGGGAGTTTTCCTGGTATCCCTGTGGGCCAGTCCGACACTGGGCCTGAATAGAAAGTAGTAAAAACACAAATACATTAAAAAATAAAAACTCCCATCAATGTTTAACTTTCCTAAACCAAGAAGCTTGATTTTAAAACCCTCCAAGGATATACATTACTGCCACTTAGTGACTGTGTGGGGGAATCACACCCAGACGAATAAGGGAGAAATGTCAGTTTTCCGAAATGTTTGATGTGAGTTATAGTTATAATGGCTCGATGTACAAAAAAGTGTAAAACAACTGTAAATTACACTGTCTGTTTATAAAGCTCCATTACAATCACAATGTGTTAAATAGAGAGAAAATAAATTAACATTACAATATTAACATGCAATTATTTCATACTACAGTTGTACCTAAAGTAGCACCACTATTTTCCACAGCTCTAAACCTTAGGGTTTATTAACTAAGATTGGTAATAAATTGTGCAGTTACCCACAGCAACCAATCAGCAATTAGTTTTGATCAGTTTTACTTCCAGTTAAAAAAAAATAAAAGTCAACATTTGGATTGGTTGCTATGTGCAACTGCACTGGAGCAACTTAACACCTGTCTCTGGAAGTGAACCTCCCTGATGTAGCCCAAGTCAATTTAAGCATTATGGGGGGTTTTACTAAAATTTAATTTTTTTTTCTCATAATTTCAATAAAACCAACTGGACCAAACTTCCATCCACGATTTTACCTTATTTATTAATAAAATAACTCGAAAAATATGTTTTGGGAAAAATCTTGATAAAGTCATGAAAAAACTCCAATCATAAAACTTTCTGGATTTTACTCCTGAATCACTCGATTTTGTGAGTTATTGCCGAAAAACTCAGATTTTTTCTGATTAACATATAAAACTCAGCACAGACCACAATATCTTTTGGTTTTATTTACTAAAACGAACTTTTCTCATAATTTCAAACTCGATCAAACTCCCATCCACATTTTTACCTTATTTATTAATAAAATAACTCGAAAAAATTCAGTCTCTGTAAAATTGTGAAAAATTGTACACATTTTTTGGATTTGACTCCCAATCAAGCGGTACAAGTACAATTTATTGCCTGAAAACCCTGAATTTTCATATGAAACCCAGCCCAGACCATGATATCTTCAAATTGGAAAAGGGACATCTGCCATTGACTTCTACATGAGCTCAACAGGCTGGAGATTGAATATTTTCGAATTTGGACTTTTAGCAACTTCGGTATATAATAAATCTAGATAAATATTTCCCCTTTAAAAGCCTGACCAAAAAAAATTTGAGCTTTAATAAATAACACCCTATATGTAGATGGTTGCAATTAATTACAATGATATATGAAACAGGGAGTTAACCTGGTATTTATTAAACCTCAATTTTTTGGTCAAGTTTTTAAAGAGAAATTTTTTTAGAGATTCATTATACCCTGAAGCTGCTAAATAGCCAAAAATACTCCAGCTAAAACCTGTCGAGGTTACGGGGACATCAATAGCAGAAGTCGCTTTTACAATTTGAAGATGTTTCTTGACATTGTGATCTGTGCTGGATAATCTGAAAAAGTCGAGGTTTTCGGGTGACAACTCGAAAAAAGTCGTACGTTTTGAGTGTCAAAATTTGAATTGTCGCACAATTTTGTTAAACCTTTTCCCACACGAGTTTTCGGCCTGTTTTTTTGATAAATGAAGTAAAATCGTGGATGGGAGTTCGTTCAACTTTGTTTTAATAAAAAAAAATTTAAATATGCGATTCTTAGTAAATAACCCCCTTAATTTTGGAGGTTGCTGGGAGTCACAGTGCTATAATATGATATTACACAGTGATATTTTTTTACTTGTGGTTTCTGTGTAACTTTTGTAGCACTGGCTGCCGATTGTCCAACCCAAGTCTCATTGATTGTCTTCTTGTGTATTGTCCTTCATAACGTAAAAGCTAAGGCCGAGGAGGAGATCATTGGTCACCTGGGACCTGAGCCAGTATCCTGAGAAACCTGTGGAATCCAAATATGAATAAATAGTGAATGAAAATATATTTTAACACCATCCCCCACCCACCCACACAAACACACACACAAGTCACATAATGTAGCCGGTGTATCTCAGAAAGGGGTTGCCCAGTGTTTATAAATGACCCCAACAGACATTCTCCATTTCTTATATCTTCTATAAAGAGCAGCACACATAATAAATCTGAAGCAGGGAAGTGTTAATCCCCTTTAGTTCTGCATATCAGTGCTATTCCCTCTTTACAGCACAGGTACAATAACCAGGGCCATGGAGCAATGGACTGGGTGTGACTATTATCGCTAATATTTACTCAAAGTCATTTCCCCCAGCTTGTTTACATAAGGGGAGTGCAAATTAATTGAAATAGTATAATTAATGTCGATAGATCATCAAATGCTTTACCTTATTGCTTTATGCTTTAGCCATCATGTTTGGCCTTTCTCTTCTCAAATATTGATCAAGCGCCTGGGCAGTTTCACTGGTTCTGTATAAAAAAGGGTCAGGCAAGGCTTATACCTATAATGATTATTGATGCTTAATAAATATACAGATATGTACAGATAAATACCTCCATCTCCTGCTAACATTGGCATCACCACCACCTTGTCTACATGTTTATCTTTCAGTGAGATACAGTTTCTGTGGAATCTGGGATAATGGCAGATAATCTAGAATAGGTCAGCTGCACACTGACACTTAGGGGCAAATTCATTTAGGGGGTTTAATCCCTCGAAATTCGACTGGGGAATAGAATCGAATAGAATCGAATAGGCAATTCGGGCTGACGAATAGTCGAATTGGCAAATATTTGCCAGGCAAATAGGCGCTCGATCTAATATTCACTCGAAGCGTCGCAGCGTTTTTGCGCTCGATCTATTCGAATCATTCTACTCAGACGAATTTAAGCCAATTCGATAGTCGAGGAGCACAAAAATTAGAATCCTTCCGAGGCCAATGTTAGCCTATGGGGAAGGTCCCCATAGGCTTGCTTACAATTTTATGATCGAAGGATAATCCTTCGATCGATGCATTAAAATCCTTTGAATGGTTCAATTTGAAGGATTCAATCGTTTCGATCGAACGATTATTCTTTCGATCGTTTGATCAAACGAATTGCGCAAAATCCTTCGACTTCGATATTCGAATTAACCCTCGATATTCGACCCTTGATACATCTGCCCCTTAAAGTGTCCTGGTGTTAAAACATTCGCATCTATACTCTATAAGGCTAAAGTTGTCCTGATATCTATCTGTCCACCATAACATTTCTTTGCTGCTATAACTGCCCCTACTCTTCTGGGAAGGTTCCACTAGATGTTGGGACATTGTTGTTGGGAGTTACTTCCATTCAGCCTTAAGAGCATCTGTGATGTTGGGCACTGATATTGGGGCAGAAGAAAAGGAAAGTGCTCCAGATGGAAAATGTAAATATCTCACCAAGTAGATCCAGGTGCACCAGGCCTAGACCCCTAGCTTCAGGGAGCGGCAAAAACCAGAATATACAGCAAGAAAAACAGGGCCAAAAGAACATGTTAAAAAATAGGTCTTTATTAGTCAAAGTTAAAAATATTCATACATCTCCATCGGCCCTATGCATTTCCTACCCCAACTCACCCAAAATCTCCCCCTAACAGTCACCCTGCTATAGTTCCAGGGGTACCCAGGGCACAAATAAGCACTCACCCCAAATCTCCCCCTAACTGACCTTCAGACTGGGCCCCCTTAGCTCATAACAAGGTTACAGATATATAGAAACATTGGGGTAACAGTCACCCTGCTATAGTTCCAGGGGTACCCAGGACACAAATAAGCACTCACCCCAAATCTCCCCCTAACTGACCTTCAGACTGGGCCCCCTTAGCTCATAACAAGGTTACAGATATATAGAAACATTGGGGTAACAGTCACCCTGCTATAGTTCCAGGGGTACCCAGGGCACAAATAATCACTCACCCCAAATCTCCCCCTAACTGGCCTTCAGACTGGGCCCCCTTAGCTCATAACAAGGTTACAGATATATAGAAACATTGGGGTGTCACCCTGCTATAGTTTCAGGGGTACCCAGGGTACAAATAAACACTCACCCCATATCTCCCCCTAACTGGCCTTCAGGCTGGGCCCCCTTAGTTCATAACAAGGTTACAGATATATAGAAACATTGGGGTAACAGTCACCCTGCTATAGTTCCAGGGGTACCCAGGGTACAAATAAACACTCACCCCAAATCTCCCCCTAACTGACCTTCAGACTGGGCCCCCTTAGCTCATAACAAGGTTACAGATATATAGAAACATTGGGGTAACAGTCACCCTGCTATAGTTCCAGGGGTACCCAGGGCACAAATAATCACTCACCCCAAATCTCACCCTAACTGACCTTCAGACTGGGTCCCCTTAGCTCATAACAAGGTTATGTTATTTTATCGTTTATTATGTGAAAATGTATAGGTGTGATTCCATTTGAGGTGAAAAAAATGTTTCTCATAATTGAGGTCCAGTTTTTCCTCCCTAGACTTGGCATGTTTGTGTGATAACAGTGAGATTCTAATTGAATTGCATCTGGAATCGAATAAGGAGATTAGATTTACCCATTCTATTCAATTTGGCCCATTGTTGCAGTAAATCCTTTTTTTTTTGTAACATGAAAGTGTTGTTTGATTTGTTGTCACTATTACAATAAATGATCATTATTTGTATTTCTCTCGTTATGAATACAGGTATGGCATCTGTTATCCGAAAACCCATTATCCAGAAAGGTCCGACTGGGGGATGCCATCTCCCACAGATTTCATTTTAAACAAAGAATTACATTTTTAATCATGATTTCCTATTTCTCTTTAATAATAAAACAGTACAGGTATGAGACCTGTTATCCAGAATGCTTAGAACCTTGTTTTTTTTGGATAAGGGATCTTTCTGTAATTTGGATCTTCATACCTTAAGTCTATTAGAAAATCATATAAACATTAAATAAACCCAATAGACTGGTTTTGCTTCCAATAAGGATTAATTATATCTTAGTTGGGATCAAGTACAGGCGACTGTTTTTTTATTACACATGAAAAGGAAAATGTTTTAAAAAAATTGGATTATTTGGAGAAAATGGAATCTATAGGAAGCTTTCTGGATAACGGGTACCTAACTAAAATATAATAAATCCTTATTGGAAACAAAACCAGCCTGTTGGGTTTATTTAGAGGGTTATTTATCAAAGGTCGAGTTTGTGAGGTTGTTTTCTACTTCAAATAAACTCACAACTGGAATGTTTGCTTGTTTATGGAAAATAACCTGAATATAAAAAAACTCGATTGAATGCAATCGGGGTGAAAAACTCGAATACTCACATTGATCGAGATATCGGCAACAAAACCTCGAATAGCTTGAATTGATCGAGTTTTCAAGTGCAAAAAAAAACCCCAAACATCATTCATGAAGGCAAAAAACTTCTTCAAATGTTTAAAGGGACTTCTACATGACCTCGACAGGTTTTAACTGGAGAATTTTCGGATTTGGGCTTTTTGAAGCTTTAATGGATAATAAATCTCGAAAAATGATAGGGTTTTTTAACCTGAAAAATTTTAGTTTTTACTGAAACGACCCTTAGCAGATTTAAGGTCAAAGGATCCAGATTACAGAAATATCCTTTAACCGATAAACTCCAGGTCCCGAGCATTCTGGATAACAGGTCCCACTCCATTGATAAGATGAGCAGCCAGTGCTTTGATGTTTAGAAAAACAGATTATAAATCCACAGAACATTTCTTGCCTTTGGCGAATCTTAATCACAGAATAAACAGTAATCAGTTTGGTTATTTGCTTCTAAATACGGCAGAACAGGAATTTCCAACATTTCGGAATGCAGATGTTAATGGAATAAAGTACAGACTCGGCTACAACTCCCAGCAACCCACAATCATTGACACTCACTAGAGGGCATTAGGGAGAGTTTCTGGTTTTTTTCAATGCCCTGAGGCTACAAAATGCAAAAGAAAGACATCAGTTGTGATTCTTTCCAAGTAAAACTGACGTATAATACATTGTTTTGCTACATTTATATCTATTGGGAATGGTGGAAACAGGGGCAAATTCACTAAGATTCGTAGTTGCGCCAGCGTCCGCTTCGCCGCACTTCGCCAGGCATATTTTCGCCAGCGCTACGCAAATTCACTAAAATCCAAAGTTGCGCTCAGGGGAAGCGTAAGGTTGCGAAGTTGCACTGGCGTTAATTCGCCAAGCAAAGCGAAGTTACGATATCGATGGTTAATTTGCATACGGCGCCAAATTGAAGTTACAATAGAGGTATATGTAGAATCACTACAAAAGCCTGGGAAACATTCAAAACAGCAAATAAATTTTTTATTTTGCCCTACACATGTGCCCACTGTATAGTTAAGGTGCCATGAGTCAGGAAATGTTGGGGGGAAGGAGGGGAGCCCCAAAAAATTTTTTCGATCTTTTTCAGCCTATCACCCATAAAAAAAGAAAAACGCCAGCGTTTTTTTGGGACTTAGAAAATTTTTTAACTTTTTTTGACGCAATCCCTATCTACTCTATTGCACTTCACCTGGTCTGAGGTGGCGAAGGAAGTCTGGCGTAAAAGGTAGCGTTCAGAAAAATGCGCGCGTCAGTGAATTTGCATAGTTACGTCCGTAACACTAGCGAATTTACACCAGAATTTACACTAGCGTTAGGCGCTTCGTCCTTTAGTGAATTTGCCCTATGGGTATAGGGGTAGCGCCCGTGCCAAGGCTAATGACAAGGTGCTTCATATAAATGGATTCATGAAAGATACCCACAAGGTCCCCAGAGTGCATGAGTATAAAAAATATAAAGGCACAAGGCTGCAGGCTGAGTTATACAGGGAACTCTGAGTATCACTCATGTATTATAAGGGATAATGTACCTCCTACTGTAAATGATAAGGATATTAGAAGTCACTGAGGGGTTGTTCTGTGACCATATAAAGGCACAAGGCTGTAGGCTGAGTTATACAGGGAACTCAGAGTATCACTCATGTATTATAAGGGATAATGTACCCCCTACTGTAAATGATAAGGATATTAGAAGTCCCTGAGGGGTTCTGTGACCATATAAAGGCACAAGGCTGCAGGCTGAGTTATACAGGGAACTCTGAGTATCACTCATGTATTATAAGGGATAATGTACCCCCTACTGTAAATGATAAGGATATTAGAAGTCCCTGAGGGGTTCTGTGACCATATAAAGGCACAAGGCTGCAGGCTGAGTTATACAGGGAACTCTGAGTATCACTCATGTATTATAAGGGATAATGTACCCCCTACTGTAAATGATAAGGATATTAGAAGTCACTGAGGGGTTGTTCTGTGACCATATAAAGGCACAAGTCTGCAGGCTGAGTTATACAGGGAACTCTGAGTATCACTCATGTATTATAAGGGATAATGTACCCCCTACTGTAAATGATAAGGATATTAGAAGTCACTGAGGGGTTGTTCTGTGACCATATAAAGGCACAAGTCTGCAGGCTGAGTTATACAGGGAACTCTGAGTATCACTCATGTATTATAAGGGATAATGTACCCCCTACTGTAAATGATAAGGATATTAGAAGTCACTGAGGGGTTGTTCTGTGACCATATAAAGACACAAGGCTGCAGGCTGAGTTATACAGGGAACACTTAGGCCATGGATGGAAACTTAATGATCCATCTATGATGAAGAAGATGAGGAACCTTATGTAGCTTGTCAATTGGAGAATTGTCTGCAGATGAACTGAAAGTGAACGCGAGTGTTTGCAAAAAACACAACAAAACCTTTTGTGGCTCAGCCAAGTAGGTCCTTACAAAGGGATATTTTCTAAATACGAAGATTTAGGCCACAAAGAACTTTGTGCTGGTGTGTGCCCAAGGCAACCCTTTCAACAATGTCGTCCCCTCTGCCAGAAGTGGGGGATAGAAGGTTCTGAACTAGTGGAAAGCAAAAAGGCAGCACCCTCCATGTTTTGTGCCCTAGGCACGTGTCTCTTCTGCCTTCTCCTAGGTCTGGCCTTGCACATTGCAGTAATGAGCCGCCTGCTGCTCTATAGTGGGAATTCAGAACTTACAGCATGTGAATTGGCAACTGAAACATTTTTGTTCATTTGTAGTGTTACAAGTTTTTGGGTGGGGGGGGTTAAAGATGGCAACACCCCATTATATACTGCTATGCATTGTTCCAGAAGTTGCAACTGCTGAGCACCCAGGAATGTCCCATGACTGTCCCTTTCAATCCAAAGATAAACATTTTTTCATTCCATTTTATCTTTTTTCTTTAACAAATATATTTAACAAGAAGACAGAGGCATTTATGGATGCGCTGAAGCAGAACAGGTGTGTTTAGTTATCCTGCACGGCAATGGCATCCGGTTGATCTGCATTCATGCCGGGAGTAATGTGCAGCTTTGTTCACTTTTGTGAAGGTTCTTCTACAGTTTTATTTATGATGTTTTCATTTGAAGCAACTGGGGCATATTTCGCAAAGAGTGAGAACAGAGCTTGTCACAGTTAACTGTACAAATGTTCTATGGGGCAAATTCACTAAGATTCGTAGTTGCTCCAGGCGTAACTTCGCCGCACTTCGTCACACTACGCCAGGCGTAGTTTCGCCAGCGCTCCGCAAATTCACTAAAATCCGAAGTTGCGCTCAGGGGTAGCGTAAGGTTGCGAAGTTGCGCTAGCGTTGATTCACTAAGCGAAGCGAAGTTACGCTAGCGACGGTTAATTTGCATACGGCGCCAAATTCAAATTTCAATGGAGGAATACGTACAATCACTACAAATGCCTGGGAAACCTTCAAAACATCAAATAAAATGTTTATTTTGCCCTACACATGTGCCCACTGTATAGTTAAGTTGCCATGAGTTAGGAAATGTAGGGGGGAAAGAGGGGAGCCCCAAAAAATTTTTCGATCTTTTTCAGCCTATCACCCATAATATAGAAAAAACGCCAGCGTTTTTTGGGACTTAGAAAAAATTTGAACTTTTTTTGAAGCAATCCCTATCTACTCTATTGCGCTTCGCCTGGTCTGAGGTGGCGAAGGAAGTCTAGCGTTAAAGGGTAGCGTTCAGTACAATGCACGCGTTAGTGAATTTGCGTAGTTATGTCCGTTGCGTAAATTCGCCAGGCGTAAGGGTGCGAAGTAAGACTAGCGAATTTACGCCAGCGTTCGTTAGTGAATTTGCGAAGTAACGAAAATGACCAACGCTAGCGAATTGACGCTAGCGTTAGGCGCTTCGGCGCATAGTGAATTTGCCCCTTAGTGTGCAGGGGGGCTGCTGCCATGAGATAAGGTGAGAATCTTGCCTCAGATGACAGCACCTGGTCTGCAGGTTACCTGGCAAAAACCTGCTCATAGTAACTTGAAATTCTGATTTTTAAACAGGAATTTCGGCTCTTCGAGTACAGAGAGCACAATTCCATTTTGCACTAACAATTCACTCCCAACCTATGCAGAAGCTCCAAACTGTAGGTGCAGAGGCCACCTGTGTGTATGGACTTAAAGGGGCACCGTTTTACAACCCATAGGGGTTATGAAGCCTCCGTTTTTTTGGTCGAGTTTTTTTAGGGGGAAAAATTTTTAGACGGAAAAAAAGCTCAAATTTTTAGAGATGAATTACTGTATATTAATTATATCAAATCAGAATCCAAAAAAATTTTTAGACGGAAAAAAAGCTCAAATTTTTAGAGATGAATTACTTTGGATCCTGATTTGATATAATTAATATACAGTAATTCATCTCTAAAAATTTTAGCTTTTTTTCCGTCTAAAAATTTATACTCCGTCTAAAAGGTCAATGCCAGATTATACAATTTCTTGACATTATGATCTCCTGGTTTTCGTACAATAATCCAATAAATAAAGAAAAATTTTCTTTAAAACCACAAATGCCATGTAATTTATTGAAAGATCTAAATATAAAAAGCATGAACGAAAAAAAAACCAATGAAGCACTAACAATTTTAAAATTACATTTTTTTAAATTAATCGTACAATTACTAGTGAAAAAAAAATAGAAAACCACTAAGACTCGAACTGGCTAAAAAATGTCCCATTGACTTTTATAGTACCTTGACTGCTATTACTTGCCAAAGTTTTGTATTAGAGTTTTTGTGGTTTTTATACTTTGTGGATTTTATATTAAAGACATGCAATATAAGAGAACACATTTGAATTGTGAAAAAGATACAAATTATAATGTTAGTAAATAGTTTCTGATTTATTTTCTCCTTTCTGGTTATTGACCACTAACCTGCTAAACTTATTGATCCCTACTCACACCTGTGCTTGGCCCACAATCTCAAATGTATCTCTTGTATCTGTATAGTTCTTCATCATCCCTCTCAAACTCTAGCCTCGTCCAAGAGGCTGACTCAACCTTCAAATTTTTCTGTGATTTCAGTATTTTTGAGCTAAAACTCACAAATTTAAATTTTTTTCAAACATTTTAGAAATGTATTAATTACCAAAAACTCACATTTACACATTTGCCATGTAAAAGCTGCCGAGTTCACGTAGACTTCAATGGGAGTTGTCTTAAGCTGGCCATAGATGTTGAGATTTTTAAAAGATCAGATCATCATTGTGAGACCACAATTATCTCGGAACGATCGTATGAATTGACCATCAACTAAAAAGGCCAATTTGCCAGGAAAACAATGGGTAGCTGCCTGCTTGGCCCTGCAGACATAGATACATTGCACTGGGACCGACACAGATTTTTTAACTTGGTCAATTTCCTGACAGATGTCGACCGAAAAATCGTAAGATGTTTGATCGTTCAAATCCCACTAACCACACGATAATTTCAAAGGATTGGTCGGACTTCGCTAAAATCAGTCGTTCGGCAAGAGAAATCTTTGTGTCTATGGGGAGCTATAGGCAAAATTTAAGCAATTTTATTCAGTTTGAATTTTCAAAGACCCATCGATAGACCCATCAATAGACCCATTGAAAATGATGAGTAGAATATGAATATTATGCATTTGAATTTTGTTTCATGGTTTTAGTCAATCTAGTTTTTTAGATTCAAATGTGTTAATAAATAAGCAAACATTCGATGTTGGTAAAATTTAATGTTTATTCAAATAAAAAAAAACCTCTAAAATTCACATATTCTAATTTTGATAAAATAGATCTCCAAGTGTTTGGCTCCCTCCCCTCTCCTTATAGGGACACATGGAACCTCTCCCTGGAAACAGCTAAACACTGGTGTGTTTAAGGTTTTACTGGTGAAGGTTTATTCAAAGTCCAGGTTCCATGAGTGACCCCTGTATGCAGGCTGCACAGCATTCAAACTGCCATTACTAAAAGTTTTAGGGAAAACATGATCCTGATTCTGATTGAAGAAACATTTTGTTGCCAAACAAAACATTAGTTCTTTACCCTTCAGTAAAGTGAAACCAATTCCTCCTGTCTCATTAGTTGTCCACTTGTCCTCTATTATGATCTTAGGGGAAACATTGAAATCATATGTCTGCACTCAGTTTGTTGATATTATCTCTTCTTAGATGTCTGTTTTATAAAGTAAAGCCTTCAGTTTGATGTAAAATCCCTTTTAAGTGAGAAGTACTTTTCATTATAAACTATAAGCTCCTGAGAATGGTTCTTCTCCTCCATATTGGACCTCCTAAGATAGCCTCTTTCTTGTAGTTTGGAAGGGAGGTCAGTGCAGGGGTCCTATGGTCTATAAATGGCTTTACTTCATATCAATTCCATATACATTCTCATCTGTTAGAAAGTGTACTCAACCACACTACTAGATGCAACTGCCAAAAAATAGTTTGTAAAGCAGCCGGCAAATATTGCCTTAAAAAATAAAACTGTGTCCATTATACCCTGCCTAACTAAACAGGAGCTTCTGTTCTACCTGTTGAATAAATAGTTGCACTTGAGTCTAGAGTCATATGAGTGTCTTTCTCACGGAATTTTATTGCCACAGGAAAGGTTCACTGTAGGACTATCATGGGACTCAGGGAAGAAGGGCAAGAGCAGAAAGGGGCACAAGATTACACCCTATAGTGCTGATTCAGGGAGCACCTCTTCCCTCAGGGATTGCAGTGCTCTGCACCTACATACAATTCCAGCACAAGGTGCAAAGTGCAGTGTCAGTGAGTCCTGCTTGTCTAATGCAAATTATTTTTCCACTGAAGTTCATGAAGTATCAGAGATTCAAGTCAACTTCAGGAGCTATGTCACTCTATATCCCCATCTTTTTCTCCAAATTAACTCAATGACTTTGACTTGCCCTGTAATCACAACTCCACAAATGTGGTTTGATATGGTCCAGTCCATCTACATCTATCCCCAAACAGTAACTCTCAAGTAGTGATGGACAAATTTGTGGCGTTTCGCTTCACCGAAAAATTTGCGAAATGGTGAAAAATTAGCGAAATGGTGAAAAATTAGCGAAACGGCGCCGGCATCAAAAACGGATGCCGGCATCAAAAACGAGACGCCAGCATCATTTCGCAAATTTTCGTACGGTTTTCGAAGTTTCATCCATTTTTTGGCGAAATTGTGCCGGTGTCCAGTTTTTTTGACGCCGGCGAATTTTCGCTGCAGTTTTGCAAATTTATTGCCGGCTGCGAATCGTGGAAATTTGCAGCCAATTGGCGCTTGCCGAATAAATTCGCCCATCACTACTGTCGAGCAACATATTTCTCACCAACCCCATGGATGTTGCTCCCAGTGACCTCAAAGCAGGTGCTTATTTTTAAATTCCAGGCAGGCAAGTTGGTTGTATAAAAAACAGACCCTCCTCTAAACAGAGCCTCCTATAGGCTACCAGTCCACATAGTAGCCAATCACCGCCCGTATTTGGAACCCCCAGGAATGTTTTAAATGCTTGTGTTGCTCCCCAACTTTTTACATCGGACTGTTGGGGACCCCAATACATAATCCTGACAGTGGGTATACTTTACAAACCAAACCTGGAGGCCTGTTAGATGCCTTCAGCTCTAGTGAAAAATAGGATCAATATTTGTAAATCAACACGGGCACTGAGAGTGTTGTAATTAATTACAAAATGTTTTGCACTTTTACTGCGAGTAGTTCCTCTCTCCTGTGCTCATCTGCCATCAATATGAACAATATGCCCCATATAGCAGAATTTATGAAAGTACCCGCAGTGGCCCTGCTAACATTAAAAAATATCATCAATATAACCATACAGTCTGAAACTAATTTATTTTTCAAGCATGCTCATTCTCAATTATGTTATGTGCTGTAATGTTACATTTGACTTGCATTTTTTAGAACACCTTTAGTCAGGGACGGTGCTCGATCTCTATATACTGAGCTGACAACAATAAATAACTGCACTGTTTCAGTTTATTTTTATATGTAAACACCAGCATCTGTGGTTAGAGACCAGGGCTCAAGTTGTTGGTAAGGCGATTACGCTAAATAAATAAGGAAACAAAAGGTGGTAGTTTTTTCCAATCACCCATGAAATAATATGGTGCTAAATCCAATGCTGGTTTATGGTTAATCTTCTAATCCAAGAATAAACAGTAGTGTAATGCAATAGTCTTTACATGATAATGAGCTTGATGATTGAACCACGGTGCTCTGATGGGATTGATACTTTTAAAACCATTCCTATCTCACTAAATCCCCCCCCCCCAAAAATGATACATTGAGCACCTATACTCACGCAGACATTGGCAGCCAACTTTGCTGGCTATCTAATGGCCCTTTTATGTGACAAAAACAAACCTCACACTAATTCATATCTCATTATGATATCTGATAGTTAATTGTTGGTCAGGCAGAAGTGAAATTCCCACTGCCTATTATGATCCACAGTTGAGAGGTCTACATAATTTACCTTCATATGATTTGGTTCTCTTATGGTGACCTAGCCAAACAAGCATGAAATGTTTGTATAACCAACTTTTGAGAACATGCACCCAAGAATCAATCAATACATAAAAAGAATCTGATTCAAAGGGAAGGCTTCTTTATTCCTAGTCCATGTCCAGCAGGATGAGCATAAACTCAACCTCTGATTGCAGTAGTAATGATGTAACACTACTCAATTATAGACTGAACATTTGCCATTTCTTGAAGTAGTTTCCTATCTTGGCTGGGACCATTTATACATCATTTGGGCTAAAAAGTCCCAAGAAAAAGAACCTGGTATGGCGATTCTCATTTACAGCAAGATGATATCAACAGACTTTAGAATCCACCTACCCCCTTTTAGAATCCACCTACCCACCTTGGGTGAGAGAATGTGCATAGGTCAAGCCCAAGTCTTCCACAAGCCCATCCTTCCTTGATCCCTTAAGCTTCAGTGATGACCCATGCTCCACATGGTGTGATCACTCATCATTCCTAACTCTCCAATGTTTATCCATATTAGCTGCCACTTTAGTAGGTAACCTACTGCCATATTTTCTAGTTGTCCCTAGTAGTGATGAGCGAATGTGAGCCGTCTCACTCGCCGAAAATACGGGAAATGGTAAAAATTCTGTGAAATGCAGTGAAGTCTATGGGCGGCAACATTTTTGTTGACGCGCGACAATTTTTTTTTGACTTGTAACAATTTTTTCGCCCATTGGAGTCTTTGGGTGTCATTTTCACAGCGAAACTTGCCAATAAACTTTACTCATCACTAGTCCCTAAGTTCCTAACCTCACCTCCAGTAGTGAATGAGTGACCAGCATATTTGATACATTGGGTTTATGAAGAATTAACAAAGGGAACCATGGTAGCCTTGAGATATCGGAAAACTTGTAGTCCTGTATCAGTTTAGGAGACCACAAAGAGGCCAGCCACTGTTGTATACCATTTATTCGCCTGCAACTTTAACAAAATTTATACTTTTTGTGGATTTTTCCTTCTCCTCTCCATTTTTTTATGATCTATGCTTAGATATGAACTATGCATGATATTCTGTGCTTTGACAAAGTTATCAGCGCCAGGTTTTAAACCCCAGGGAAGAACAAGAAATGTGTATTAATACCACTTGGCCCAAGTAAATGTATTTTCACACCTGTCCAGCTTTCACCAAGAGTGGAGATTATACAGGTGCTAGGGTAAATACAGGATTTAATGGTTGTAATAGTGACTCTTTAGTGACTCCAGTCAGTACATAACTGGAGACTTGTAGGGCAATAATCCCATCTACAACGCTTGCTTCCAAGCGTTAGTCATGCAAGCTTGCAGAAAACGCCTATATTTATGATTTTTATTGCTTGACACATCTGAGTGTTTGGTGTATTAGTATATACTGTAGTTGTCAAGAATGACATTTTCTTTCATTGTATTGTATATTATTTGGGTGGAGGTGCCTATAACGTTTTATAAATTACTTTATTTTCTAGAAAGTCCTGCAAATATAAATGATGGGCGTTCCACTAAGTGCAGCGTAAAATCCCCAGGGCTTAGTTATTTGAGTGGAACATGTAACTCCCAAGGTTCCCTCCTGAATCTCAAACATAGTCCATAATATGAGTTGGGTTTGCAGAGAATAGTTTGAGAGGTAAGTCAGAGTTCTGCAAATACCAGAATTCAATGGCAAGAATGTGCAAACCTTCAACTGATACAGAACAGGTTCTGCAGGAAGATCTCTACCAAACCATTTATATTTTAAAGAATAATACATATTTGAATAGATACTGCTTGTTTCCAGCTTCCTTACCAACAATATTTTTTTTTAGTGCAGAGATGTTTTAACTTTTATCTCCCATAATGTAACTGGGCTTTCAAGATATTAAGCATATTTGCCAGTGGAGATTCATTCACCGTAAGTAATTCCCTTCTGCTTTTCTCTTCTTCGCTACATTCATCCATCCTGGGACCTTGCTTGACCCCTTTAATAATATAACCTAGTGCTTGTGTAGGAGAATAACAGTCCCCAGGGCTAAACGTTTACTACAGTATGGATGGAATTAGAGTTGCTGGAACAGCCAGTCTTTCAAGTACATTCTTGGCCAAAGGCAGACAATTGTGAGAGTGCTTAAGGGCAAAGTCTAAAGAACCAGATAACAGAAGCAGTAAAACGGACAAACATGTTGCAGGGTGGAGCAGACCTGGATTCCGCACAGGGAGATGGGCAAAGAGTTAGGCAAATCGCAAACAGACAATGAAAACAAATGACACGGACAAATCAAAAGTCAAGGGCCACAAACTCATCAGCAGAATCCATACCATAGAAAGTGCATGGAACTAAAACTCTCAATATTTAAAATGCATGCAGTCTATAAGACAGTGGTCCCCAACCAGTGGCTTGAGAAACATATTGCTCACCAACTCCTTGGATGTTGCTCCCAGTGGCCACAAAGCAGGAGCTTATTTTTGAACACCAGGCTTGGAGACAAGTTGTAGTTGTATAAAAACCAGGTGTACTGCCAAACAGAGCTTCCTGTAGGCTACTAGTCAACATAGAGGCTACCAATAGTCAATCACAGCCCATAATTGACACCCAAGGAACTTTTTGCATGCTTCTGTTGCTCTCCTACTTTGTGTTTTAAAAAAATAATACAACTTCCACCAGGCACCAGTCACTGAACCCTTGTATCTGTCGAACCCTTGTACCTGTCGAACCCTGACTTACTTCTTGCAAGTGAAATGAGTTGTTAGAGGTAAAGAATAAGACTATGTCATATTTTTGGAGCACAGGCCCAAAGACTTATTGAGGGGTTCAGGAGCATCAAACCTTTATGCAAGTCCTATTTATGCAGGGTTAAGTGTTGGGGGGAAAGTGAGACTGTCTAGTAAAGACCGTTAATAAGGCAAGAGTCTTCTCAGTTTATATTTTGTCCACTTCATTGGTTATCAGTAGTGAAGGGAGACATTATTCACTAGGTTTTGCTGCAAAAGTAATGTAATGTGCACAGAAAAATTTGCCACGGAAAAACTCCTATTGATGTCTCCTAATGTGTTTTGCAGCTTTTCGCAGTTTCATAAATCTATTGCTGAAACACGAAAATTCACCCATCACTAATTACCAGCCTTGGTTCAAAGGCTAATAAGCCATATGACTCCATTGCATGTATGGTCTTAGTGTCAGTCTGCTACCAGAAGGGTTCCAGTTTGTTTTATTCCACCAATATAGTAGTCCATTCTTGACCATACTGTTTGTCACTTTGGTTAAATGATTTATTAAAGAAGAGGCATATATAGAGGTTATATGACAGTGGATCCAGACAATATACAGTGATCTCCATTAGAAACTGCTAATATTGGAGGACTAAGTTCTATGTTGGGGGACGAGGAACTACCAGGCTGAGAACAGAAGTTCTTTTCTTACAAAAACACAAAACATATGTGTCCTTCATAGTGATGGGCAAAAAAATTGCCAGGTGCGAATTCACGGGGAATTTCCACGTTTTCCACCGCTGAATAAATTTGAGAAAATGCTGTGAAAATTCTCAGTGATCAGGGGAGGAGAACTCAATATTTAACTCAAGTATTCAGCTGACCTATAAAACAGATATAATTCTGGGAAAAATACCCAGGATCCTACTTAAAATTTCCATTTACACTGGGTTTTAAAGCACAGCCAAAGCTCTGTGCTAATGAGATACCCAACTACAGATCAGATGCGCCCCTATGCGGATGGTGTCTCCTCAACCAAAATGATTTACTTTTGGATCATAATACAGTATCTGATGGCTGCTTACAGGGCATTCTGTTAGACTGGCAATAGGTGAGTCTAGAACATTCTGATGGGATGGGGCAAGGAGTTTATAACTTAAGCAGTGGGCATACATCCCAACTGTCCCTTTTTCGGAGGGACAGTCCCTCTTTTGACAGCTCAACCTGCAGTCCCTCATTTGTACTGGAAAGTCCCTCTTTTCTCTGCACTGAACAGCCAGAAAAAGGAACAAAGTTTCTCACTTAATTGGCTTTTAGCAGAGAGCCCAGAACAGCTAACAGGTGCAAATAAGATACTTTGTAACAATTTTGAGACACAAAAACACAGTTTAGATAAGGAGAAATATTTTCAAACTTTCATAACCTGCCAAATTTTGTAAAACAAACATGGTAATTAGGGGGTGTGGCCACAGAAAGGGGTGTGGTCAAAAAAATTGCTGCTCTACGTGCGGGAAAAACTTTTTTGTCCCTCTTTTTACTTCCAAAATGTTGGGAGGTATGTCTGTGGGTAGCACTAGAACACTGATTGCAGCTTACAGGAGGGGCAATAAATCAGTAATTAAAGCAATGGGCTGGACTAGAAACATTTATGGCTGCTTACAGGGGATGAAGCTTGTAAATCAAACAGTGGTTGAGACTAGATAAATCTGAAACTGACACTTGGGGGCAGATTTATCAAAGGTTGAAGTGAAAATTCGAAAAAAAAAATGGATTTCGAGCTATTTTATGTATACTTCGAATAGAGAATAGTCCAAATTTGATTTGAATTTGAAAAAAATTTGAAAATAAGAATATCGAAATTTATCATGTACTGTCTCTTTAAAAACTCAATGTCGACTACTCGCCATCTAAAACCTGCCGAATTGCTGTTTTATCCTATGGAGACCTCCTAGAACCTATTTGGAGTCAATTGGTGAACGTTAAAAAATCAAAGGTTTTTTTGGTAAAAACTTTGATTCATATTCGATCTAATGCGCTATTACTTCGATTTGTACAATCCGAAGCAAAAAAACTTTGATTTTTTTTAAAATACATTTCGGTTATCTTTTTTAATTTGAATTTAAAAGTATTTCAAATTTGAAATTCGACCCTTGATTAATCTGCCCCTTAGATGCCCATTTATTACAGGTTAGATTTTAGTGGTATTAGAGCTGTTTGAAACCACCATTAAACTAATCTCTCTAAAAACACTAATGCCATGAAAGTTCTTAAAAATTATGAACAATGCTCTAAAAATATGAAAACCTTAAAAAATTCGAGTCTGGAAGTAAGAAAAAGGTCCCATAGGATCAGCACAGCCATTGACTTCTATAGGACATTGACTGCTGCAATTTTGTAGTAGAATTTTGTGTGTGTTTTACACTTCACAAATCTTGAATTTTTTGGGTAAGGGCACACAGGCAGCTTCAGAGATTAGTCGCTCCTCTTCTTCAGGCAACTAATCTCCCCGAACTGCCTCTCCTGCCTTCCCGCCAGCTAAAATGGAAATCGCCAGCGGGATGGCACTCGGTGCGATTTGTTTTCCAAAGTCGCCCGAAGTTTCCTCGTGCCTGTGTGCCCTGACTCTTAGAGTTTTAGAAAAAAAATACGATTTGTGATTAAAATAGAAATCTAGATATTTGTAAATCAGCCCCACTGTGGGAGGGGAAGTAGTCTGTTTCACAAGCAATGGGCTAGGCAGGGTCAGACTGGGGTTGGCAAGGCCCACGGGGCTGCTACCCCAGGGGCCTCCACATACCTGCTCACCCACTGCCAGCCCCATCCCCCGAGTACACTTTTACATATGGTGGAGGGCAGTTGGAGATCAGGTCTGGGTCTGAGTTTTTTCCCTGGAGTCCTGGTGGCCCAGTTCAACCCTGGGGCCAGGCTAGAACATTGTAATGGTAAATTACAGTGGGTGGGGCAAGGAGCCTGTAACCCAAGCACTGGATGGACTAGAACACTCTAATGACAGTTTACAGGGGGAGCCTGAAGTCAGCCGCTCAAGCAATGGGCTGGACTAGAAGGCTTTGATGGCAGCTTACAGGGAGTGGGGGCCTTTAGCAGTTGACAGATAACGTGTGCTATAAGATGTTACGTGACTGAGTTGCAGCAGAACCACTTCATACATAAATCCTCTTTCCAAGTAAACTTTGCATTCTAATACTCTTGTGTTTTGTTGAGGGTTCAGCAGAGCATGACTATGGTGTGTCCCTCAGCAGGCCACTGTACAATGCATACCATAACTTAAAGACATACTGACACCAGAAATGAAACTTTTTCTAAAATCTATCATTTTGCATGCTATTTCTAATGTTGCCATAAAAATATTTGCCCAATGCTTTAACATCTGATCCCCCTGTTGCTCTATGAAAGGGCTGCCCTATTTGTGCAGCAGGAGCCCATTAGCATTAGAAACTCTAACTGACAAGTTGAAAAGGGACAATCAAAACAATCACTTTAAAGCTTCCCTTTCTCACGCCATCCTTCAGATAAGAGTTGAGAACCCCACTGCAAAGAAGCAGAGACTTTTGAGAAACACATGCAGAAGTGTGTACTTTGGCACGAGGAACAGATTACTGAGTAAACAGAGGGAATCACCTGTGTGTTATGTGTTTTATGGCTGAGTTTGCAGTAGGTTAATGGGAGTGACTCACTGTAGGAGCTTAAGAGGAATATAAAAGGTTTAGTAGAGGGCAGTGCAGTAACTGAGCTTCTTGTTTGCTTTGTAGGTGGATGGAGTAGAGGGAATTCTTGTTATTTTATTACTTTGACACCTTCATTGCTTTTCATTTTTTCTGCAGCTCCTTTGCCCATAATAGGGTTGAATTTATAGACTATGGAGAATGATGGCAGCTGTAGTAGTAGGAGGTTCTACTCTAAAATTATTTTGTAGACCCGCTGTCCCACGGCGATAACTATTACCCAAATGACCTTTCAAAAACTATTCATGGTTGGTCATTTATGGTTGGTAATGATCTTCCATCTCTTTTCATGCAAAGTAAAGTTGTTTCTCGAAAAGAAAAACAACTTGAACATTATTACCAATCGCCATACACTGGTCTCACATGAACATTGTCTCGGAGTATTTCTCCAGTTTTTCCTTTGAAATTTCTTGATCGAGAAAGACACAGAAATGTTTTTTTTCTTGCGTAGCACATTTTAATTATACAGCAGCTCAGGAATTCCCTTAGTGTAAGTGAATTCAACATGGAGGTTTGAGCTCCCAAAATTGTCAGGTGGAAAACAAAAAAACACTGGTAAGAAGAAGTGAGAAAAATTGATAAACAGAAAAATGTCATCTCAGGGAGAAAAGGTTTGTGTTCGCCAAGAATAGATAAAATTAAACTGGTTGTCCTTGATACCAACTATGATATAAGTAATCCTATTGGGTTTATTTAATGTTTAAATGTAGTGAGGGGCGAATTTATTCACCAGGCGCAAATTCACGGCAAATAAATTTGTGAGTTTCCAGCGAAAATTCGCCAGCGTAAAAAAAAATGGACGCCAACAAGATGCCCGCGCATTTCGCAAATTTTTCGCCATTTAGCGAATTTCCAGGAAACTCACGAATTTTTTTGCGAAGCGAAACGCCCCAAATTTGCCCATCACTATTTAAATGGTTGTAATGTATGGAGATCCAAAGACTCCTTATGCAGAAAAGCCCAGGTCCGAGCATTCTGGATAACAGGTCCCATGCCTGTATTTGGTTTTTTTTATAGTTTATATGATTAGCAGGCTTTTCAAAACACCTTTGTGGCACTGTGGTTAATGGTCATATAGTACAAGTCCATGAGTGGCACAGAATAGGGATGGGCAAATTTTTTCACCTTGTTTTGCCGAAAAAACGACGCCCATAGACTTGTATTGCGTTGTGTGTCAAAACAAAAAGACGAGTGTCAAAAAAAAAATTTCGACACGCGTCAAAATTTTTTGGACACCCATAGACTTTAATGGGCATCGCCAACATTTCGCTGGCAGCAAATTTTTGCTGAAACAAAATGGGTCAAATTCGCCCATCCCTGGCACAAAAGTGTAAGACTTAAAAAACCTCTACCATGCATTGACTATAAATATTCAGTGCAAACTTCACTCTCTGCCAGGCTTCAGACTAAAGATGTGGCCAGTACTTGCCTCAGGCACAATGGTGTTCTGTACATGATAAATGTCTTCTGAGGGCCACACATATGCTGCTCCTTCAATATGCCCCACTAGCATATAACGTAAAGCAGGTTTAGTAAATTAAACGTAAAACACTGCAGTGTTTTGACCCCAAATGTGCATTCAGGGAGAACTTCACTTTCATACACTTCTTGAACTTTTTATATAGATGTATTGAAAAAGTTCACTGATTTTGTTTGTCTTGCTTCAACTTTCTTCTACCTCTTCTACTCACCTTTGTTCGTTATTAAAACCAAGGCATAATAAATCACCCTGTTTATTCATCAGGATGAGAACATTTTTCAACTGTCTGGTTTCCCTATGGCTATAACCTCAGAAATGAAGATGAGCTAACTCAGCATTTATTGTTAGCAAATCACTCTTCAAAGCATCAGCTGAAGGATTTTTGTTTTGGGAAAACTATACTGACTAGACTAGTATACTGACTATACGTAAGGTTTATAGAGGACAGTACAGTAACTGAGCTTCTTGTTTACTCTGTAGGTGAATGGAGTAGAGGGGACTCTTGTTAACATAACCTGCTATTATTAATACTTTGTATCTTTGAGACAATCTATTTTAGAGCTTCAGTTACAGAAGAAAATGTATTTAATGGATAATATTTGCTTGAGAATTCAGATCATATGTCACAGCTCCTCTAAATAACTTTTAAAAATGGACATTGTACATATATATGACACATATAAGTTTTAGTTGACCAAGCAGACATGAGTATTCTTGTAATAATCTTCCGGAGCACGGCGGGGTTGCCCACTGTTCTCCCGGCAAGGACGCCGACACGTTCTGCTTCTTCTTGCACTGCTTCCCTCTGAGCACGCGTTCGCCACACTTCTAGGTTTTGATGCGGTTGCATCGGACGCCATCGCGTTTTGGTGTGAAGGTTTAAATATTTAAAGGTACATCTGTCTTTTTTCAAACTGTTCAATGTAAAGGTATTTTCTTAAAGTTCCTGGGTGCTTTCTTCTGTGTATTCCATGTTGTTTCTGATCCTGCCTGGTTTTCGTCCTGTCTGCTGCCTGTCCTAATTATTGTTTGTTTTGACTACTTTCTTGGATTCTCCCTGGTACTGCCATATTGGCGTGTTTGATCCTGCCTGTGACCCTGACTGTCCTCCTGCTTTCCGAATCTGTACTGTCTCCTAATATTGGTTTGACCTGGTCTGTTCCCGACCACACTGCCTATTCTCCGATCCGGTACTACGTGCTAGCCTAGAACTCTCCTCTTGGTTCTCTTGTTGTACATCAGAATAGCGGAGGGCTCGATCTGAAGTGAAAATCGGCTGTTATATGTGGATGTCCGAGCCGTGCCTGGGACCTTGGGGTTAGTTCTGGGATTTCAAACAATTCCAATAGTCCAAACTGTCAACTGTTGTAAAATTGGCTTGGTGCCCTCATGATCTTTGGATTTTGAAAATTTCTGAGTATTTATGTCCTCTGGAATGCTCCCTTGTTTGAATGAAATAAAATTAAATATGTCAAGTTTTCTTTGAAAATTCATTTACAGTTTGATTTTAATCAGGTGCACCAATTTGGCCCCTCACATGTGTCAAAACTGCCAGACTCTTGCTGCACAAATTATCTGTCAGATTTATAGGACTTTGTGTCAGAGTGGAATGAAGAATGAGGAGTTTGTCTTGCTTTGTGCGTATTCAATAGTCCACAGTCAGGTTTATGTGAGAAATGTATGTTTTTTGTGACGTAAATTTGTGTGAGAAGAGAGGTCAAGGAAAGAGGACTTCAGTGTGGGGGAAGAAAATGCCGTTGTTCAGGATTAACTTGGTTATTAATCAATAAACTTCCAGAAAATTTGGTGTCATACCTGCTGAGGTTATACAGTATCTCTGCTCATATTTATATACTGTAAATACAGTGCAAAAACATTACTTGGCCATATTCATTAGGTTTCATGCACAGTAAAGTAATTAGGCAATTAATCAAAATAAAAACTCAAACAATTTAAAATCTTTTATTTATCCTTGTCACCATGTTTTGCATGTAGCACATGAACATTGTCTCAGATCATTTCTCCTGGTTTTTCCTATGATCATAAAAGAGCCAGAGAATTTTTCTTACAAAGAACACATTTTCCTTTTTTTATTATAAAGCAGCTTGAAAATTCCATTATTAGTGTAAAAAAAATCCATTCAAACTAATGCTGCTGAGATCATGGCCCATTGGCTTGAATTCACGTGAAAACTCATGAAAGAGACTCAATTCAAAGAGAAAATACTTATCTCCAAATTCAGTTCCAGTTTTTCTCCATATACTTCAATGGAGTTTCCACAAGATAAACCGTGACATTTACGTTTTTCTGAATTGAATTGCACCTAAAATTTAACTTCATCCATGATTTTTCACGTGATAAACCTTTTTCTCACTGAATTGGATCTGGTCTATTGTTGGGTAAAAAAATATTGACGAGAAGATGAAGAAGAGCAAAACTGCTAAAAAAAAACCTGTGGGGGGGAGTAATTTTTTTGCCAAGAATGGATGCAATTTTCATTTTGACGTTTGATAAACTGGCCCATAAATGTTTTATTATTGAAATTATTCTAATGACAAATAAAATAGAAGAACTCATCTAAATGCAAACTTGTTTGGGGTTGATATGATCAGAAGACTTCTAAAAACACAATTGTGGCACTGTGTCACATATGGCTATTTTTGTTTTTAATAATAGTTACATAGTTACATAGTTACATAGTTAAATTGGGTTGAAAAAAGACAAAGTCCATCAAGTTCAACCCCTCCAAATGAAAACCCAACATCCCTACACACACCCCTCCCTACTTTTAATTAAAATTCTATATACCCATACCTATATTAACTATAGAGTTTAGTATCACAATAGCCTTTAATATTATGTCTGTCCAAAAAATCATCCAAGCCATTCTTAAAGGCATTAACTGAATCAGCCATCACAACATCACCCGGCAGTGCATTCCACAACCTCACTGTCCTGACTGTGAAGAACCCTCTACGTTGCTTCAAATGAAAGTTCTTTTCTTCTAGTCTAAAGGGGTGGCCTCTGGTACGGTGATCCACTTTATGGGTAAAAAGGTCCCCTGCCATTTGTCTATAATGTCCTCTAATGTACTTGTAAAGTGTAATCATGTCCCCTCGCAAGCGCCTTTTTTCCAGAGAAAACAACCCCAACCTTGACAGTCTACCCTCATAATTTAAGTCTTCCGTCCCTCTAACCAGTTTAGTTGCACTTAGTCTCTGCACTCTCTCCAGCTCATTTATATCCCTCTTAAGGACTGGAGTCCAAAACTGAACTGCATACTCCAGATGAGGCCTCACCAGGGACCTATAAAGAGGCATAATTATGTTTTCATCCCTTGAGTTAATGCCCTTTTTTATGCAAGACAGAACTTTATTTGCTTTAGTAGCCACAGAATGACACTGCCCAGAATTAGACAACGTGTTATCTACAAAGACCCCTAGATCCTTTTCATTTAAGGAAACTCCCAACACACTGCCATTTAGTGTATAACTTGCATTTATATTATTTTTGCCAAAGTGCATAACCTTGCATTTATCAACATTGAACCTCATTTTCCAGTTTGCTGCCCAGTTTTCCAGTTTAGACAGATCACTTTGCAAAGTGGCAGCATCCTGCATGGAATATCAGTTTTCTCTCTAGAGATTTGCAACATAGGCCTTACGACAGTGGTGGTTGGACTTATTTTGTTCAAGCCCCCCTTAAAGGCCAGTCTTTATTTAAAGAGCCCACTTACAAGGTTACCGATATCTGGAAACGATGGATCAGTCATTTAGCCATAGTTCCAAGAATGTCTAAAACATCAAATAGCTTTCCATGCCAAATCTCAAATTCAATATAGACTTTCAGATGAACCTTAGAGAGCAAATGTACATTCACCTGAGATCTTTTATTATCTGAAGGTTTAAAGAACACTTTGGCTGTCCACACTATTATTGAGTCCAAAGCAAAGTTTTCATTATTGTCTACAAAGAGGCAACACTACATATCTCTTTTTGCTAGTAATATTTCTTCCCATCCACTTACTTTCATACTTAAGGAGTCTCTTGATTAAAGGTAAGAAGAAATTGAATAGAAGCAAGGCTTTTATTTCTGACCTTTAAAAGTTCACTGATTGTGTTGGTCTTGTTCCAGCTTACTTCTGTCTCTATAACTCACCTTTATTAAAACCAGAGCATAATAAATCACCCTGTTTATTCATCATGGGAAAATTGTTAAAAATGTCTGGTTTGCCTATGGCTATAGCCCTAACAATATAGACGTGGTAACCCAGTATTTATGTTAGCCAATCACAAGTTCATTTTAGGTTACTATTATTATGTTTTAATCAACAACTATTTGCATTCGAACTTATTATCTTAACTTTTGGCCAAACTTCTGGCGATGGATATTAGCAAGGCCAGGTTGCAGTAATAATGCATTCAGTTATTAGAAAGGAGGCCAGTTTAATATATAAGCAGTCATTTACCAAACAGTATGGTGTTTGCATTGGCCTTATGTTAAGCATGTGGTGAAATGATTATTTGAAGGGGCTGGTAAAGGCCCAGCAGTCGTCTTAAACATTGGTGCCATAGAAAAATTGAAAGACAAAATCCTGAAGAATGATGTCCAGGCAGAAAACTGAAGGACTTCCTGGCTATTCATCTCAGATATGTTCCACATCCTATGTTAGGGACAGCAGCAGTTTAGAGAGATGAATGTTTAGCTAAGAAATGAGTGTATGGAACAATAACTTGGGTCTCGAGAGGGTAATTATGATAATGGGGCACAATTTAAAGCTGCTTTGCGGTCTTGGAAAGCTGTGAGTTGGTGAGGCACTTAGTAGATACATAGTAGATATACTAATATTATAATTCTATATTATGTTAGGGAGAATATATATAATTTATACATACAGTATATACACATACATACATGAAACTATTCTACAAATGTTGGGGGGGGGGTCTTATTATCATGGCAATTATGGCAGTTTTGACCTGCAATTCATTGTTTTTGGATCCTATTCTCTCTGCAGGGCCCAAAGGCAGTGGTGGGTTCATGGCAAAGGTACAGTACCCTACCCAAAAAGATTGTGGCAGTAATACCCTAAACATGCTTAAAAAGATGGTCATTTATATTATGGGCATCTTGTAGAGAATTCATTCTGAGAATCAGAATAAATATTCTTTTTAGTTATTTGCTATAATTGTTATGATTGTGGTTGAGAGCAATTAGCAGGGGCCCTATAAAGTAAGAAATATGAACGAAACACAATTAATACACACAAAAAATACATTATGATTTAATATGGTAAGACAGTGATCCCTATCCAGTGGGTTACGAGCAACATGTTCCTCACAACCCCATGCATGTTGCTCCCAGTGGCCTCAAAGCAGGTGCTTATATTTTAATTCCCGGGGCAAGTTTTGGTTGCATAGAAAACCAGATCTATGGCCAAACAAAGTCTCCCGTAGGCTGCCAGTCCACATAGGGAACTAAATGGTCAATAACAGCCCTTATTCTGCATCACCCAGGAACATTTTTAATGCTTGTGTTGCTCCCCAACTCTTTTTACATCTGAATGTTGGTCAGGGGTACAAAGGTCCCCTGTTGTAGAGTTTTTCCACCCAATGAAAATGAGGGATGGTCCAGTTGTGGGGCATGTATAGTGCAAAGCTTATGCAAATAAAATACCAACTTTGTCTCCTTTTATTTGGTCAATACAGAGGAAGGAGGGTCGATACATCATTGCAGTGTCTTTACTTAGCTTAATGTCCCAGTGGGTGACTCCTAGTTCATAATCCCATGCAACCACCCACTCGCTGCTGTGGGACTAACAGGAGCTGCTGTTTTAGTGGGTGATTCCTACAGAAGTTTTAACAAGCCAGTGTCAATGTTGTATGTAACCTATACTTATGTTATGCCCTTTTTGACTAATAAGTCTCCTTCTTTGATCTTAAGCACTAAAGGTGGCCATACACGGGCCGATAAAAGCTGCCGATAGACCGAGTCGGCAGCTTATTGGCCCGTGTATGGGGGCCCCCGACGGGCTTCCCTGATCGAGATCTGGCCGAAAGTCGGACAGATCTCGATCGGATGGGATTAAAAATCCCGTCGGATCGCGGCCGCATCTGTTCGTTGATGAGGTCCCGCGATCCGACCGCCCGTTTGCGAACGCTAGGATCCGATCGTTGGGCCCTAGGGCCCACGATCGGATCAGCCCGATATTGCCCACCTCAAGGTGGGCATATCGGAGGGAGATCCGCTCGTTTGGCGACATCGCCAAACGAGCGGATCTCTCCATGTATGGGGACCTTAACCCTTCCACTTATTTTAGGGAAACATTGTCCACCTCTCTCCGCCAAGAGTTCCAGGCTGACCCTAAGGAACTAATCACATTTTTTACAGTTTTGCCTAATTTTTCTCAGCTCCCATTGTGGTGCTACTGAATTGTGCAGCACTGTACAATGCAGGTACAGAAGAGATGTTTGCAGGTGTCTGCTTTATGCCTGTTTCTTAACCTTCTCTAGGATTGACCCTCTAGGGCAGAATTCTTTACAGGCCTGATTGACACCAGCCCCCCCCCTCCACCTGAGTCAGAAGATCAAAGAGGAAGAACCAACAAAGAAGTGCTCACTAACTCTATGGGGCAATAATAAATGTAAATGTAAATAACTTTTATACATACTAGGGGAAACTTTTAAGGGTTTTACTTCCATAGGGACTAGGGGCATAGTTAACTCTATGGGACCCTACAGCATCTTGGTGGATGAGAGATAACCAGAAGATGTTAGAGATAACAAGAGGGAACTTTGAAATGTTCAACATTTGTTACGTCATAAATCTAAAAAGATATAGATGTCAAGATCACAACCCAGTCCCAATGTACTGACCTTTTAAGACATTTCACACCCAATTCCTCATGTTGTAATCAACGTCTTCTTTAAAATATTTTACTCAAGTCTGAGGAAGCATGTAAGGAAAAATAAATGGTTAATTCTGATATTCCCCATGAAGTACATGAACATGTTTATTGACAAACATATTTATTAAGAAACAAAGCAATCTTTTAGTCACACCTGGAAAAATATACAGCTCAAATGACTACTGAGGTTTCAGCTTTGTGGAAAAAATGCAGTCAATTGGGGTGTGTAAACACAGGTAACATTTGTCTCAGTCCAGTATCCCATAGCAACCAGTCAGTTGTTTGCTTCATCATTTTACCTCTGCAAGACCGATGAAAGGTAATTGTTGATTGGTTGCTGAGGGCTACAGCAATATTTGTTTGTGAATAACCATGCCTTGTAAATTAACATCCATGGAAAAGCCTAATCCATGCATTTGTACCCAGGGGACCAATAACAACTCCAAATCACCCCCTAACTGGCCTTCAGGCTGGCCCCCCTTAGCTCATAACAAGGTTACAGATATATAGAAACATTAGGGGTAACAGTCACCCTGCTATAGTTCCAGAGGTACCCAGGGTACAAATAAGAACTCACCCCAAATCTCCCCCTAACTGACCTTCAGACTAGGCCCCCCTTAGCTCATAACAAGGTTACAGATCTGTAGAAACATTGGGGGTAACAGTCACCCTGCTATAGTTCCAGGGGTACCCAGGGCACAAATAAGCACTCACCCCAAATCTCCCCCTAACTGACCTTCAGACTGGGCCCCCTTAGCTCATAACAAGGTTACAGATATATAGAAACATTGGGGTAACAGTCACCCTGCTATAGTTCCAGGGGTGCCCAGGGTACAAATAAACACTCACCCTAAATCTCCCCCTAACTGACCTTCAGACTGGGCCCCCTTAGCTCATAACAAGGTTACAGATATATAGAAACATTGGGGTAACAGTCACCCTGCTATAGTTCCAGGGGTACCCAGGGCACAAATAAGCACTCACCCCAAATCTCCCCCTAAATGACCTTCAGACTGGGCCCCCTTAGCTCATAACAAGGTTACAGATATATAGAAACATTGGGGTAACAGTCACCCTGCTATAGTTCCAGGGGTACCCAGGGCACAAATAAGCACTCACCCCAAATCTCCCCCTAAATGACCTTCAGACTGGGCCCCCTTAGCTCATAACAAGGTTACAGATATATAGAAACATTGGGGTAACAGTCACCCCTGCTATAGTTCCAGGGGTACCCAGGGTACAAATAAACACTCACCCCAAATCTTATTATGACTGGCCTTCAGCCTGGGCCCCTTTCCACATCAGTCCAATCCTGCAGAATGGGATAAGTTATATCACATTTTATATTATGTTAAATGTTGAGGTTTCCCTTACTGCTCAAACACAATCACTTACCAGCTAATAACAGTAGCGAAGAAATTCTTTAGCTTTTGACCTGCAATTAATTAGGGACTTTCTTTTTTTTTTTTTACTCACAGCAACCGGAATGCCCACAATCAAAATAAAGGTGCAGTTATGGATTTTCAAGTAGTGCAAATATACTGGCTTTACAAGGATGACAGATGGTCTAATAAATGAAGTAGTTGTATAAATGAGAATAGTCTCCACCTACAGGCAGCTATTGCAACATGTAAACAAAATGTGGAGGAACACTAAAACGTTGTCATGCAATTTATATTCTTTATCTGATGAAGAGATCACAATAAAACCAGGAGTATTTGCAACAGTAACAACACACAGTAAGGTATGCACGGCTACAATAGGTGTCTACATGTGGGTGTAAGATAAGAAATTGCAAACAAGGGGTTGCCCAGGTGGAGTCTACTTTTAGTGAAGGCGTAGGTTCAGTTAGTTTTACACTGTGAACTATAGTTTTACAATGTGACCTCGTATTGCATCTGTCTTTGGACAGATGAAACCAAGATCAACCTCTACCAGAATGACGGCAAGAAAAAAGTCTGGAGAAGGTGTGGAACAGCTCATGATCCAAAGTATAGCACAGTTGTGTATAAAACATTTGGGAGGCAGTGTGATGGCTTGGGGTGCATGGCTGCCAGTGGCACTGGGACACTAGTGTTTATCCATCATGTGACAGGATAGAAGCACAAGAATGAATTGTGAGCTCTTCAGAGACACTGTCTGCTCAAATCCAGCTAAATGCACTCACATTGATTGGGAGGTGTTTCATAATGACCCAAAACATAGAGCCAAAGCAACCCGGGAGTTTATTAAAGCAAAGAAGTGGAATATTGTTGAATGGCCAAGTCACCTGATCTGAAGCCAATTGAGCTGCATTTCACTTGTTGAAGACTGAACTTGGGACAGAAAGGCCACAAACAACCAGCAAGTGAAAGTCACTGCAGTAAAGGCCTGGCAGAGCATTAAACAGGAGCAAACCCAGAATCTGGTGATGTCCATGAGTTCAACACTTCAGCCTGTCGTGCCCGCTAAGGGTTTTCAACCAACTATTAGAAATGAACATTTTATTCCAGTTTTTTTAATTTGTCCAATTGATTTTGAGCCCCTGAAATGAAGTGATTGTGTTAAAAAAAAGGCTTTAGTTCCTTTTTGTTCAACCCACTGAATTAAAGCTGAATGTCTGCAGTTCAACTGAGTTGTTTCATTTAAAATTCATTGTGGTAATGTACAGAACTAGTGATGGGCGAATTTATTCACCAGGCGCGAACAATTCTGACGCCATCGACAATTAAACGGACACCCATTGACTTTAATGTGCAACAATTGTCGCCTCGCAAAATTTGTGGCGAAACGGGTCAAATTTACCAATCACTATACAGAACCAAAATTAGAAAAAAGTTGTCTCTACCCAAAGATTTATGGGCCTAACTGTACAAGTGTGAATGCATTTAACACCTTTCCCCCAAGCCATCAGTATTTTATAATGGGGAAAACCCTGAAGGTTGATCTAATCAAACCTTTTATGGAACATGCTGGACTGCTCTGATCTACTGGTCACCAGTTCAAGATCTACAGGTGGATCATGATCCACCTGTAGATCTTGATCTACAGGTGGATAGAACTTAGAACAATAGGCCTCAGATAATTCTGCTGAGATCTATTGTTCAATTTCATGGGAGTGGCAGTAGTGAGGCATATCAGTAGTGTAAAAGACATGTTTCACAAGAGCTCAGTTGTGAAACTTGTTGTCTGAATGGCATATGGACATGGACAGATACAGTTGATACAGAGATTGGGGATTGCTAAGGCTTAGGATGGGCACACAATGCCCTGGGTACACCTATTGGGCACCACTTTTGACATTTAGAATGAAATCATAAAGCACTACCTTGGGGGATTTTATGTTTTCCAATGTAGTTACACTTATATATTGTGTGAGAAGTCGGAAGACATTCATTGGAGAGATTTCCTTTGAAATACGAAGGCCATTCTTCATAGCGGAGTTCTGTACATGGAGGTAAATGTCCACCAGGCGTTGGATTCCACTGGCAACTTTACAAGCCACAAAATTTAAATGGGATTGGGGCAGAATCAAAAAAGGGATTCACACCAATTTATTCAGTGAGTACAATTTTTGGCAGGTTTTGCCGTGAAAAGACACCCATAGCCTCCAATGTTTTGTAAGAAAAAAGTTGCTTGGAAAAAGTCAATGTGAAAAAAAAACGACCATTGACATCAATGTATTTTGTGAATTATTCGGTGAATTACTAACGATGCCGTCATTCGTTAAAAGTTCTTGCGTCCAAAGTCACCACTTGCACGGGTGCGTCTGTCCCACCTCCTCCTCCTCCAAATCACATGCAAGAAAAAATGCTGCTTTCTGGTTAAAAACCTGCCAAATTGAGTCTGAAATTGCATATTGCACCCTGTACTTCTACTTGTTAATTGCCTCCTTATGTCTCTTAACTAGGGATAGACTGTGAAACAAAATTCTAGGAATGTGCAATGGGTTTGCAAAATGACTGCAAATAAAATTGAAATTTGATTTTGATTTATACTGGAATCCAGTTCGGGATTCGGCCAGGATTCTGCCTTTTTCTGCAGGATTCGGATTCGGCATGGGTGAACTGAATCCGAATCCTAATTTGCATATGCAAATTAGGATCAGGGAGGGAAATTGTGTGACTTTTTGTCCCAAAACAAGGAAGTGAAAAATATTTCCCCCTTCCCACACCTAATTTGCATATTCGGTTTTCGGCCAAATCCTTCGCGAAGGATTTGGGGGTACGGCCGAATCCAAAATAGTGTATTTGGTGCATCCCTAATTCAGTGCATTACCTACTATGGGTTATTACCAGGGTACTTTATTATCAGAATGCCCTGGACCTGGGGTTTTGCAGATAAGGGGTCTTTACCTAATTTGGATCTTCATACCTTGTCTACTAAAAAAAATCATTTAATCATTAAATAAACCAAATAGACTGTTTGCAATAAGGATTAATTATACCTTAGTTGGGATCAAGTACAAGCTGCTGTTTTATTATTACACAGAAAAAGGAAATTTAGAAAAATTTAAATTATTTGGAAACAATGGAGTCGATGGGGGACGGCCTTTGCATAATTTGGAGCTTTTTGGATAACAGGTTTCTGGATAACAGATGTGTATTAGGCAAAAGGCCTTACACAGGTTTTCTGGTCATTTACCTTTGCCACATGGTGGTTTTGTGTCTACTGGTCTCACTTGGGGGCAAATTCACTAAAGCGCGAAGCGCCTAACGCTAGAGCAAATTCGCCAGCGTGAAGTCATTGCGTTACTTCGCGATTTACTAACGGGCACTGGTGTAAATTCACTAGCGAAGTGGACCTACTCTAGCGCTACTTTGCACCCTTACGTCAGGCGAAGTTGCGCTATGGCAAAGAGACGTAACTACACTAATTCACTGAATTGCGCATTTTACTGAACGTTACCTCTTGCGCCAGACTTGCCTTCACCACCTCAGACCAGGCGAAGTGCAATAGAGTAGATAGAAATTGCTGCAAAAAAAGTTGAAATTTTTTCGAAGTCCAAAAAAACGCTGGCGTCTTTTCCTTTTTTAAGAGTGATAGGCTGAAAAAGATTGTATTTTTTTTGGGGTACCCTCCTTCCCCCCTACATTTCCTAACATATGGCACACAAGCTATACATTGGGCTCATGTATAGGGCAAAATAACAACTTTATTTTATTTTATGAAGGTTTCCCAGGCTTGTGTAGTGTAATGTATTTGCTGCTACATATATGTCCATTGTACTTTAACTTCCCGCCGTATGCAAATTAGGCATCGCTAGCGTAACTTCACTTTGCTTGACGAATAAATGCTGGCGCGACTTCGCTACTGTTCGCCTCCCTGAGCGCAAATTCGCATTCTAGTGAATTTGTGTAGCGCTGGCGAAACTACGCCCAGCGAAGTGCGGCGAAGCTGTCGCTGGCACAACTTTGAATCTTAGTGAATTTGCCCCTTGATGGTGACTAAGGGATGAAGCACAGTGTACTGTATATATCGACATTTTACCTGTTACAGGTGAGGAAAGAAGGAGTTTCCATACATTTAAACTGCTGTAAATGATTGGCTTTGCTACTGCCTGGATCAGCTTTGTCCTGTGTATGTTGTGGTCAAATACAAGAGTCCTCTGCGCTCAACCCATTATCAATATATTTAAGACAGAGACATTTTGTGCATACTGCTACTATCAGATAAAATTGAGCATAGGACTGGCCAGATATGGGATGACTTTGACGTAGTTGGCCAGCTTAAATATATTGCAATATATGGACAAACAATCCCTGTGTTGTTTAAAGGGTAAGGCATTTTTCAGTAGCAGTAGCACAAAATGTCTCTGTCTTAAATATATTGATAATGGGTTGAGTGCAGAGGACTCTTGTATTTGTCTATATGTATTTTGTGGTCACACCCTCATTGCACCCCCGCCTAATGGTTTTAAAAAATAGTGGTGAGCACAACTTTCCCTTGTCTGTGTATGTTGTGCACATTCACCTTCGTTTAGTCCTTAGGTTGGGACGTCAGTGGGAGAAGGTTTTTATCAAGGGTCGAATTGAAAAATCTAATTTTTAAATTCGAATTTCGAGCTAATTTTAGTGTACTTCGTCTAGGGAATAATCCAAATTCGATTTGAATTTGAAAAATATTCGAAAATTCGAAATGTATCATGTACTGTCTCTTTAAAAATTCGCCTTCAACTATTCACCATCTAAAACCTTGCTTGTTTTAGCCTACGGGGGGACCTCCTAGAACCTATTCGGAGTCATTTGGTGGACTTTGAAAAACCAAAGTTTTTTAAAAAAAATACTTTGAATCGAATTCGATCAAATTTGATTCAAACAATCGAATACAGCCTATTCACTCGAAGTTATAAAAATTTTTTTTTTTTCAAATTTAATGTAAAAAAAATTGGAAACAGAAAAACTATTGGCAATGAGAAAAGTTATGCCTTTGCACAAACAAATTTTGCTCTGCGCGAATTTAATATCGATTTCGCGAATCCAGGAACTGCTTAGCGACCTCTTCCGACAGTGGAAGAAAGTTTGCGAATGTTATCATTTGCGTCAGTGTGCGGTGAATGTAATAAAACTTCTTACTGAACACGTTACATTTGCTCCAAACGCTTACGACACCTTCAAGCACTTCTAAAAAGTGCGCAATTAAAATTCAGAATTCAATAAAAGTTTAAGAAAGAATATTACATTGCGAAATGGGAATTTTTATACTTATCGCTGCAAATTGTTTTTTCTATTTGCGACTTTTATTACATTCCCTCATTAGCTCTTCATTTAATCAAAAGTGAGACTTATTCAAGCAAAAGAAATTAGTTTCTTTATTAGTTTCTTTATTTTTTGTTTATCTGGTTCACAATTTTAAGTACATGCTATTATACAGTAAGGGGCAGATTTCTCAAGGGTTGAGGTGAATTTTCGAATGAAAAAAAAATTAATTTCTAGTTATTTTTTGTGTACTTTGACTAGGGAATAGTTCAAATTAGATTCAAATTTGAAAAAAATATTCGAATATTGAAATTTATCATGACTTCAATCATTTGGCATCTAAAACCTGCCAAATTGCTGTTTTAGTGGGGGACCACCTAGAACCTATTTGGAGTCAATTGGTGGACTTTGAAAAATCTAATTTTTTTCTGGGAAAAACGTTGAATCGAATTCGATGAAATGCGCTATTCCTTAGATTCGTACAATTCAAATTCGGCTGAATACGGACCTATTCGACCAAAAAAAAAAAAACCTTTGACTTAATTTCAGTTGGTCTTTTTGAATTCGAATTTTTTCGAAGTTTTTTCAATTAGAAATTCGACCCTTGATAAATATGCCTAAGATTTATCAAGGGTTGAATTTCAAAGTGTAAAAAACATTGAAATTCGACCATCAAATTGCATTACTTCGATATTCGAAGTTATTTTAATCGAATTCGGCCATATTCGGCCAAAGTAAAATCGTTTGATCGTACGATGAAATCCTTTGGATCGAAAGATTCGAACTATTTAATCCATCGAACGAACGATTTTATTTCGACTTCTAAAAACTTAGATTCTAGGAGGTCCCCATAGGCTAACATAGCAATTCGGCAGGTTTAAGGTGATGAAGTGTTGAAGTCGAACTTTTTTAAAGAGACAGTACTTCGATTTTTGAAGTCGAATTTTTTTACTTCGAATGAAAGTCAAATTTAGGCCTATTCGATGGTCAAAGTACTTAAATTCGAAAATTCACTTCGACCCTTAATAAATCTGCCCATCTGTGTCAGGTCCACGACTGAAATATTTATACGGACTCAATTTCACTTGTATTCTGATGCAAATTAAGTGCAAATAGCATTCTCAGAAGGGAGGTCGTTTGCATAAACAGGGCTCGGATGCAAATGGAATTCCTGCATTTCAGGCTTTACTGGATAATACATCCCCAAAAAATCTAAATAAATCAATTTCCAGACTGATAAGGAAAGATGCTGCAATTCCACCCACAGCTCCTTCATCTTACGCTCAGCACAGAATTTAGATTTGGCCAAATGTTTATGGTCTGGATTTCATTTGGCAGAACCCTAATTCTGAAATGCAATCATTTTCCATTCTGAGATTATACCATTTTTTCAAGTTTACCTCAAATTTAAATACAGGTATGAGATCCGTTATCCGGAAACCTGTTATCCAGAAAGTTTCCCATAAACTCCATTTTATCCAAATAATCCAAATTTTAAAAAATGATTTCCTTTTTCTGTGTAATAATAAAACAGTGGCTTGTACTTGATCCCAACTAAGATATAATTAATCCTTATTGGAGGCAAAACCAGCCTATTGGGTTTATTTCATGTTTACATGAGTTTCGAATAGACTTAAGATACATTCCAGACACACTTGAACTGTGAACTTAACTTTGTGAACTGTTAATTTATTTGCACAATTCTAAAGGTATATATCCAATTTCTGCCAATATATTTCAAATGTTTAGGGCCAGATTTAGGGGCAGATTTAGGGACAGATTTATCAAGGGTCGAAGTAAATTCGAGGGAATTTTCGAAGTAAAAAAAGTTGAAATTCAAAGTAATTTTCAGGATACTTCAACCATTGAATAGGATACTACGACTTCGACTTGAAGTAAAATAGTTTGAATATTCGACCATTCGATAATCGAAGTACTGTCTCTTTAAAAAAACTTCGCCTTCAATACTTTGCCAAATTAAACCTTCTAGAGCAGGTTTCTACGTTTTTTGAAGTCGAAGAAAAATCGTTAGATCGATCGCTGAAATCCTTCAAATCGTTCGATTCGAACTATTTACTCGTTCGATCATTCGATTTTACTTTGACCGCAGAATAGCCAAATTCGATGAAAAAAGTTTGAATTTGAAGTATTTTAATTTGATGGTCGAATTTCGAAGTATTTTTAACTTCAAAATTCAACCCTTGATAAATCTGCCCCTTATTTTGTATTGTAAGTGCCTTTTTGTGAGATGTACAAGCTGGAGCCACGTCGTCTCGTCTCACTGTGTATTCGTATACTGCTGAAATGACAATTAAGTTTACTTTGAAGATGTGAAGATCCAAATTACAGAAAACCCCGTTATCCGGAAAGACCCAGGTCCCGGGCACTCTGTATAACAGGTCCCACACCTGTATAGAAATTAGAGTTCGGCTTTGATTTGATATTCAGCCAAATCTTTGTTGGAGGATTTGGAAATTGCCCAGATCCAAAGCTGGTACATCCCGATCCTTGACGCAACATAAATGTATCATACAATAGATAAATTAAATAGAGATCACTAAAACATCTATAGGTTGAAATCGGAAGATTCCATTTTATTTCAGTTCATTGATTAAGATGCTCCAGTGCTGACCCCTGGCTGGGCTGAAATAGTTTGAACTGTACAGAGAATTAGAAATGATTGAGCAATCAGAATGTATTTAAGGGAAATTTGGGGGAAAAATAAATTCTCCGGCTCTAGAGAAGTCAGTTGGCCTCATTCTTTCAAATAAACCTTCGGAAGCAGAGATTCGTAGAAACGTTCCAGCTGAGATTCAGTTCTCGTTCGGGTCTTTGTGAATATGACTAAAAATTGCAAAAATCAAACGCACCATTTCCAAAGGGTTTTATAACCCAAATGTCACACGTTTTAGCAATTGTTTTAGTTCTGTAACCACTTTACTGTTGATTGTATCTGTCACATTCCAACTCTCTGTCATTCCAATTCACCCCACCCTCCCTCTGTGTACCATTCCCTCGCACACCTTGTTCCACCTGTTCCCCAGGTACAAACCACTGGCTCTATTGGCTGCTGAGAGGAAAGCAGAGAGTATATAAGGTGGGTACCTTGCTCTATATCATATCCACTCAAGCCTGCAGGTATGTACTGCTTCTGCTTCTACACGGGGCAAGTCTAAGGGCAAGTACGTGATATTCTGCTCCTTCCAATACACGTCGATCTATTTATGTTGCTTCTTCTATTCTTCTTCTTCTATTAATGGTCAGAATTCATGATTGATGTGTATGGGATTATTATAGTTACTAAAATAATGCATAGGGGGCTCCTTTAAATAGAAGGTCAGTGGCCCCCCAGATGTAGGATGGAGTATTGGTTCAATGGTAGGAATCAGTAGTAATTGTGGGTTGCTCATGGGTGGACTATTGCAGGGATCTGCAACCTTGGCTCTCCAGCTGTTAAGGAACTACAAGTCCCACAATGCAATGAAGGAGTCTAAAGGCAAATGCATTGTGGGACAAATGCATAGTTCCTTAACAGCTGGAGAGCCAAGGTTGCAGATCCCTGAGTGTATCTGTAAACATTTTACAGGTATCGGATCTGTTATCAGGAAACCCGTTATCTAGAAAGACCGAATTACGGGAAAACTTTGGTTTTTGCCTCCAATAAGGATTAATTATATTTGAGTTGGGATCAAGTACAAGGTACGCGTTATCCAGAAAACTTCAAATTACAGAAAAGGTCATCTCCCATTGACTCCATTTTATCCAAATATTTCAAAATACTTTCCTTTTCCTCTGTAATAATAAAACAGTCGCTTGTAATTGATCCCAACTAAGATATAATTAATCCTTATTGGAAGCAAAACCAGTCTATTGGGTTTATTTCATGTTTACATGATTTTTTAAGGTATGAAGATCCAAATTACAGAAAGATCTGCTATCCAGAAAACCCCATTCTGGATAAGTTTCACCATATGTGACATATATATCATTTATAGGAATTCCTTCACATGTTGACTCTTTTCTCTCGTTTGTCCCCTATGTACAGCCATGGGTCGGGTAACAATCCTGCAGCTGGGGGTTCTGTTGGCGTTCCTGTCTGGTGAGTACAGTTTCTTATCAAACCTGAAATATACTGAATCTATACAGAATATTACTGATAAGCAATAGCACATGGGGTGATTTAGGGCTCCAACAGAAATCACTGATCCAAAAACATTGCCCCATTGAATGTTACATTGTGTGTTAAAGGAGAACTAAAGCCTTATTAAAGAAGCAGGTAGACATGTTGTACATGATGTTTTGTGCTTCTGTACCAGCCCAAGGCAACCACAGCCCTTTAGCAGTAAAGATCTGTGTCTCCAAAGATGCCCCAGTAGCTCCCCATCTTCTTTTCTGCTGATTCACTGCACATGCTCTGTGCTGCTGTCACTTACTGAGCTTAGGGAGCCACTCACAATATACAGTACACATAGAATAGAAATGTCACAATATAAGGCTGATTAGTAATTAATACACATAATTACTACATGGCAGCACAGAAACCAGTGCAATTAGCATCAGAATTTAATAATCAGCAAACCTGTAGCATCAGCTTATATTACAGCCAGGGAAGCTCATTTTCTGCTGGATAATTAGTGACGAGCCCTAAGCTTAGCTTCTCAACAGCCAATCAGAGCCCACTGAGCATGTGAGTGTCACAGACACTTTCCAAGATGGTGACCCCCTGTGACAAGTTTGAAGTCCTGGATCATTGCTGCTATTGACAAGCTCAAACTTTAGCCTCGCGCAATAAATTCACTATATAAAATATGACTTTTTTAGGCACATTCATTTTTAGGGTTTAGTTCTCCTTTAAACAAACATTATAAATTGCACTTTGTTTTGCACTCGGATCCTCTTTAGTAAATGAGAGTTAATCCCACATGTATAAGTTAATGTCCTTGTTAACCTGTAACACAGTAACACCAACACACCTTTATATGCCAATGAGACATTCCAGCTTATCTTGTGCTATTAGTTTACGGCTTTTATATTAAGGTTATTGCACAGTAAACAGAATCAGGCAGACCCTGCCCTAGGAACTGTGCAATACACAGAGAATGGCTGCACGGTGTGTGGGGGGGAGACGCCAGAATGTGGGTTTGTTGGGAGATAGAATTGGGCAGTTACCAGTAAAACAACAACCAGTCCAAGGGGCCCAACACAAATATATTATTTTACTTTCCTCTTTCCCTTTTGCTCCATTCTACCCTTTTCTGTTATTTTACCCTACTGCTTTTTCATTCCTTCTTTCTATTGTTTCACATTCCGCCTTTCTCTGCTCCTCCATTGGTTTTTTCTCCACTCTCACGAAGGTTGTTGGGGTAACTTAAAAGAAAAGGAGGGTCTATAGAGTCCACTGTTACCTTCCCCAATTCTGACCTAGAAGATAATCTTGTACTGACTGTATCATCCTGATAGTGATATTAACAAAATACATGAACAGTGTCCGGCCTTGGGCTTCCGGCTTTCTATAAAAAACACATATATTGTAGTTTAAGGCCTGGGACTAGGGATGGGCAAATTTTTTCACCTTGTTTCGCCACGGAAATGACGCCCATAGAATTGTATGGCGTTGTTCGACAAAAAAAATAAGACGCGCGTCAACATTTTTGGTGAAACGAAGCGGGTCAAATTCGACCTGGGACCGTTGAGGTAGCAGAACTATATTGCCAGGCATTGGTTCCCCCACTCAGCCTGAGATGTGTTATGAAACTGTAAGGGGCAAATTTACTGAGGGGCAAAGTAACTAACGCTGGCGAAAATTCGCCGGTGTGACGTCATTTCGGGACGATTTACTAACGGGCACTGGCGTAAATTTGCTAGCGAAAGAGATAGAATGTAGCGCTACTTCGCACTCTAATGCAAGGTGAATTTTCGCTCTGGCGAATGGACGTAACTACGCAAATTCACTAAGATGCGGAATTTACTGGAAGCTACCTTTTTTGCCAGACTTGCCTTCGCCACCTCAGACCAGAGTAGATAGGAGTTCCTCAACAAGTCCTAAAAAACGGTGGCGACTTTTCATTTTTCATGGTGATAGGCTATATTTTTTTTAGGGTAACCGGCTTCCCCCCTACATTTCCTAACATATGGCACATAAACTATACACTGAGCTCATGTGTAGGGCAATATAACAACTTTATTTTATTAAGGTTCCCAGGCTTGTGTAGTGTAATGTATTTGCTGCGACATATACGTCCATTGTACTTTAACTTCCTGCCGTATGCAAATTAGCCAACGCTATCGCAACTTCGCTTTGCTTGCCGAATTAACGCTAGCGAAACTTGTATGCAACTTCGCATTTTAGTGAATTAGCGTTGTCCTGGCGAATTTTCGCCTGGCGGTGTGTGGCCATACGAGAGAAGCCGTCGCTGGCAAATTTCCGGAGGTTAGTGAATTTGCCCCTAAAGGTAGGTGCATGGGTTCAACATGCTTCAAGAATGCTTTAGCCTTTGTCAAATTCAGTACAGGTGATACTAGTTTGCTATACAAAGTGTGAGATTTAAAGGGGAAGGAAAGGCATATTTATTAGGGGGTGCCAAAAGTTATACTTACCTCATACCCCGGGCCGGAGCTCCTATCAGCAGAAAACTGCACCGGTCCAGGGGTTCTTCCAGCGAGCACCATGGAGCGATCCTTCTTCTTCTTTCTTCAAATTTCCCGGGGCAGACGCATACGCAGTTGAACGAAATAGGCGACTTCTCCGTTAAAGTTCGGATTTTCGTTCTACTGCGTGAAAAGAAAGAAGAAGAAGGAAGACGATCTCTCCATGGTGCTCGCTGGAATAACCCTGGGCCGGTGCAGTTTTGTGCTGATAGGAGCACTGACCTGGGGTTTTAGGTAAGTGCGATCACTTGGGGGTGCCTAACATTTGGCACCCCCAAATAAATAAAGACTTCCTTCTTCTTTAAGTTGAGATATGTCAGTCTTGGATACTAGAAAGACCAGTGTTCATATACCAGAGCTCTGTGTTTCCTTAATAAAACAATCATAAAAATTCTAATGCAACAGTACAGAATATCTGGGACACCCAAACTGGTCTTGATATTGGGCTTCCAAAGCAAATCCTAACTGGCATTAAAGGAACAGTAAGATCAAACAATGAAAGTGATTTAAAGTAATACAAATATAATGCAGTGGTGCCCTGCACTGGTAAAACTGGTGTGTTTGCTTCAGAAACTCTACTATAGTTTATATAAACAAGCTGCTGTGTAGCCATGGGGGCAGCCATTCAAGCACAGGATACACAGTAGATAACAGATAAGTACTACTATAGTTTATATAAACAAGCTGCTGTGTAGCCATGGGGGCAGCCATTCAAGCACAGGATACACAGTAGATAACAGATAAGTACTACTATAGTTTATATAAACAAGCTGCTGTGTAGCCATGGGGGCAGCCATTCAAGCACAGGATACACAGTAGATAACAGATAAGTACTACTATAGTTTATATAAACAAGCTGCTGTGTAGCCATGGGGGCAGCCATTCAAGCACAGGATACACAGTAGATAACAGATAAGTACTACTATAGTTTATATAAACAAGCTGCTGTGTAGCCATGGGGGCAGCCATTCAAGCACAGGATATACAGTAGATAACAGATAAGTACTACTATAGTTTATATAAACAAGCTGCTGTGTAGCCATGGGGGCAGCCATTCAAGCACAGGATACACAGTAGATAACAGATAAGTACTACTATAATTTATATAAACAAAGCTGCTGTGTAGCCATGGGGGCAGCCATTCAAGCACAGGATATACAGTAGATAACAGATAAGTACTACTATAGTTTATATAAACAAGCTGCTGTGTAGCCATGGGGACAGCCATTCAAAGGCTCAGTTTAAACAGCAAATAACAGATAAGCTCTGTATAACATAATGGTGTTATCTGTTATCCACTATGTAACCTGTGCCATACAGACTTTATTCAATTTCCCCATGGCTACACAGCAGCTTGTTTATATAAACTGAAGCAAACAGATCAGTTTTACCAGTGCATATTTTCATTAAAAACTTAAATTGTTTGGTGTTATGCTGGACCTTTCAGGGTCCATGTCCTTGCATGGAGCAAACATTTTGGGGCACATTTACTAAAGAGTGAATTTTATTTTCATCAAAGTTCGCCAGGTGTATTTTCACAACTCCATATTTACTAAAAATTGTCAGTTAACTTTTTCTGGTGAAAAATATGGTGAATTTTCTCCTGGTGGAAATTCTCTGCGTAAAATTCACCAGTATATTTCCCCATTTAGAAAACGTTTGCCAAGGAAAAAAAGCATTCTCTATCTTTATAATGGGAGTTCACTAGCCTGAACCTGGCGAAATACAATTTAGTGAAAAGGATAGCGTTCACACTTTGATAAATTGCCAGATTTTCGCTAGTGAAAATTTGCCGGTGAAAAATCCACTGGTGAAATGGTGTGAGAGTTCTCTAGCACTGGGGTTTATCACTTGTGAATTGTCCTCTTCGCCATTTAGTAAATAGGCAATGCCATGATGAATTGTCTTTCTGGCGAATTCTCTCTAAACATCCACAATTCTCCCTTTAGTAAATGTGCCCCTATATATCTGTTTAGGGAACCAGATAATCAGTAAAGATTTTATAGACTAAAGATGGCCATAGACGTAGAAATCCGCTTGTTTGGCGACATTGAAGAGGGCGATATCGGGTTGATCAAAATGCATCCGAAACGGGCGGGCGGAACGAATAAACGCATAGATGCGGTGCGATCCAACGGGATTTTTTAAGCGCATTGCACGGCCCCAAACACGGGCCAATAAGCTGCCGACTCGGTCTGTTGGCAGCTTTTATCAGCCCGTGTATGGGGGCCTTAAAGCCAACCTCTGCTTTCCCCCCAACCCCTCAGTTCAGGAATCTCTGCTCAAAGGAACACACCAAATTATTATCTTATCCAAATTAAAGGGTCAACATCCCCCTCTGGTTGCTATATCTCTGTGTGTTTGGAAACCCAGTCTGAAAGGGGTGGTTCAGCTTTTAGTATTTTATAGAATGGTCGATTCCAAGCAACCTTTCAATTGGTCGTCATTATTTATAGTTTTTAAATTATATTTGCCTTCTATTTCTTCTGACCCTTTCCAGCTTTCAAATGGGGTTCACTGACCCCATCTAAAAAACAAATTATTATTATAATTAACATGTATTTATATAGCGGCAACATATTGCGTAGCACTGTAAAGTAAATGTGATTATACAACTAAATCACATGAATTATATACATACAACATATGGAGTTACATACATCTCAATCAATATCAGTACATACAAATGCCCTGTAAGCCTACAAATGTATTGTTTTTGCTACTTTTTATTACTCCTCTTTCTATTCAGGCAATGTGTGGTTGCTAGGGTAATTTGAACCCTAGCAACCAGACTGCTGAAATTGCAAATTGAAGAGCTGCTGAATAAAAAGCTAAATAACTCAAAAACCACAAATAATAAAAAAATGAAAACCAATTGCAAATTGTCTCAGAATATCCCTCTCTACATCATACTAAAAATAATTTAAAGGTGAACAACCCCTTTAACCAGTAAACAGATCCATAGTTATGATCTGAGGGCTCTTACACACGACAGTTTTTGCCTGCGCTCCCTGTGTTGCGCTTTCTTCCGTTCAGCCACAGGGGAGCGCAGGGGGGCTGTACTCACACAGGGGGGCTGTACTCACACAGACGCATGTTTGCGCGAAACGCAGGTGAAATGCAACATGCTGCGTCTCAACCTGCGTTACATGCGTCTGTGTGAGTACAGCCCCCTTCAAAATAATTGACTGCGTCTACTCCTGCGTAGGGAGCGCAGGCAAAAACAGTTGTGTGTAAGGGTAGAACTACACGGACGACTTCCATGCATTTTAGGCAGATCTGACGCGCTGCGCCAAAACGCAGGCGTCAAGTCGGATGCAACGCAAAATAAGGTAAGAAATACAAATGTCGGATCTTGTCGCATTGTTGCAGCGTTTGTATCCGACAGTCGTGTTGCGTCGGATTACCGTTGCGACACTATCCTACTTTATATTACTTACCTTGTTCCTGTCAGATTCAACTTGACGTGTGCGTTTTGTCGCCCAGCGTCGGATCGCATCTAAGTCGGGCCGTGTAGTCCTACCCTAAGATCAATTAGTGCATTGAATGAATCCATATTAATCCTGTATAAGAACATTCAGAAATTCATCCCAACACCTTCTATTTCCGACCTCAGAGACAAGAAAAGCAGCTTATAGGGGATATGTGCATTAAAGTCTGATTGTCAGGTCAATGTTCTACTTTGTTATAGTCACTGTGCCCTCAGTTATGTATTATTATATTAGAATTAAACTCTGAGCATCACCCATGTATTATAAGGGATAATGTACCCCCTACTTTAAATGATAAGGATATTAGAAGTCACTGAGGGGTTGTTCTGTGACCATATAAAGGCACAAGGCTTCAGGCTGAGTTATACAGGGAACTCTGAGTATCACTCATGTATTATAAGGGATAATGTACCCCCTACTGTAAATGATAAGGATATTAGAAGTCACTGAGGGGTTGTTCTGTGACCATATAAAGGCACAAGGCTGCAGGCTGAGTTATACAGGGAACTCTGAGTATCACTCGTGTATTATAAGGCATAATGTACCCCCTACTGTAAATGATAAGGATATTAGAAGTCACTGAGGGTTGTTCTGTGACCATATAAAGGCACAAAGCTGCAGTCTGAGTTATACAGGGAACTCTGAGTATCACTCATGTATTATAAGGGATACTGTACCCCCTACTGTAAATGATAAGGATATTAGAAGTCACTGAGGGGTTCTGTGACCATATAAAGGCACAAGGCTGCAGGCTGAGTTATACAGTGAACTCTGAGAATGACTCATGTATTATAAGGGATAATGTACCCCCTACTGTAAATGATAAGGATATTAGAAGTCACTGAGGTGTTCTGTGACCATATAAAGGCACAAGGCTGCAGGCTGAATTATGCAGAACTATCTCTCATGTATTATAAGGTAATAGGGTAATTCTTGGCCCCAGGGGGGCAAGTGCAAGAGTACTAAAGCTCATTCTAGCAGCACTTGCACCGCCCTGAGAGCACTCAGCAATGCCTTAGGCTAAGGCCACACTAGGCGATAGCGCCGCGATTTGACTCGCGGCGACTTTTCGCCGCGACTTTTAAGCCGCAATCGCTGGGGAAACTTTTGCGCTGGCGTCTATGGGGAATCGCCAGCGTAAAAACACACGCGGCGATCTTTTTTCTATTGTCGCTCGAAATCGCCTAGCGAGGCGATTTCGAGCGACAATAGAAAAAAGATCGCCACGTGTGTTTTTACGCTGGCGATTTTTCGCGATTCCCCATAGACGCCAGCGCAAAAGTTTCCCCAGCGATTGCGGCTTAAAAGTCGCGGCGAAAAGTCGCCGCAAGTCAAATCGTGGCGCTATCGCCTAGTGTGGCCTTAGCCTTAGAGCAGCGTCCCGATACAGGCAGTGTGGCCTGCCACTCCTATTTTCGCCTCAGAATACTACTACTACTCAGGTGGGTTGGAACAGCAGGGGAGGACTAATACCTACCTCCCCCAGTCTGCCCCCTTGAACTGAGCTCTGTCTAACAAAGGCAATGTTCCATTCACAGCACAGACCCCAGGTTGTGACCTGCTGCTTTTTGCACAATGCCAATTGCAGCCTTTTTTGCACTTTGCCAGTGGCATGGGGCATCATACATGAACCTTATAATGTAAACACTACTGTAGATAAAATAGATATCATTAACAAGCCCACTTGTCAAACTGTTTTGCTCTCAAACAAAACCTGTATGAGAGTAACATTTTTGGAAGGGCCAAGGACCCTCCTGCACCCCACTGTTTGCCATCTATGCTCAGGAGTCTATTATTGCTTATTATTCACAAGTTATTGAGTTGAAAATCAAAATACACAGCTCCAAATTCCCAGAAGCCCATCTACCATAGACTCCATTTTAATATTTTTTTTAAAAAAAAAGATTTTCTTTTACTCTGTAATAATAAAACAGTAACTTGTAGTTGATCTAAACAAAGACATTATAAATCCTTATTGGAAGCAAAACAATCCTATTGTGTTTACTTTATGTTCGAATTCGAATTTTTGCCACAATTCAAATTTCTTTGCACAAAAACTCACAAATTCCAATTATATTTTCAAAAACTCAAATGTTTGGTATTTATTGGGCACAAAAAAACTTGAATGTAATACTTCAAAATCTAAAAGCTTTGCAAGTTCATGTAGAAGATTTTTGAGTTTTATTGCACTAGTAAACTCACAAGTTTGAGTTTTATGAGCTTGTAAACTCACAATTTCAAGGTTTTCAAGTTTTTTCCCTGAGTCTATTTAATTGCGATTTTTATATTCGGATTTTTTTTAATAAATAAGTGAATACCTGAGTTTTTTTTATAATTGTAAGTTTATTAGAAGTAGAGAAAACCTCTAAAACCTCATTAATTTGATTTCTAAAAATACGCCCATTTATGTTTACAAGATTTATTGGTAGAATTAAGGTATGGAGATCCAAATTATTAGAACTCCATTTTAAATTCCAGTGTCACCCTAAATGAAAATACAGTACACAATCAGTATTGATTATATATTTTACATTTTTAGTTTTGAAAAGTGACTAACAAAATCCTTGATTTTGTTTCAGGAACCTGTTTAGCAGCTCCACTGGGCAAGGAGTTTATTACGGTGTTTATGCAAAACTACCAGTTATCTTACAGCAATGCAAAATTCCAACTTTTTATTACTGGCTATGAACCCTCTACTTCTGTAACTATCTGGATGAACAAGTCTGCCTTCAAAAGAGTCTTATCAGTAAATGAGCGTTCCACCCTCACGGTTCAGATACCTTCAGGAGCAGAGCTGCCGGGAACAAGCAAATCCTGCAATGTGATCATCATTACGGCTGACAAGCCCATCTCAGTGCTCTCAATGAATTTCAAGATGCAAAGTGCTGATACCAGTATCGTACACCCAGTGCAAGAGCTGGGAACTGAGTACTATGTGGTGACCCCTCTAGACGGTCCCCCTGATGGATTCAAGGAATTCACAGTAGTTAGCAATGACCAGCCCACCAATGTTGATGTTTTCCTGAAAGGACAAGTTACCTTCCAAGAAAAGCTCTATCCTGCTGGAAGTAAGCTCAGTGTCATGCTCGAACCCTATAGCGCACTTCAGCTCCTAAGCAAAGATGATCTATCAGGAAGCAAAGTGGTGTCTCAGAAACCTGTGGCTGTTTTGAGTGGTCACACCTGCACATGGAAAAACACCAAATGTAACCACGTCTATGAGCAACTTCCGCCAGTCAACAGATGGGGAAAATCCTTCATTGTGCCCCCTATTACTTTCCAGACTAAGAGTGACATTGTCTTTATAGTTGCTTCTCAGAACACCAAGGTTGACTATCTTGTTGAATCAAAGCAGTCGTCTCAGAATTTAGCTGAGGGCCAAGTGATACAGTTGGAGGTTCCACCTCAAACGGTCATTTCTATCACAGCTAGTGTTGGAATTCAAGTAATTTACTTCTGTACTGGGTGGACAGACAGAACAGGAATGCAATATGATCCTATCCTGATGACTATTCCTGCAACAACTTGTTATTGTTCATCATACTATGTATACGGTCAACAAGATTTTGACAACTATGGCACTTTGGTTGCTAAGACTTCAGACATCTCTAAGGTGACCTATAACAAAGTTCCCATTCAGGGCTTGACATGGAAGAACATACCTGGCACTGACTATTCCTGGACAACTCAAACATATGGAAAAGGTTACACTTTCCAACTTGTGGAGAATCCATCTACACCCTTCATGGTTCTGTCTTACGGACTCACTAAACTCAACAGTTATGGATCTCCAGCTATGTGCATCAATAGTAAGTTTTTCAGTTGTGTAAGTTAGCTGAAGTATGTCATTTGCTAAAAAATTGCAAAGTTTTCTTTTCAAAAACACAATTGGTTGTTTTGGTTTACTAGACATGGTGCAATATCTGCTATTGTATTCTAACACTTAAAAATACTCAATAAGATTAATTTACTATTAAGAGTCAAGGTTAAAATCCACACTATCGGACACAAAGCACACCAGTTATTTGCACCTTGCTAGATATATATATATACAGTATATGGGTGGGTGGTAGTTGGTAAATAGGCATCATCAGCTCCCCCCAGGCTTGCTCATCATATAGAAGCACATGCTAGGGGGACCCCAGAGGACACACGGCACAGGGGTGCCCTTTACTTATAACCTGCTAACTACTGGTATTAAATAGAGTGCTTCTCTACATCTGACTGTGCCACACACAGTACATTTTATTCGGTGCAAGTCAAAAGCACAACCACTGCCACGACTGCAAGTACTACGGGGTGTAATTTTGTCTCCATTAGTACCCTTGCATCCACATCTGGGTCAATATTAAATCGAAGCTTACCAAATTGTAACTCATTACAAGTCATGAGAATGCCCAGGTACTCTGCCCTGAGCCTTCAGTTATTGGAGGCCACCTCTGTTTGCTGGTACCAAATAAATCCACATTTATTTTACTTCTCTGCCTCTGATGGACTGCTCAGTGAGTTTCCACTCTAAAATACACCACATTGAACTGACCCTCATAATGTAAATTACAAGAACATAAGCGTTTACTTACTATATAAAGGTGTAGGAATTTCACCTTATATTGCAGTCAAAGCAGACTTCTAACATGCTTTACATTGATTTTATACATTTATCTATACATAAGAAAAAGCCATTGCATTGGAATAACGATATTTCCTTATGAATAACCTCAAATTTCTTTTCTATAGATGTTCCTGTGGTGTCTTGTGAAACCACAAAATGTAGATCTAAGGAAAAGTGCCAAATAACCAATGGGAAACCAGTTTGTGTTCCAACCTCTGAGGCTTTCTGTTGGGCACTTGGAGACCCACATTACCGCACTTTCGATGGGCGCTTTTATGACTTCCAGGGCACTTGCAGTTATACCATTGCGAAGACCTGTGGAAGCGACAGCAGTCTCCCGGCTTTTAATATCGAAGCCAAGAATGAGAATCGAGGCAACACCCGAGTTGCTTATGTCAGCTTTGTAACTGTACAAGTGTACGGATTCACCATTTCTTTAGTGAGATATGAACATGGTTTTGTTAGGGTAAGTAAAAAGGGTCTGCATACATATCTGCTATGACATGTTCTTCCACTTTTGTTCATCTAGCTACCTCCCTTCGTCCATGATCATTGGTGTTTGAAACGTCCTCCTTCCATTGCTTAACTTATCGCACTTTCCCTTTTCCTGTAGGTGAATGACCAGCGTCAGCATCTTCCCATGAATCTAAATGATGGCCAGGTTAGGTTGTACCAGTCTGGAGCTTTCCTTGTCATTGAAACAGATTTTAGCCTGAAAGTTTATTATGATTGGAACTCCATCCTCAAAGTGTTCATTTCCAGCAGCTTCTTTGAAAGCGTTTGCGGTATGTGTGGTAATTATAACGGAAACCCTGGTGATGACTTGGCCACTCCAGCAGGTTCACAAGCTCCAAACCTCGTTGACTTTGGCAAAAGCTGGAAAGTAGAGGACGGAGACAGGTTTTGCTGGCACAATTGCAATGGAGAGTGTAAGACTTGTTCACTCGATCTCCAGAAACAATATGCAAATGAGCAGACCTGCGGCCTTATTTCCAAGGTTGATGGTCCCTTCCGTCAGTGCTTTGCCTCCATTGACCCCAAAATCTACGTGGACAACTGTGTATATGACTTATGCATGAATGGTGGTTCCAAGCAGATCCTGTGCCAGAGTATAAAAAGCTATGCTGATGCTTGCCAGAGGAACAAAATTCAAATTGCAGAATGGAGGCAACCCTCTGGATGCCGTAAGTTGACATTTATTTTGTTATAAATGTGATGTAAAATGTGGATAACTATTGGAACAGTTTAACTGAATTTGTCTGTCTAGCTGTAGGATTCTGGGCTGTATCTGGTCCTACACAGCAAATTTAAAGTCCCTTTATCCATAATGAATAGACTTATTTCATACATCAGTATGTCAGTTCATTGGTTCCCATTCATATAAAAATGTGGGCACAAAAATATACTTGTAGTGTTTTTTGTATAGTAGGAATTAACATATTTCCCTCTCTCTTTAGCCATGCAGTGCCCTGACAACAGCCAGTACAAGTTGTGTAGTCAAGGTTGTCCTGCCACCTGTAATGATGATGCAACACCAGCAACTTGTTCTGAGTCTTGCGTGGAAGGCTGTGAGTGTAAGGATGGGTATGTTCTGGATGAAGGTAAATGCATCCCCAAATCAAGCTGTGGTTGCATCTATCAGGGAAAACTGTACGCCGTCAATGAAAAGTTCTGGGCAGACAACAAATGTGAAAATCAATGCACTTGCAACCCCTCTACCAGAAAAGTTGAATGCAAAATCAACCGTTGTAAGTCTTCTGAGAAGTGTGGAGTGGTCAATGGGATTCAGAACTGTTATCCAATTAGCTACGGTTCTTGCGTAGCTTCTGGAGATCCCCATTACATTACCTTTGATGGGGTCAGGTATGATTTCCAGGGTACATGCATCTATCAATTCGCAGGACTCTGCAAGAAGACAGAAGGTCTGGTGGACTTCACGGTCAATGTTCAAAATGAAAACAGAGGCAGCAAAGTGGTAGCTTACACAACAACAGTGAATGTGACGCTCTGTGACCTCGAAATTGGGATCACCAGGCAGTACAAAGACCGAATTCTGGTAAGACAGCGGAATTGTTTAATGCCAGGTTCTACAGTATGTCCCTTTCAGACACATTCCGCCAACAAAGTATGCCTTCTGTTACTTAGAATTTCCTAAAACTGTGTGTTAAATATACACAAACAAGGACAGCATATCTGTTGCAGGCCTAAACAAATAATGATATGTAATATATATGTTTCTCCTAAAGGATGAATTAGCTATCCTCATGTGTGTAATATTATGCTAACGTCTTTTTCAGCTGAATGGAGTACTAACGAACCTGCCATACATTGTTGACAATGGCAAGCTGTCAATTTATAAGCAGGGCTTTAATGCCATCCTTCAGACCAGCTTTGGTTTACGAGTCACCTTCAACTGGGACAGCCGTGTTGAAGTTAAGATTCCTAGTACTTACGCAGGTGCGGTGTGTGGTCTTTGCGGCAATTATGATGGTGACAAAAACAATGATTTCACAATGAAGAACAACCAAATTGCCACCAAGCCAGTTCTATTTGGAAACAGCTGGAAGGTTCAAAATGTGCCTGGTTGTTATGAAGATGATAAGGGAGATTGTTCAAACCTAGCAGAACTGGAACTCCGTCACCGAGCCAGCAAGGAGAGCTGTGGCATTCTGGTAGATAAGAGTGGACCTTTCCGTGAGTGTCATGCCAAGATAGACCCACAAGGCGCATTCAAAGACTGTGTGTATGATTCCTGCTTCTACAGTGGACGCCAAGATATTCTGTGCAAGGTCATAGCCAGTTATGCAACTTCTTGCCAACAAGCTGGAGTTACCATTGACCCCTGGAGATCTGCAAAATTCTGCAGTAAGTTCTGCTTTGTACACAGACTTTTCCATGCTCTATGAATAGCTTAGTGGGTATTTAAAAAAATAAGGGGGATGTTCAATGTAATATTGACTTTTAGTGTGCTCTAGACAAAGAGTGCCTGCCCAGTGTTGTGCTACCACCTTACCTTTGTTTACCAGGGGTCCCACTAGACTTGGGATTGCACAGTAGTAAAAATGTTACTACACTGTCCATGGACGCTTCCAGTGAGTCTAGTTACGTGCAATAGATCTCTGGGAAATGTAGGTAGGATGATGTTAGGACACTGGGATGGTGAATTTTTTTTACTGAAGATGAACATTGGCCTTGGCAAAATGTTAGTGATAGAATGCTTACAAAAAATATATGGAAAAATCTAAGTTCACTGTTTAAAGTTTGATTCGTTGAGGGTACTCAATGTGATTTATATTTTTTTTAAGTATATTATACTTTTATTCCATATCCACAGGCCCTGCATGTGCTAAGAACAGCCATTATGAAGTATGTGCAACTGGCTGTGCCCCAACATGTCTTACTCTAGCCCCTCCAATGGGATGCAGTGCTGAATGCAAAGAGGGCTGTGATTGCGATGATGGATTTATTCTCAGTGGTGGAGATTGTGTCCCAATTTCCCAGTGTGGCTGCAACTACAATGGTCAATACTACAAATCCGGTGAAGTTTTCTACCCCAATGGAAAGTGCAGCCAGCAGTGCTCATGTACCAAAAGTGGGATAGTTGAGTGCAAAGCTTTCTCCTGTGGTCCCAACGAAGTGTGCAAAGTGGCCGATGGAATCCAGAAATGCCAACCAGTTGGTTTTGGCACCTGCTCTGCTGCTGGAGACCCACACTATATGTCCTTTGATGGCCTCGCATTTGATTTCCAAGGCACTTGCACATACACACTCACCAAGAGCATTACAAGCAATGCCAATTTGGTTCCTTTTGCCGTTAATGTTAAAAATGAAAAATGGGGCAATACAAAAGTGGCTATGACCAAGTTAGTGTCCCTGGAAGTCTATGGATACACCCTTATCCTTCAGTTTAATATGCAAGGTCGCATTTTGGTAAGTCAGATATTATTGATATTATTATTGTTGTTTGATTTTTGGTTAATTTATATACACTATACACATTATCTGTAATCCACCCTTTGGTTTTTAGTCAAGATCCAGTTTTGAAGTAGATTTAGGGAAAAAACTTCTCATATACTTATTGGCCTAGTTACTAAAATTCAGATATCCTTTTTTTCCATAAATCTCATTTTTTCTCTGAAAATTAAAGTTTTTTTAAAAAAAAAAATTCTCAAAATGTATTAAGTGTAAAAGCTTGACAATGTTATAATATAAAACTTCTCCTAGTAAAAGCAGATGAGGCCCCTTAGAAATCAATGGAAGTTGTGCCATTCCTATTGAACTTTTTTTTAGCTATTCAGACTTTAAGAGGTCTTCGAATTTATTTTTACGCTACTAATTATCCAAAAAACTCGATTTTTTAAAAAGTTTTAAAGATATTCGTATTGCATTTACTTTTTTAGTCCAGATCTTTTATTAACTTTCATGGCATTTGTGATTTTAGAGAAATAGAGTTTAATCATTGTTTCAAAAAACTCCAATACCACTAAATTTCGACCTTTATTAAATGGGCCTCCCTATATGGCTGGCACTGTTCCAAAGATCTGCTACACTGAAAAGAGATATAAATTCCATATAAGCTGCTTGGGAGAAGTAGAGAGTAGGAGCAGATTTATCAAAATTTAAAGTCAAGCTTAAATAAAATGTGATTGTGAAGAAACTTTTGAATAAACTCATGAATTTTTTCCTGCAATCTAGCGTTTTAAAACTCAAATATATTTATATTTACAAAACAGCTCTAATCAGAAAAAAACTGATTATCTCTAAATATACATTGCCCAATAAATTTTTTATAAATTTGGCTGTTTAAAGCTCAAAATATCTTGAAAATATACATATTATTATATATGATATAAAAGTTTGTCAAATTTTAGCTGCCACAGTTTTCAGTTGAATCAGAATTCAAAATTCTCAAAACTTTGAGATTGAAAAACTCAAATTCAAATTGCATTGAAAAAAAAATTGAGATTTAAAAACTCAAATTAAAATGTGATTTTGTTTTTGTCATGATCTCAGATTTTATTAAATGGGCCCCTAATTAAAATCTAACATAGAGATTAAATAATAAGCATGACTGTACATTAGTGATGGGTGAATAAATGAGTCAGGCACGCATTTGTGAGGAATTTCCAAATTTGGATGCGTGTCACGCGTCAACATTATTCGGATGCCCATTGACTCTAATGCAGGCGTCAAAAATTTGTGTTTCGTGAATTTTGATGGAAATTTGTGTTTTTCGGCGAAGCAAAACGGGACAAATTCTCCATCACTGCTTTACTTGCTTGCAAACTAAACTAAGGTCTATTAATTAGACTGGATGTGTTATACTTTTTGCAAGAACATTTTTCTTTGGTAGTACTCAAGCTGTGTGTAGGCAGTCTTTTCCAGTGCTGCCTGGTGTTGAGGTTTCAGTTATGTCCTTTCAAAAAAATGTATAATAGATGAATGATATCACATAAAACATGACAAGGATATGATGAAAGAATGTCTGTCTTCCTTAGGTGAATGATGTGCTCTACAATATGCCACTGACACTGGAGGATGGAAAGATTCGGGCTTACCAGCATGGCATAAGGTCAATCTTAGAAACAGATTTTGGTGTTAAAGTTAGCTATGATCTAGTTTACCACGTCATAGTTACCGTCCCCGGAAACTACAAAGGCCAACTGGGTGGCATTTGCGGTAATTTCAATGATGATCGAAAAGACGAATTCCAACTTCCTGACAAGAAGCTGACGACTGATGCTACTGCATTCGGATCATCTTGGAAAGTCCAGATCCCTGGGGTGTCTTGTGATGAAGGATGTGGTGGAAATGGCAATCCATGTCCTGCTTGTGATGCTAAGAAAAAAGAAATATTCCAAACAGATAATTACTGTGGTTTCCTGAAGAAGAAGGATGGTCCTCTGAGTGCATGCTATGCAACCATCAACCCTGACTCCTACTTCAATAATTGCTTGTTTGATCTTTGTGCTGGTGTTGGAGATGGAAATATCCTGTGTCACAGTATCCAGAGCTATGTCGCTGCATGTCAAGCGGCCGGGGTTACCATCCAACCGTGGAGAACAGAAGCCTTCTGCCGTAAGATATCATACACCTATTCAAATTGTAATTGAAACAATGGAATAATAGAGGAATATCCAATTAATTTTCATTTAACTTTATTTTAGCACTAAGCTGCCCGGCCAAAAGCAAATACAAGGTGTGTGCAGATGTCTGCTCAACAACTTGTGCTGGAGTTACAGACTTCACCAAATGCCCAGATACCTGTTCTGAAGGCTGTGAGTGTGATGATGGCTACTTCTTTGATGGAAAGAATTGCATATCGATGGACAACTGTGGCTGCTTTGAAAACGGCAGATATTATAATGTGAGTACAATTGTTTTTTTTACTTTTATAAATGTTTTAGAAAGAAAATCATCAAACATGTTTAAATATGGACAGTCATTTGTACAAACAGTGGGACAAAGGATAATGGTCCAATAACATTTTACTCTAGAGAGGGCCAAGGAGCAAATATTGCTAATGAAATGTACGGCAGCTATCAGCAAACAGTAATAAAGTTGCAGTAATCTGTGCTTGAAATGTGTTTATTCTCATTATAAATGCTCTGTTGATTTATTCCGACAGCTAAATGAAAGAGTCGTATCAAGCGACTGCAGTGAAGCCTGTACTTGCAGCCCAATGGGAGGTCTCATCTGTGAAAAAATTGGGTGCACAAGTGATGAAATCTGCAAGGTCACAGACGGCATTGTAAAATGTATCAACAAAGGTAAAGAAGGAGTGTAGGAAGGACTATTTATTTTGACTCTGAGGTTTTTCAATACAGGTATGGGATCTTTAATCCAGAAACCAGCTATCCAGAAAGCTCTGAATCTCCCATAGACTCCATTTTATCCAAATTTTTTAAAATGATTTTCTTTTTCTCTGTAATAATAAAACAGTACCTTGTACTTGATCCCAACTAAGATATAATTAATCCTTATTGGAGGCAAACAGCCTATTGGGTTTATTTAATGTTTATATGATTTTCTAGCAGACTGGAAAACCCCAGGTCTTGAGCATTCTGGATAGCAGGTCCCATAATAGTATTAAATTGAGGAAATAAATGATTAAACACAATGGAAATTTCTTTATCGATCACTAGCATATTTCTGAAGAAACTTGAATTGGAAAAATGTAATCTTATTCAGTCATGGAAAGTATTGTTGAACTCTTTAAACCCATCTGATTATATTCACACGTAGAACAATTACGATTGTCTTTCAGACCCCTGCAAATCCATGAAATGTAGAACCAAGGAGACTTGTAAGATTCAAGATGGAAACGCAGTCTGTGTCCCTGACTATACTGGCACCTGCTGGGCATGGGGTGACCCACATTATCACACGTTCGACGGCTATAACTTTGACTTCCAGGGCACTTGCACCTACATTCTTTCTAAATACCTTGGTAATGATCCAGGACTGGTGCCATTCACAATTGAGGAGAAGAATGATAACAGAGGAAGCCAGTCAGTGGCTTACGTCAGAACTGTCAATATCTACATGTACGACTACAAGGTTTCCATACTGAAGGGTGAATTTGGCAGAGTTAGGGTAAGTTGATCAGGTCCAACTGTTTGTGTTTCAAACCCCAGCCATTCAGAGCTTGAATAATAATTAATACAATACACATTAACTACTTTAACCACTGACATTTATATTGTGAATAAGGGAATTCAAACATTTCAACTGTTTTATTGTTTTCATTTTGTTGGATTTATGTATCTTTATTCTAAATGTATTCACCCTTAGATCAATGATGTCATCACTAATCTACCAGTGGTACTACTCGATGGAAAGATTTCTATTAGTATAAGTGGTCCCAATGCTGTGGTGAAGACAGATTTTGGCCTTCAAGTAACATATGAATACAACTGGCATGTGGTGGTCACTTTATCTAGTAGCTATTACGGAGCAACTGGTGGCCTCTGTGGAAACTTCAACCAGAATATCAATGATGAAATGATTACAGCAGATGGTAACAAAATTACAGCAATCGTAGACTGGGCCAAAGCCTGGAAGGTCAATGACAGAGATCCCTTCTGTTGGGACTTCTGCAGAGGAAACTGCCCAACTTGCGATGACAACAAGAAGAGCACATACGGTGGTGAACAATTCTGTGGTCTCATCAGTAAAGCAGCCAATGGGCCATTTAGGGAATGCCACCCCAAAGTTAACCCAGACACTTTCTTCGACAACTGTCTTTATGATGTTTGCATTAATGGTGGAGCAAAACAATTCCTGTGCCAGGCTCTTAATGCCTATGCCAATACTTGCAGAAAACAAGGTGTTAAGATTTATGACTGGAGGACACCATCTGGATGTGGTAAGGCACAGATTTTCCAAATGTTCTCAGATGTCAACTGTATTTGCATTTTAAATTTCATTACCAGCTCCCTTTAACCCCATAACACCAGCACTGGGTGAAGATGTAAAGGCCCTAAAGGAACCACATTTATCTTTTGGTTTCAGACATTATGGCCTCATTAATACACATTAATGTATTATAGCTGCATACCATCTCAGTCCAAGTTAAAGATCATTTTTTTTTGTTGAATTGGAAATTTCATCCAAGGAAAACAAAATATACTGGAAATATACTGAAATCTTAGTATTTCAATGTTTATCAAAATTTTCAAGACTTTTTTCTCAAATTTTGGCAAAAAAGTTTTTCACTCGTGAGATAAAATACATTTTAAATATTTTTATTAAGGAAAGTATAATATTCTAGACTAAGGGGCCCATTTATTAACAATTGAAGTTTTGATTTTTTTTCCCACAAATCTCTAAAAATTTGTAGTTTTCCTATTTTTGTTTTTTTAAAAAAAGCTCTAAAAAGTCATTAAGTGTAAAAACCACTGATACAAAACTTGTAAAAGTTATTGAGGTCCTATTGAAGTCAGTGGGAGCTGCTCTGATCCTATTGGACCATTTTAAATCAATTAGGACTTTTAGAGGTTCTCGGATGTTTTTTCCCGCTAAGAATTTTCTGGAAAACTGTAATTTCAAAAGGTTTTTGAGATATTTATATTTTTTGTTAATTATATTCTGTTCACACTATTTTTATTTGGATCTTTCAATAATTTCCATGACATTCGTAGTTTTTGAGTTTAGTTGTAGTTTCAAAAACCTCTAAAATCCAACCTTTAATAAAGAGGCCGCCCCATGTTTTTATATATCAGAAAAGTTGGAGAAACTTTAAAACTTTAATTTGTTTCAGTTTGTTAAATTATTTCAGTGCTATATAGATCATCAAGATAAGCTTTTTCCACGGTTCCAAATGAAAGAAAAATAATTTAGGACATTTTTACGTCTTATTGACCTTTTATATTCTTTTTTTTTTAGTGTTGCCATGTCCTGAAAACAGTCACTATGAATTCTGTGGGAACGCTTGCCCAGCCAACTGCTTGGATCGCACTGCCCCATCACGCTGCACTGATGCCTGTGTGGAGACCTGCCAGTGTAACGATGGCTTTGTCCTCAGTGTTGACAAATGTGTTCCTGTTAAAAGCTGTGGTTGCAATTATAATGGTGGTTACTACAAAGCTGATGAAGAATTTTGGTCTGATGATAATTGTCGTGTCCTCTGCAAATGTGATGCAACCTTGGGTATGGTGGTCTGCAAGCCAACAAGCTGCAAAGCAAGTGAAAGGTGTCTTCTTATTAACGGAGTACGAGGATGTCATCCAATCAGCTTCTCCACTTGCTCAGCTTATGGCGACCCTCACTACACAACATTTGATGGCAGAAGTTTTGACTTCATGGGCACCTGCATCTATCAGTTAGTAGGAGTGACCTCCAGTGATTCCTCTCTCACTCGCTTCAGTGTTAAGGTCCAAAACAATAACAGAGGCAACAAAGCAGTATCATATACCAAGGTGGTCACTGTAGAGCTTTATGATATGGTACTGACCCTCAGTATGGACTTCCCACGTCGTATTCTGGTATGCTTTTATTTTTACTTCTTACGTTTACAATGTACACATATTCTCCGATTCTTAATTGCCATGAACACACATGGAATGAATTTTAACTTTGGGATATGGTTATATGAGTAACAAAGAATTTATTTTTTGGGGTATTTATTGTTAGTCCCCTGTATTTTATTATGTTTAAATTTGATAGAGCCATGAACAAACTGGTGATGGCTTGTTACTCAGTATTAAGCTGACTACAAGTGAGCCACAGTGAGGGATTTCTGACCAATCACTCCACTGGACCTTTGACCTGGTGTTACCTTCTAATGATCTTACTTGTGCACTGACAAGTAGTACAGAGAAATTGGTTGAGATCTAGTCAATAAATGACCAAATATATGTTCCACGTTTGGCAACTGGTTGGATTGGTTTTCAATTCTGGTAAATCCATGGGGTCCAATTGCACCAGAGAATAATCATAAAAAAAAATGCACGATGATTTTTCGTATAACATATGATGATTTAAAGCTGGTAGGCAGGGCCATATATATATATATATATATATATATATATATATATATATATATATATATATATATATATGTATCCAAGGCAGCTTTAAAGGGGCAGCCTTTGGTGCCTATATAAAAATTAAAATAAATAATCTCACCAGCCACCACCAGACCTTACAGTATTAATCCGGCTGTGGATCTGATTGGGTGCCTGGCTCATGGATGGATGAGGGGCCATCAGGCGAATGACCATGATGCCACTTGGGCATGCACAACTAGGGTGGCACCAAACCAAAATAAAGCAATGGGACAATTCATAATGTTGCTCTGCTCTATTTCTCTCTTGTAGGTTGATGGTGTTGTCACTGCATTACCATTTTATTATGAAACGGATAAAATCAGTGCATATATCAGTGGCAGCCAGGGCATTATTAAGACAGACTTTGATGTCACAGTAATCTACGATTGGAATAGCTACGTAGCTGTGACAGTTCCCAGCACTTACGCTAATGCTGTTAATGGTTTGTGCGGCAATAACAACAAAAACTCCAATGATGATTTCACCATGAAGAACGGAAATGCAGCAGGCAATGCAGTGCAGTTTGGTGATAGCTGGAAAGTTGGTGAGGTCCCTGGTTGCACTCCAGAGTGTACATCAAATTGCCCTCTGTGTTCTGAAGCTCAAAAACAAGATTACAAGAATGAAAAATACTGTGGAATCATCACAAAGGCCAACGGTCCATTCAGTCAATGTATGTCTGTCATTGACCCAACACAATTCTTTAACGATTGTGTTTTTGATGCTTGTCAATACCGTGGACATCCAACATCATATTGCAATGCCATCAGCCTCTATGTATCTGCCTGCCAGAATGCTGGGGTACAAATACAAGAATGGAGATCTGTAACTTTCTGCGGTAAGTTTTGATTTATCTATTAAATCCCTTAAAGCTAGACATCAAACAAATGCCCATGCAAATATGGCAGTTCCCTTTTGTCTTTACTAACCAAAGGTTCCAACTGTTTGAAGACCAAATGTAATTATCATGTACAGCCATGACAGACTTTCCTCACAATTTAGTACATTTTTAGATTGATTGAACTTTGTATCATGGCAAATGTGCTGGACACTCAGAAGGTCCAAGCCAGGTATTTTATTTGATTTCAGACTTACTATTGTGAAAAAGTCTTAATGGGCAAGTGACAGTTAATGCACTAAGGAGTTCCAATACTTTATGCTACCCCCAGGGTCATAATTTATTTATATAACTCCAGCAAGTTACGGGGTGCTTTATATTAATTATTAACAAACAGGAGTCGTGTATCAAGTCAATTTTTTCATTGGTCATTTGCAGTAAAAATTTGCACTGGTCTGGCGATCTTACTCCTGAAGCACCATCATCCTCGTAGAATTTCCTTGTATAATTTCCCTTTCTGTACAGCCTCAAGAGAACCATGGCAAATGCTATGAAAATTATGGCACGCTATAGGAGAATATAGAGGTGGGCTCAGGGGGCCAAAAAGCCTTGGAGCCTTGGGAAATCCTACCAAGATGGCAGTGAAGAACATAATACATAAGATCCTTGGACCGGTGCAATCTACTGAATAGGCAAAGGAGTTAAAATGTTAATACACTGTGTGGTGCCTAACATAAGCACCCCACATGGCATTAAGCTTGGCATCCTTGACCTTTAAAGCAGATTGCATGCTCTATTAGAGCAGGGCCCTATTTAACTCATCAGAATATGTATGTTTTATATACAATTTAGAGATAAACTGTATATTATAGCATTCCCAATAAGCATGGTAGTTATTACAGGTATTAAAGGAGAATTCAACCTGTTCGTAAAAAAAACCCGTACCCCATACCCCAGGTAGACCCCCCCCCCCCCGGGGAGATGCCCTATACTTCATACTTACCCCTCGGTGCAGATTCTTCTAGTGGAGTTCCATGCAACCATCTTCCGCGATCTCTGTAAGCTGACTGAGAGATCAGTATTTCTGTGCATGCGCAGTTGGAGCAGTTTGCCAGTTTGCGACAACTGCGCATGCGCAAAATTACACGGAAATTGCCGATCTCTCAGTCAGCTTACTGATGGATGCGTGCAACTCTGCTGGAACAATCTGTGCCGAGGGCAAGTATGGGGCATCTCCCCAGGGGGGGTATACCTGGGGTGGGGGGTACGTTTTTTTTTACAGGTTGAATTCTCCTTTAAAGTAAGTTTACTCATGCCCAGGATACAAGTGCTAGAGCATTAAGGGGTGCATGATCGCACCCCTCACTTAAAAAGCACTTGCGCCCAAGGGAAAGCTGAGCTGTGCTCTTCTCACTCCTCTTACATCACTATATAAAAAAATAATCAACAGCAAGTATTTAGGAGTGCTCTACCCTCTTATATTCACCTGTGTAGGTCCAGGTGCTAAACTGGAGGACCTTTGCCTGCAAGCTGGGTCAAGTTTCACATCCAATGGAAGAAATCCAGTAGCACACCGGTAGTATTGAAAAAATCTTCAGTGTTTTATTAGCCCATACATATACACAATAGGGCAACGTTTCGGGCCCAACTGGACCCTTTATCAAGCCTTGAGGCTTGATAAAGGGTCCAGTTGGGCCCGAAACGTTGCCCTATTGTGTATATGTATGGGCTAATAAAACACTGAAGATTTTTTCAATACTACCGGTGTGCTACTGGATTTCTTCCATTATATAAAAAAATAAATGACAAATTCACATTAAAGGAAGAACTGATACATGATTAACACCGTTATCTTTATTTGTATTTCTTTAGCTCCATCATGTCCCATGAACAGCCACTATGAACTCTGCGGAGATGGGTGCCCTGTTACCTGCAGTGGTCTTGCCTCAGCCACTGGCTGCAACGCACCCTGCAAGGAATCATGTTACTGTGACAATGGCTTTATTCTGAGTGGTCATAAATGTGTCCCAATTGCCAGCTGTGGCTGTGTCTACCAAAACAAATATTATCAGAGCAATGAAGTATTCTATCCCAATGGTCAGTGCAGTGAGAAGTGCCAGTGTGGAGCCAATGGTGTTGTCAACTGTCAGGCTGACAAATGTGGACCCAATGAAGAATGCACAGTGGTCAATGGAATTCGTGGCTGTCAACCCAAAGAATGTGGTAGATGTGTTGCTCATGGAGATCCACACTATATTTCCTTTGATGGCCTTGCCTTTGATTTCCAAGGCACTTGCACCTACACATTGGCAAAGGTGGTGGATGATGACTCCAGACTTGTCAAATTTTCAGTGGGAGTTGAAAATGAAAGCTATGGCAATGGTAATGTTGCGGTAACAAGGCTGGTGGTGGTCTCTGTATATGGATACACAATAGCCATTGAAAGAGGCATGAGGTGGAATGCAAAGGTTAGTCTTAACTTTAACCATCAATTTCAGTATTATAATGTTTAAACATTAGATAAACTGTGTTTGGTTACCTGATTAATGATTTTATTCTACAGGTTGATGGAGAGATACTCAAGCTACCCTTAAGCCTTAATGATGACAGTGTTGTGATAAACCAAGAAGGGAATAATATTGTGATCCAGACAGATTTTGGCTTGAAAGTTCTTTATGACTCCGTCTATCACGTTATTGTAAATGTACCCAGCTCATACAGAGGGAAAATGGGAGGCCTGTGTGGCAATTTCAACGGAGATAAAAACGATGAATTCCAGCTTCCTAACAAGCAAGTCGTCAGAAATGTCAATCAGTTTGGTGCAGCCTGGAAAGTTAGCATTGCTGGTGCAAAATGTAATGATGACTGTGGTGACAAGTGTTTTGTGTGTGACCCCACCAAACTTCAACCTTTCAAGGGCACATCATCCTGTGGCATGATCACTAATCCATCAGGTCCATTTAGAGCCTGCCACTCTAAAGTTAGCCCAACAGAATACTTTGACCACTGCACCTATGACTCATGTGCCGCAGAAGGAAAGGATGATATCCTCTGCAAAAGTCTTCAAGCCTACACTGCTGTTTGCCAAACCTTGGGTGTCACCATTGAGCCTTGGAGAACTGCTTCTTTCTGCCGTAAGTACTATGCCATTGTAAGTTTTAAAATGTGCCTTTAATCATTCATATTTTTCTAGCATTTAAGTTAATCCCACTGATTTTTCTTGATTTCTCAGCTATGTCTTGCCCAGCAAATAGTCATTTTGAACTTTGCACCAGAACTTGTGATCAAACCTGCACGGGTATTAGTTCACCAACTAAGTGCACATCACGATGCTTTGAAGGGTGTGAGTGCAACACTGGTTTTGTGTTTGATGGAGAAAAATGTGTCACTATGGACAAGTGTGGCTGCAACTTCAATGGAAGATACCTGAGTGTAAGACCTTATTTTTACTTTTAAAATATCTTCTGCCACTGATTCCCTTACTATAAACACTGTATAGGTTTTAAATTTTCAACATGTCATTAAAAGATTTAATTGTAAAACTTTGAATATGTTTATTTGAGGATCTGACTACTATTATTACTTTAATAAATGGCTTGTTTTCTTTAATAGGATGGTGAGTTCTTTGTTACCGGCGATTGCCGCCAAAGATGTAAGTGTCAAGCAGGTGGAGTCATCTGTGAAAATATAGGATGTCGTGCCAAGGAACGTTGTGGACTCAAAAATGGAGTGAGAGGCTGCTACAAGGAGGAAGGAGAATGTTCCTTAAACCCCCAGAATCTTGTGACTTTTGATGGCCTGTCTGGAGGACCTGTTGGAAATGGCCCTATAGAGGTGGCTTCCGTTTGCAATGTTGATGTGGCTTCATGGTTCAGAGTCCTTGCAGACATCCAGAGTTGTGGAAAAGGAGTTACTAGACTCCATATTTTCATTCAAAATTCACTGGTCACCATTTCTAAGGATAAAGAAGTGTGGGTGAGTATTTTTGTTCTTGATCTAAAAAAATGATCACTGATTAGGTTAACTATTATTAAACTGGAGAATTACAGTATAAGGAGATGTAAATGCATGTAGGAAAATATATCAAGGGCTAATACATTAATTTAGTTAATGGGTAAATAATAAAGAAAAACAATAAAAGACAATAATTTTATTGTATTATATAATTTATAAGGCCAGGGTTTCATATAATGAACTCTATTCTTTCTTATAGGTTAATGGACGGTCATCATCGCTGCCAGCTCGGCTCTCTGGTTTAGATGTCAGCGTCGTCGAGAGGACCACTTTAGTTCAGATTGGCACTGACCTAAAGATAGAGCTGAGTGACAGTGGAGAATTAAAACTCCGCGTTGCTGAGGGATTGGCCGGCGCTCTATGCGGAGCATGCGGCAACTTCAATGATGTAAGCGCCGATGATCTTGTCGCTCCTGGTGGAAAAGTAGTGACAAACATTGTACAGCTTATTACATCATGGACAGCCCGGGACTTCAGCAGCTGGTGAGTAGGGATAGAACTACAATTGAGGATGTTTTTAGTTGGGATGAAGAAAAAAAAAATCTTCTAAGACATTATTGAACCCAGTGTTTGCAGTGAGGCCCAAGTAGACCCAATGATTTCCATGCAGTAGTAGATGCAGCTCCTTCTTCGATGTTTCATCCAGTATATTAATACAGACAATATAGTTGGCAATTCGTTTTAATCATTTGTGTTGATGGAAAGCAATGGGCGGGAAAAATGATTAGAGCAGATGGCAATGAAGAATAAAAACATGTGGTGGAGTTTCCCAAAAATTCAAAAAGTATATTAAAAGTACAAAATAATTTAACAGGCGTTTCGTGCCTGTTGGGGCACTTAATCATAGGCTTTGCTATGCTATGAGTAATTGCCCGAAAAGGCAATGTATTAGGTCATTTAACAAATAATTTTGTACTTTTAATATGATTTGCTTTTGAATTTTTGGGAAATCCCACCACATATCTTTATTCTTTTTTTGTTGGCACACACCCTTAGACTTCTTTACTCTACTTTACTTCACTTAACTGTTGAATACACATGGGGGCAGATTTACTAAGCTCGAGAATTCGAATGTAAAAAAATTTGAATTTCGAAGTATTTTTTTGGGTACTTCGACCATCGAATGGGTCAAATTCGAATTTGTTCAAATCGAATGATTCATATGATTCGAAGTAAAAATCGTTCGACTATTCGCCCATTCAAAGTACTGTCTCTTTAGAAAATACTTTGACTTCATACTTCACCACTTTAAACCTACTGAGCTGCTATGTTAGCCTATGGGGACCTTCCCCAGCACTTTTCTAAGCTTTTTTTGATCGAATAAAAATCCTTCGATCGCTTGCTTAAAATCGTTCGAATGATTTTATCGTTTGATCAAACGATTTTTATTCTATTGTTCGATCAAAGCATTTGTGCTAAATCCTTCAAATTCAATATTCTAAGGATTTTACTTCGAGGGACGAATTTGAAGGTTTATTAACCCTCGAAATTCGACCCTTGATAAATCTGCCCCATGGTGTGGTGCCCTTACTTCACTTATTTTTGATGCACTGTACTTTATCTTTTTGCTAGAGCAGATGACATTCTTTCTTTAGCTGGTTCATGGGCAAAAGTTGCATTCAAAGGCTAAGGCATCAGTTGGGAGTAATATGAGCAGCAATAGAGCAGATTAAGAGATGACCACTTAACGGCACTGACTAAACCTACCAGCAGCATCAATTTCATAAATATTCACACAGGGCAATGAAATTTTCAAGTGCTGAAACTGTGATAAAAGTACAAACTTATAACAGTTTGGAAATTTTCATTTTGAATTTTTTATTTCTTCCGCAGCAATGCCTAAACAAGAGAAAATCAGAAGACCACATCTGTGTTCCCTTCTATTCAACTACACATCAACCTAAACACCCCCTATTATACATGACAGACTGGCTGAGTTCTCCTTCTCTTCTACAATATCTCTTAAAAAGACTGATTTATAAAGTTATAGAGACTACAATCACAATGGTCTATAAAAGTTGTTGCTGCAAGAATGTAAAGTCTACGTGGTACAACACTCCAGTCTTAGCGTTCAGTGGTAATGTGGAGTCCTATTGACAATGCTTCATTTAACCCGATAACTGGGCTAAATTGTTTGTTACGTTCTTGACAAAGTCTCTAAAAATGAACTCATTATAAAAAGTCAACGTTTGCTTTGTTGCTTGACTGTATGATCATTTGACCAGGAACCATAAATAAATAACTTTGCAATTCTTTCTGTGCCTTGTAAATTCAAGCATTGTAAAAAACAGGGGAGATAATGAAAAACCATGCTAGATTTGCACGGCTGCCATATTAAAAAAAAAAAGCATTAAAATAAAAATAGTTTGGTTAGAGAGCAAAAGAAACAAACAACACCGGTAGTTTGAATGGTTTCACTTCTAAAGAAATCTAAACTGGTGTGATACCTGGTAGGGATGCACCGAATCCGGGATTCGGCCTTTTTCAGCAGAATTCGGCCGAATCCTTCTACCCAGCCGAACCGAATCCGAATTTGCATATGCAAATTAGGGGCGGGGAGGGAAATTGTGTGACTTTTTGTCAGAAAACAAGAACGTAAAAAATGTTTTCCCCTTCCCGCCCCTAATTTGCATATGCAAATTAGGGTCCGGTTCGGTATTCGGACAAATCTTTCAAGAAGGAATTGGGGGTTCGGCCGAAAGTGGATTCGGTGCATCCCTAATACCTTGGGTAACAAAGTAATTGCTGGCAGAAAATTTGGCAGGTGATACAATGAGGAAGATGCCAAGCTTGCTTATTCATGAGTAATAGTTGGCACGGGGTTTCTAGCCTAGCTTGAAGGTTGATTTCCCCTCTTAGATAAGAATAGCTGATGTTTTATACTGATATTTGACCTGGATAGTTTAATGGAGTTGAGAAAATACACAAATCTACCATCTAACATTTTCTTTCACTCTAAGTGAAATCTGCCTTAACCTCTAGTTGATCAAGAGGAAGATGTAACATTGTTATCAGCTATGGGTGGCCCTGACCACAGATTGGCCTCCCATTCTTTGTTCCAATTTGAAACATATTTTTAAGATTTGTTTTTTCAAAAAACTGGAATGTTCAAGATTTATTAAATCTCGACCCTGGGAATAGCTCAAAACCGAAAATACACCATCTAAAACCTGTCAAGGCATGTAGGAGTCAATGGCAGAGGTCCCCTGAACCATGTGAAGAGGTTAACAGCCTGATTGATGTTAGAGTTTTTTTCATCTGTGGTGGGCTTGTTAAGGGATCACATTCAAAATGTTGTCCTAGTCAATGGCATTATGAGCAACAATCAGCATGGCTTTATGAAGGATAGGTCATGTCAGACAAATGTGATTGCATTTTATGATGAGGTAAGTAAGATTCTAGACAGTGGGGGGGCAGTAGATGTGATCTATTTGGATTTTGCCAAAGCGTTTGATACTGTGCCCCACAAACGACTGCTTTCTAAACTAAGGTCTGTTGGGCTTAATGAAGTCGTTTGCACGTGGATAGGAAACTGGCTACAGGATCGGGTACAGAGGGGGGTTGTTAATGGGACATTCTCTACTTGGAGTAAGGTTCTTAGTGGGGTCCCCCAGGGCTCAGTATTGGGTCCACTTTTATTTAACTTGTTCATTAATGACTTAGGGGAGGGTGTTGTAAGTAATGTATCAGTGTTTGCAGATGAGACAAAACTATCAGCCCAATTAATTCCATCCAGGATGTGGCACTTGCAACAGGATCTTGACTGACTGGCAATCTGGGCAGCTAAGTGGCAAATGAGATTCAATGTTGATAAATGTAAAGTCCTGCACCTGGGATGTAACAATATCCACTTATACCCTTAATGGGACTGCACTAGGCAAATCCATTATGGAAAAGGACCTTGGAGTCCTTGTAGATAATAAACTTGTCTGTAGCAAGCAATGCCAGTCAGCAGCATCAAGGGCAAATAAGGTCTTGAGTTGTATTAAATGGGGCATAGAGTCACGGGAGGAGGGGGTCATTCTTCCACTATATAGAGCACTGGTAAGGCCCCATCTAGAATATAACAGGACATTATTGTATTAGAGAGGGTACAGAGAAGGGCAACTAAGCTGGTAAAGGGAAAATCTTAGCTATGAGGAAAGACTGGCCAAATTGGGGATGTTCACTCTGGAGAAGAGGCGCTTAAGGGGTGATATGATAACTATGTATAAATATATAAGGGGATCATATAATAATCTCTCTAATGCTTTATTTACCAATAGGTCTTTCCAGCTGACACGTGGTCACTAGTGATGGGCGAATTTGGGGCGTTTTGCTTCGCTGAAAAATTTGTGAATTTCCAGTGACATGGCGAAAAATTCACGAAACTGTGCCGGCGTCTCCTTTTTGGATGCCGGCCCACAATGGTAGGCGAAAATGCGCCGCCGTCCAAAAAAACAGACAAAGAATTTTCGCAGCAGTTCCGCAAATTTATTATCCGGCGGCAAATCGCGGGAATTCGCGCCTTGTGAATACATTCGCCCATCACTAGTGGTCACCCATTCCGTTTAGAAGAAAAGAGGTTCCAGCTAAATATTGGGAAGGGGTTTGTTACAGTGAGAGCTGTGAAGATATGGAATTGTCTCCCTGATTCAGTGGTACAGGCTGATACATTAGATAGGTACAAGGAAGGGTCGGATGCTTTATTCACCAGTAGCTCCTCCCAGCAGACAGGAGGGAGCCAATGAGAGAGGAGGGAAAGGGGTGTTACAGGGAGATCTGGGAAGTGAATCAGTGGTACAGGCTGATACATTAGATAGGTACAAGGAAGGGTCGGATGCTTTATTCACCAGTAGCTCCTCCCAGCAGACAGGAGGGAGCCAATGAGATTAGAGGAGGGAAAGGGGTGTTACAGGGAGAGCTGGGAAGTGAATCAGGGGTACAGGCTGATACATTAGATAGGTATAAGGAAGGGTCGGATGCTTGATTCACCAGTAGCTCCTCCCAGCAGACAGGAGGGAGCCAATGAGATTAGAGGAGGGAAAGGGGTGTTACAGGGAGAGCTGGGAAGTGAATCAGGGGTACAGGCTGATACATTAGATAGGTATAAGAAGGGGTTGGATGGTGTTTAGCAAGTGAGGGAATACAGGGATATGGGAGATAGCTCATAGTACAAGTTGATCTAGGGACTAGTCCCATTGTCATTTTGGAGTCAGGAAGGAATTTCCCCTCTGAGGCAAATTTAAGGAAGCAAATCTGGAAGGATCTGTTGTTATGAATAAGAATTATGTAATCCAACAAGTGTCACACAAGTGTATCAAGTTACCATGAATTTATGGCACAGATCCCACCCCGATACAAAAAAAAACCTGAATGTTTGTTTTACTGATGTACAGTTGAATGGTGTTTTTTATACACAGGATAAAGATTATCTAAATACCAGACACCCAAATGTCTTTAACAATTAATTCAAGGTGACAGAAAGAATTTGCCTTCTTGATAGTTTTTGCTACCTAATTATGTAAATCTGCAACTAGTATTGAGTGTTTAAGAGGCGATTTATGAAAAGAAACTTATTGCAAAATCTCAGAAAATCAAAATTCACAATTTTTATCCCACAAATTTGTAACTGGCAAAACATTTAAATGACACCTCCTGAAATCTGTGGAGATGCCATAAAAGACAACGTGAAGTCTGGGAAGACTCTTCAGCATTTTCTGAAGTTAAAAATTGTTGATCTTGCACCAACTGCGCTTTTTAAAGTTGCTTGAAAAAAAAAAATCCGATTTGTAACTTTTACAAGATTGTAATTAATCCGTTCACAATTTTTCATAAATATGCAGAAAATTGCAAAAATCACATGATGTTGAGTGATTGTGTCTATTGCAGCTTTGATTAAAAAGGTGTCCGGGTTTCTGACCCATTGGTATATCAGACACAGGAATTATGGATATGGTTCACAAACCCCTCATAGGTGGAGACATAACTAACGGGCTATTTCAGTGCAGTGATTAGCTCTATGCAAATATAGGTAGCAGAAACTACCATTATGCATGGGGAGAAACAAGTCAATTTAGCAGCTTTGTAAACAAGCTTGACAACTACAATGAGCTTCACTTCACAGTTAACTGTATTCCTCGTACCCTATGCCTTTGGCCATTTATGAGACACAATGGAACTTGGAGATGGAAAAAAACTGTTGCGTCATCAGCAGTGCAGCAGAAGGTATAAATACTAAGCCTGGGGGCGGAAATAACTTAAGAAAGAGTACATACCTTAAGCCTGGTAAACCTGTTTTAAAGAGAATTACAGGGGTAAAATAAGGGTAATAAATGACTAGATATTCAGGATTCTTGCTTTGTTTCTATTCTGCTCCAGGGCACCCATTAATGATGTTATTAACAATTCCAAAGTACGTCAGTGTATAATTATTCAGAATCCTTTCTGCGGTCTGTTGAAAAACAAATAGCATTATATATATATATATATATATATATATATATATATATATATATATATATATATATATATATATATATATATATATATATATATATATATATATATATATATAACCTCCATGTTGCCAGCACTCTTGACAAAAAGGTTTACATGCCTGGGTGCAGTGTCCCACGTATTTATCCAAACCAAAATGCAATAAGGTCCGCACTCTCAGGACTTCTTAAAAGGAAAAAATTATTTATTCTAGAAGTTACAGACTGACATTTCGGCTTTTGAGAAAGGCCTGGGACCAGGGCGAAAAGTCAGTCTGTAACTTCTACAAGAAAAATGCCCATTGACTTTAATGCATTTGGACAAAAAAGTCGCCATAAGAAAAACGCCCATTGACTTTAATGCAATTGGACAAAAAAGTCACCATAAGAAAAACACCCATTGACTTTAATTAATTTGGACAAAAAAGTCGCCATAAGAAAAACGTCTATTGATTTTAATGCATTTGGACAAAAAATAAAGTCGCCATAAGAAAACCATCCATTGACTTTAATGCATTTGGAGAAAAAAGTCGCCATAAGAAAAACACCCATTGAATTTAATGCATTTGGACAAAAAAGTCGCCATAAGAAAAATGCCCATTGACTTTAATGCATTTGGACAAAAAAGTCGCCATAAGAAAAACGTCCATTGACTTTAATGCATTTGGACAAAAAAGTCGCCATAAGAAAAACGTCCATTGAGTTTAATGCATTTGGACAAAAAAGTCGCCATAAGAAAAACGCCCATTGACTTTAATGCAATTGGACAAAAAAGTCACCATAAGAAAAACACCCATTGACTTTAATTAATTTGGACAAAAAAGTCGCCATAAGAAAAACGTCTATTGATTTTAATGCATTTGGACAAAAAATAAAGTCGCCACAAGAAAAATGCCCGTTAACTTTAATGCATTTGGACAAAAAAATCTCAGAAATAAAAAAAGTTGGCACAAGTTGCATTTGAAGCGAGAAAATTTGTCATACATGTAAATAAATTGTCGTGAGTAAAAAAAATGTTGATAATCTTTGTCTTTACAGGTCCTGAGTGATTTAACTAAAACACGGCAAGAATTGTTGGGAATCACACAGCAGCAATTTAAGAGATTCATTAAAAAATGCAGAGGGAAGTTCTATGAAATAGAAAGCAAATGTTGAAGTTTTCTGGCCAAACAGTTGAAACGGAAACATATGGCTACCTATATCCCCCATGTTCAAACAAAAGATGGCACCACCACCCATTTAACTACAGAGATTGCCGAGACTTTTAAAAGGTATTATACAACATTATTCAATATCAATAACCCCTCCGCTTCAAATCCTTCTCCAGACATGCAGGACTATATTAAAAACTCATCCCAAAGGCAATTGCGGGACCCAATAGTACAGGAATCATTAGCACAACCCTTCACATTAGATGAGCTTAAGGGGGCCATCAGCAAAACCCCGAGTGGGAGAAGTCCGGGACCAGATGGTTTCTCATCGGTTATATATAAATCTCTGGGGGAGGCCCTCTTCTCTGTCATTCTTTTTTTTTTAAACTTGTATGTTTATTATGTAATAAACTAGTTCAAAATATACATTTGACTTGAGTGTACATAATTAAAGCACATATAAACATAAACAGTATTCAGTCTGTTTGGTACAAAATAGAAGAAAGGAAAATGAAAAGAAAGGAAGATAAAATAAAACAACATAAAGGCATCATTGAATAATAAAATATGGCATAATAGGTAAGGTTTCAGGGTAGGCAACACATTACTCATATCTCCAGGTACCACTAGTAGTAATGTCACAAGATTTATAGAGGGTGCCAAGGGTCCCAAATTTGGCTACATTTGAGTTTGGACTCCAGCGTTCATTCTCTCCATATGTTCCCTGAATTCCAGTTGTTGGAGTAAGTGCTGTATATTAGGCGTCTCCTTTTGTTTCCAGGATTTCGCTGTTAAAGTAGCCGCTGTATTGAAAATGTGGAACAATAGTTTCCCGTTAAGGCTAGGAGGGTTTTCAGGATGTATTTGTAGGAGCCCTATTTGGGGCAGGCATGGCAAGGTATAGTCCAATCTGTCTTTCAGTAGGGTAAAGACTTTAGACCAGAACGGTTTAACTGACGTACAGTGCCACAACATATGAATATATGTGCCAACTTCCCCACACTGCCTCCAACACAAAGGAGAATATTGGGAGTTTATTTTTGCTATCTTTTGCGGAGTAAGGTACCAGCAAACTGCCGAGTGGTTGATTGTTTTCACTATAAGCACTGCAAACTATGGGCCCAACTTGAACAAAGCCAAAATTTACCCTGGTTAAAGCCGTCCGAGCAACCTAATAGACAAGCACTACCCCTTATCATACAAACATCCCTATCCATGTGGGACAAATTAGTACTACCAATCCCACTCTCAATGAGGCCAGGACCAATGACCCCTCTTATTGGGAACCCATTGTTCCCTCTGGGAATATTAAACAAAGGCTTTCTTCATAAAAGCAGGCAGGAATTTTTCCCTTTTACTCTGGTTAAAAGTCCCAATGGAATAATCCCCCTTGATACCAAAGTGGGTGAAAGAGCAGACTCTTTTCCTTTCAATCAGTTGGTGCACTGGTTTCAGACACACTTGGAGAAGACTAAACTGTTAGCAGACACTACACTATTTGATGAGCAATGCCTGTTTAAGGATCCACCAAAACATATTATTTCACAAATTTATAATATCATTCGGAACCTTAAGCAATTGCACCTACCTAGATATACGGAAAAATGGGCTAAAGACCTCAATCGCAATATAACTGAGGAAGAGTGGCGCACAAGCTTTAGATTAACACACACTATGGCAACTGCATGTAAAGCTCAAGAAACCAAGTTGTTAGGAATTTAATGTGGTTTTCAAAGTGAATCCTGTATTGTGCAGCAGAAGAAAAGTACACACTTGTAAATTAAACAAAGTCTCTTTATTTTCAGGCTTCGAATAAGGAACAATCCCTGTAATTCCCAGGAAGGCTATCCCACATAAATCCAGAAATTAGCAGGAACTTCCAGGAGAGTATAGCTGTAACGGGAAATGTTCTTTAGAGAGATAATAGTCTTTAAATGACGATCTCTTTCCACGGGAACTTATCTATACAGAATCTATACAGCCATGCAGGAGGAAACAGTTCCCTCTAGGTAGAGTCCTGCGCGGGTCCATTTTTTGGGACCTGTACCCGCAAACTGCAATCCGCAACCCTGACCTGCATTCTTACCCGCTTGGACCCGCAACCTGACCTGACCCGCAAGTACCTTATCCGCAACCCGGACCCACTGACCATCAAGAATCAGGAAGTGCTGTCATTGTAAACCAGAAGTGGCATCATCGGAAGTAGCCGTGATCAGTAAAACAGGAAGTGCTGTCATTGTAAACCGGAAGTGACGTCATCAGAAGTAGACGTGACCAGAAAAAAGGAGTAAATATCGCTATTGAGAAGACCCATGGCCTGACCCGCAGAACCGCCGACCCGTGTCTATACCTGCACCCGCATCAGCAACCAACAGAGTACCGCAGGTTTTTGCGGGTAACCCATGGGTACCCGACCCGCTGCAGGACTCTACCTCAAGGTAAGTAATCCTGGAACGTAGTAACATAGATGTGTATAACTTCCTGAATTGAGGAGCAGCAATCCGTGCCCCCACTTCCTTGAATATTTAGCGAACAGTCAATGTTTAAACAGGCAACAAGAAATATATGCAAACAAGGCTTTCACTGTGTTTCCTCAGATGGATCAGGCAAATGAGAAGCAAGGATAAATAAACAGTCTTAGCATAATGAGCCAGGCAATATAGGCAAGCAAGGTTATAGTTCAGTCTTTGGTGAGAGATAATACCTATACTTGGCAGCAAGTCTTGAACAAGTTAATCAAAGCTGTGGAATAATTCTTTGGAGCAATATTTAGCCCCGGCAAAGATTATACAAGATTAGGTAATACTTAATCACTCACTCATTGGTAGAAGAAAGAATGTAGAACCGTTGCTGTGGCTGGAAGCTGTAGCTGTGGCTTGAAGGCCTGGTAGCTGTAATTGGAAGCTGTTGCTATGGCTGGAACTTCCTAGTAACAGAGCTTAACTGAGTGGAAATGCAGTGTAGGCAGGAACGTGCTGGGACAGCCCCAGGAAGCTGATTCCAAGTTGGGAAGCACTGAAGGGAAACCAGGACCAGGAGCTGCAAGAAATCGCTGAAATCTTGATCTGACGCTGAACTTACTTCCGGGTTAGGGTAAGTATAACTGTGCAGCGTTAGTGCACCTGCGCACAACTTAAATAGGCTGAGGGGGAGGCGACCGCAAGCTGCGGCGCCTTACACAATTACAAAATTCTCTCCCGTTGGTATAGATGCCCATCAGTGCTACACAAGATGTTCACTACGACCTCTAACAAATGCTGGAGGTGTAACTGACAGATAGGAGACATGATCCATATGTGGTGGGACTGTCATCTGATCCAGGCATACTGGGCGGCAATCTGAAAATGCATCTCAAATTTAATAGCCATTGATCTCCCTTTGGACCCTGCCCTGGCGCTTCTGTCAATACCCCCATCTGATATCACAATCACTGCAGCTCAGGCAGTAATACCCAGGTATTGGAAACAGAGCCATAAACCACCTATTGGGGACTGGATAAAGGAACTTAATTTGATTAAGCGTAATGAAGAACTGCTATCCTATTCTAACGAAACACAAGATCATTTTATTTGTATATGGTCTACGTGGACCCTTTTTAGAGAAACACCTGAATATGCTAATATGTTAGTTATTTAGGGTTTGCGGAAAATAGCAACCAGATTGTGGAACCTTTTTTCTATAATAAACTACTAGTAATAAACTACATTATGTTATAAGTGTGGGTTCAATCCATCTCCTCTTCTGTAAGAAGAAGAGAAAAGGAAGTGGTTAGGAACGGTTTCCCCCCAGCTGTTATTGGTTAGAATTATGTACATAAACGTGATTAACGATGACAAAATTAGGAATCTGTAACAAACATCCAGGGGAAATAACTATTAGCAATCCCAGAAACCGGAATATAACCTGTTGAATGTGAACATACAGCAATAGTATTTATGACACCAGAAGTATGCCATGTATATGTGCAATCTTCTTCTGTCTATTTTGATTTGACGTTTTGTTTCTGTCTTTGAAAAGTGAAAATAAAGAATATCTAAAAAAAAACATGTGGACGCCCATAGACTTTAATGCGTTTGCGAATTTTTCAGCATTTCGTGTTTTTTTTCCCGCAGTTTCAAGAATTTTTCAGCGAAACGGGACAGATTCACTCATCGCTATTGCTGGACAACCAGTTTCCAGATAATGGATCCCATACATGTAAATATATTTATTTATATAATACATAAGAGCCATGGAAAATAGCCTGTAAAATATATTCTTATAAATGGTGCTTGACAATGGCATCAGTTATAGTCAGTGCTCTAGTGATGTGCGGGTCGGGTTTTTCCCAACCCACACCCCGCCCTCCTATCGCGCCCGCCGGCACCTGCCTACTGGCTTCCTTTTATAGACCCGCCCCGCATGCCACAAAAGGGGCAGGGCGTGCAGGTGCAGCGTCTATAAAAGAAGAACCTGGAAGTCGGAAGCTGGCAGTGCAAGGTGGCGGGCGGGGACAGCCGGAGAAGACCGGCAACCCGCAAAGAGGCCCGCCCACACATCACTACAGTGCTCAGTGATGTTCTTTGAGCCACATTATGATATTAGAGGTTACATTGGGGGCCTATTTACTAACATTTGGATTTTTTTTCTTGAATCATGAAAAACTCTAAGTAAAACAGTTGAGGTCAAATAGAAGTCAATGGGAGCAGGCCTGATACAATTGGACCTTTTTTAGGCATTCAAAAATGTCAAGGTTTTTGGATTTTTTTTTTCACTTGTAACTGTTCAAAAGAATTTAAGTTTTAGAGGTTTTAGAGATACAGTATGTGTATTTTTTTCAGATCGTTTAGCACTTTTTTAGTTTTTATAAACTGATATTTTAATAACTTTGGTGGTTTTAGAGAAAATGAGTTAATCGCGGGTTTCAAAAACCTTTAGTGCTGCTAAATTTGACCTCTAATAAATGGGCCTCTTGGAGTATCCTGACCCATATGTCAGGACTGTCAGAAGTACCCGACGGCGCTGTTTACATTCCCGGCAGTCACAGTGAAGATCCAAGATGGCGGCGCCCATGCTGAACACATGGCTGCAGCATCGCTGCATGATGATGGCATCACTGGTGCCGGGATCTCGTCATAAAAGGGCGCCCAATACATTGTGACGGCGCCCAAGAATAGGATTCAAATCACTACTGATCCTGGGTTCCTGTACTGCCTGTTTTCCAGCCTTGATTCCTGCTCCCAGACCTGATTCCTGCTTCCAGCCATGATTCCTGCTCCCTGTCTGTGTTTCCCATTACCTGCCTGTGTTATCGAACTCTGCCTGGACTTTGGACTTTTGCATCTAATCTGCCTGCCCTCGTTAACTCCTGCCTGTGACCACTACTACTGATTCTGCTTAACCCTTCGGATACCGCGACCTTGCTCCCACTAGAGGGCTTCCTCCTTGATCCTGACTACCTCCCTGGAGGGAGCTCCCGGCTCCCTGACATTATTCTTGGGCCATGGATCCTACTGAGGAAGCTACGACTGATGTCGGACGAGCGCTCCGCGGACTGGCATCCCGCATGGAGGATTATGAAGCCCAGCAGTACCGCATAGGGCAGGCACTCGATACCCTTCTCTCTCGTATGCCTCCAGCGCCCCCTGCTTCCCAAGCTGCTGTAAATCCTCCCATGGCGGCCGTCTCGTCTACCGCAGGTTCCTCGTCTGGTGAGCCTCGCATTCCACCTCCTCCTCGCTTTAGTGGGGACCCACAAGCTTGCAGAGGTTTCGCTACACAGTGCCAGATCCAGTTCGAGTTTCAACCCTCGCACTTCCCCAATGAACGTTCCAAGGTGGGCTATGTGATGTCTCGTTTGGTGGGCAAACCGCTTGAGTGGGCAACATCTCTTTGGGAGAAGAATTCTCCAGTGACTTTTGATGCCAAGGCTTTTCTTCAAGCATTTCGTACTGTGTTTGATGCCCCGGGTCAGGTCACAAACGCCCCTTCTCGTCTTCTGCAACTCCGGCAGGGAAACCGCAGTGTCAGTGACTATGCTATTGACTTTAGAACTTTAATGGCTGAGACTTCCTGGAATGACGATGCCTATAAGGCTGTATTCTATCAAGGTCTGTCTATTCGAATTAAAGATGATCTTGTCTCCAGGGAGTTCCCTGACCTGCTGGAAGATCTGATTGCTCTGTCCATTAAGCTGGACACTCGTCTCAGAGAGCATCAAGTGGAGAAGGAGCGCAGTAAAAGATTTCAACCCTTGTTGGCACCTCGCTTCCAAAGGCCGATGTTACCTTCTACCCCCCAGCAGCCTTCTGTTATTCCTCCAGAGGAACCTATGCAAGTCGGAAGAGTTTGTCTCTCTGAACAGGAGATACTCCGGAGATGTACGGCTGGACTTTGTCTCTATTGTGGCGGTCAGTCCCACTTTGCCAACCACTTTGCCAACTCTTGTCCTGTGAAGCCTCAGAATTCTCCTCTTCAAGGTAACCCTGGAAAGACTTGTGTGAGGGGTGTTATTCCTGTAACGCCTCAGAGTTCCCCTCTTCAAGGTGACCCTGGAAAGTCTCATGTGAGGGATGTTGCTCCCAAATCTCAAGAGAACTCTCACAGGTTTCTTCTACCTTTACAGATCCGTCTGGCCACTAAGACCATAGTTGGCTCAGCATTCATTGACTCTGGTGCTGCCGGAAATTTCATGGACACTCTCTTTGCTAAGTATATGAATGTTCCCCTGTTTCCATTGACTCCTCCTCTTCGAGTAACCGCCATTGATGACGGACCCCTTGAATCCGAGTTTATCTCTATGACGATTGGGGAATTGCCTGTGCAGGTTGGGACTTTACACAAAGAAAAGTTATCGTTCCTGATTATTTCCTGTCCTTCTGTTCCAGTCGTCTTGGGGCTTCCCTGGTTACGCCTGCATAACCCTATCATTGATTGGTCCTCGGGGCAGGTTTCCCGTTGGAGTCCATACTGCCAACAGCACTGCCTTCCTGCTGAACCCATCCAGAGGGTGAATATTTCTACCTCAGATTTGAAGACGCTTCCATCCTTCTATAAGGAATTCTCCGATGTCTTCTGTAAAAAGTCTGCAGAATTTCTCCCTCCTCATCGTCACTACGATTGTCCTGTCGATCTTCTGCCTGGAACCATGCCCCCTAGAGGTCGCACTTATCCTCTCTCTCCAGCAGAGACCACTGCCATGAAGGAATATATCCAAGAAAATCTCCAGCGGGGGTTTATTCGCCCTTCTACTTCTCCTGCAGGGGCTGGATTCTTCTTCGTGGAGAAGAAGGATGGAGGCCTACGTCCTTGTATTGACTACCGGGGTCTTAATAAAATCACCGTTAAGAACCGGTATCCCTTGCCTCTGATCGCAGAACTTTTTGACCAACTGAAGGGGGCTAAAATCTTCTCTAAGTTGGATCTCTGTGGGGCATATAACCTTATCCGCATCCGGGAAGGTGACGAATGGAAGACAGCATTCAACACTCGTGATGGGCACTATGAGTACCTCGTAATGCCCTTTGGTCTCTGCAATGCCCCCGCTGTTGTTCAAGAATTCGTGAACGACATTTTCCGGGATCTTTTGGGAAAGTTTGTGGTCGTGTACCTAGATGACATCCTGATTTTCTCCAAGGACCTTGCAAGCCATCGCTCCCAGGTGAAGGAAGTACTCTCTCGTTTGAGGAAGAACTCTCTCTTTGCCAAACTGGAGAAATGTGTGTTTGAAGTGTCCAAGATTCCTTTTCTGGGCTATATCATCTCCCCAGAGGGTTTCGAGATGGATCCTGTGAAAGTGTCTACAATCCAAGAGTGGCCCCTACCGCTGAGCACTAAGGCAATCCAGAGATTCACTGGTTTTGCCAATTACTACCGGCAATTCATTAAGGGATTCTCTTCTCGTATTGCTCCTATCCGAAAAGGGGGTAAACCCAGTTCATGGCCCCCGCCTGCTATAGAAGCTTTTCAATCCTTGAAGGATGCCTTCACTTCTGCTTCAGTTCTCCACCATCCTGATCCAGAGTTACCTTTCTTCATCGAGGTGGATGCTTCTGAAGTTGGAGCTGGAGCTATCCTGTCCCAAAGACATCCCTCTGATGGAAAGCTGCACCCATGTGCGTATTTCTCTAAGAAGTTCTCTCCTGCAGAACAAAATTATGATGTAGGAAATCGAGAACTCCTGGCTGTTAAGCTTGCCTTAGAAGAGTGGCGTCACCTCCTTGAAGGTTCCTTGATCCCAGTCACGATCTACACAGATCATAAGAATCTTGAGTTAATTTAATCTCTCAAGAGGCTGAATCCCAGACAAGCAAGGTGGGCTCTCTTCTTCTCTCGATTTAACTTTGTCTTGACTTTTCACCCTGGCTCCAAGAATCGGAAAGCCGATGCTCTGTCTCGAAGCTTCACTCCGGTGGATCGTACTCCTGAAAGACAAGAGCCTATTATTCCTCCTGTCAAGATCATCGCTTCTTTGTACCCTCAATTTGCTGATAAAATTCTGGCTGGTCAATCTTCTGCCCCTCCTGATACTCCCATTGGAATGGCATTCGTACCTCCTGAACTTCGTCTGCCTATCCTGCAACAGACTCATAGCTCCAAGCAAGCGGGACATCCTGGTCCTGCTAAGACTCTAGAACTTTTACGGCGTCTAGTCTGGTAGCCGACTATTCGTAAAGATGTCAAAGACTTTGTTGCTGCTTGTACCGTTTGTGCCACTTCCAAGTCTAGCCATTCTCGCCCTAGCGGGTTACTACAGCCATTGCCTGTCCCCTCTCGTCCTTGGACGCATTTGGCAATGGACTTCATAGTCGAACTTCCTCCCTCCAGTGGGAACACCGTGATCTGGGTCGTCATAGATTGTTTTAGCAAGATGGCCCACTTCATCCCTTTACGGAAGCTTCCATCTGCAGTGGAGTTATTTTATTTCCGCCTGCATGGCTTCCCGGTGGAGATTGTCTCTGACAGAGGTTCCCAGTTCATGGCGAAGTTTTGGGGTTCTCCGTGCAAAGATCTGGGTATTACTCTCCAGTTCTCCTCTGCTTATCATCCCCAGACAAATGGAGCAGCTCAACGGGTGAACCAAGCTTTAGAACAGTTCCTGAGGAACCACGCTTCCCTTTGTCAAGATGATTGGTCTGATCTCCTCCTGTGGGCAGAATTCGCTCATAACAATGCCTGCCACTCTTCCACTGGAAGGTCTCCATTCATGTCGGTGTATGGTCAACATCCTCAAGCCTTCCCACAGGACTTTGTGTTGTCTGACATCCCGGCTGCAGATGACCATGCAGCCCACATGTCTGCTATTTGGGCTGCAACCAGGTGTAACTTGGAGAAGAGCGCTCTGGTTCACAAAACATTTGCAGATCGAAGACGTAGACCCTCTCCTCCCTACAAGGTTGGTGATAAAGTTTGGTTGTCTTCCAGGAACATTCGGTTGAAGGTGCCATCTCCTAAGTTGGGTCCGAAGTTTGTGGGTCCATTCTCCATCTCAGAGGTGATCAATCCTGTGGCTGTCAGACTTCAGCTTCCCCCTGAGATGCGAATCCCCAACGTGTTTCATGTCTCCTTGGTGAAACCCGCTACCTCCAACCGCTTTTCTGTTGACCAGTCTCCCCCTCCTACTATCTCTGTGGATGGTCAACAAGAATATGAGGTGGAAAAGATCCTTGACTCCAGAATCTCCAGGGGCTCTCTTCAGTACCTCATCAAGTGGAAGGGCTTTGGCCCTGAAGAATGCTCCTGGGAAGGACACTCTGACGTTCATGCTCCTCGTCTTGTGAGGGATTTCCACGCTAAGTTTCCCCAAAAGCCTTGTCCTGGTGGTCCAGAGGCCCCCGTGGGGGAGGGGGTACTGTCAGGACTGTCAGAAGTACCCGACGGCGCTGTTTACATTCCCGGCGGTCACAGTGAAGATCCAAGATGGCGGCACCCATGCTGAACACATGGCTGCAGCGTCGCTGCATGATGATGTCATCACTGGTGCCGGGATCTCGTCATAAAAGGGCACCCAAAACATTGTGACGGCGCCCAAGAATAGGATTCAAATCACTACTGATCCTGGGTTCCTGTACTGCCTGTTTTCCAGCCTTGATTCCTGCTCCCAGCCCTGATTCCTGCTTACAGCCTTGATTCCTGCTCCCTGTCTGTGTTTCCCATTACCTGCCTGTGTTATCGAACTCTGCCTGGACTTTTGCATCTAATCTGCCTGCCCTCGTTAACTCCTGTCTGTGACCACTACTACTGATTCTGCTTAACCCTTCAGATACCGCAACCTTGCTCCCACTAGAGGGCTTCCTCCTTGATCCTGACTACCTCCCTGGAGGGAGCTCCCGGCTCCCTGACACCATATAACAGCCTTGGCTTGTACCTTCATATGGTCATGTTTCTCCAATGGGTTGGGCGAAGTTTGTGATGTGCATAGACAAATGGTATTGCAATATCAGTTCAAAATAAAAAATTTATTTAATATCCACTTATTAAGGAATGTTATAATAAGCCCCTTCTGCATTCTTCTAGATAGTTCTTTACCCCTATGAAGGTTCTTTCATGGACTGAAACATTGGGTTTTCTGTATATGATGATGAATAATCAATTTATTTATCCTGACAGGAATCAGCAAATACTGAAAAACATGGTAGAAATTGAAACATTGCCTCCATGTATCCATCTTTGCTGATGGTTACATTTTGTTAGCGGAACTAACCCTGTTCTCGTCTTTGGCAGGCCATTTTAGTGAGGATAAAGGTATATAAATTATGATGTAACTTGCATCTGTTAACCCCAATAACTTTGTCTGTAAGGCGTACTCTGATTTAGTACTTGTGATAAATATCTCAAACTCACATCCGTGTCCCACTCCTCAGTGAGCAAGAGATATTTTTATAACCCCAAACTTGGTTCTGGTGTCTGTATAACTCTGCCCTTTGATCACTGGTTAATTGATTAATTAGTCAATTAGACTGTTCCAGCTGCATATAAATTCAGACCCAGCATAGGGGATGGCATTAGTGTCAGGAGCATAGCTTTAGTGCTAAAATTTCACAAGTGCTAGTAACATAGTAAGTAAGGTTGAAAAAAGACACAAGTCCATCAAGTTCAACCCTTTTTTTCCCCCTCTATATCTGCCTAACTGCCAGTTGATCCAGAGGAAGGCAAAAAAAACCCATCTGAAGCCTCTCCAATTTGCCTCAGAGGGGAGGAAAATTCCTTCCTGACTCCAAAATGGCAATCGGACCAGTCCCTGGATCAACTTGTACTATGAGCTATCTTCCATATCACTGTATTCCCTCACTTGCTAAACACCATCCAACCCCTTCCTTATAACTATCTAATGTATCAGCCTGTACCACTGATTCAGGGAGACAATTCCACATCTTCACAGCTCTCACTGTAACAAACCCCTTCCCAATATTTAGCTGGAACCTCTTTTCTTCTAATCGGAATGGGTGACCTTGTGTCAGCTGGAAAGACCTACTGGTAAATAAATCATTAGAGAGATTATTATATGATCCCCTTATATATTTATACATAGTTATCACATCACCCCTTAAGCGCCTCTTCTCCAGCGTGAAAATCCCCAATTTGGCCAGTCTTTCCTCATAGCTAAGATTTTCCATACCTTTCCCCAGCTTAGTTGCCCTTCTCTGTACCCTCTCTAATACAATAATGTCCTGTTTGAGTGATGGAGACCAAAACTGTACGGCATATTCTAGATGGGGCCTTACAAGTGCTCTATACAGTGGAAGAATGACCCCCCCTCCTCCCGTGAATCCACTGGCATTGCTTGCTACAGACAAGTTTATCATCTACAAGGACTCCAATGTCCTTTTTTACATAATGGATTTGCCTAGTGCAGTCCCATTAAGGGTATAAGTGGATATTTTTACATCCCAGGTGCAGGACTTTACATTTATCAACATTGAATCTCATTTGCCACTTAGCTGCCCAGATTGCCAGTTCTTCAAGATCATGTTGCAAGTGCCACATCCTGGATGGAATTAATTGGGCTGATAGTTTTGTGTAATCTGCAAACACTGATACATTACTTACAATACCCTCCCCTAAGTCATTAATGAACAAGTTAAATAAAAGTGGACCCAATACTGAGCCCTGGGGGACCCCACTAAGAACCTTACTCCAAGTAGAGAATGTCCCATTAACAACCACCCTCTGTACCCGATCCTTTAGCCAGTTTACTATCCATGTGCAAATGACTTCATTAAGCCCAACAGACCTTAGTTTAGAAAGCAGTCGTTTGTGGGGCAAAGTATCAAACGCTTTGGCAAAATCCAAATATATCACATCTACTGTCCCCCCACTGTCCAGCATCTTACTTACCTCATCATAAAAAGCAATCAAATTTGTCTGACATGACCTATCCTTCATAAAGCCATGCTGATTGTTGCTCATAATGCCATTCTCTAGGACAAAATTTTGAATGTGATCCCTTAACAAGCCTTCAAATAATTTGCCCACCACAAATGTCAAGTTTACTGGCCTATAATTGCCAGGCTGAGATCGTAATCCCTTTTTAAATATTGGAACAACATCAGCTTTTCTCCAATCCATAGGCACCATACCAGATGACAGTGAATCTGAGAAAATCAGAAATAGGGGCTGGTCTAAAACTGAACTAAGCTCTCTTAGAACCCGGGGGTGTATGCCATCAGGCCCTGGAGCCTTGTTTACATTAATTTTTATTAAAGCTTTATGAATCATATCCTGAGTCAGCCACTGACTAGATTGAGCTGAGCCATTAGTGCAGTTATAAAGTGAGCCTGGGAACTCAGACTCCTCTATTGTATACACTGAAGAAAAGAACTGATTTAACACATTTGCCTTTTCTGTATCTGTTACAACCATACTGGTACCATTATTTAATGGAGCAACACTCTCAACCTGCATCTTTTTACTATTAATATATTTAAACTTTTTAGGGTTAGTTTTCACCTCCACCGCAATTAACTCTTTATTTCCTTTCTTTGCCTTCCGGATTGCTGATTTACAACATTTATTACAGTGTTTATATTCATTAAATGCAGCTTCTGTCCCAATAGAAAAAGTTCAAAAATTTCCCAACTAGATGCAAAACCGCAACAAGTTGCAAAATAAATGGAAAAGTCAGTCTTTTCGATTAATCTGCTCCTGCCGATCCTACTTCAGTCCTCCCAACTGTAGAATACTTCACAATGTATAGAAAAATAGATCAGCGCCTCTGGCATCGGAGACAAATAAACATCAGGAAAAAAGAGAGAGAGAGAAAAAAATATATAGTGTAGTATTTTTGTAAATTTATATTTCAACACCACACACGTGTTATTTTCGGGAAATGTTTCTATTGTGTTACTTCCCTTTAAACTCAGGTGTTTCACGTGCTTCTGTATTGTGCTTAAACCACTCCTCCTGTGCCCTTTAAGTTTTCCCAGTGTGAATCCTTCCACCGATAACCTGTAGCAATGCCTACTTACAAGACCCTGATTGTTAGTTTGCCCGTAATGGTGTCCACGCTCCGTTCCTCCTCCGTTGCTTCTTGTCCACTCCAATATATATATATATATAAAAAAGACTTGTATCGTGTAATATTGCTTTACTAAAACATATAAAATGTATTTTAAAAAGGTTCACTCGCATTTTCCATGTCCTTTATACACATATCCAAAGTAAAAAGGCTGTTTTGCGCAGGTTGCCCAGTTGTTTCCGTAATGGGAGTTGAAGAGCCGGCTTCCCCTTCTCCCTCGTGGCTGTTCCCCTGCAAACTGCCGTTCCGTCCCCACTGCCTGACGCATTTCGCTGGTCCAATCAGCTTCCTCAGAGGCATGGGGGTGTGTGTCGCATGTGCTCCTTAAAAATTAGATCGCGGATCGTTGCTATGGTTACCCTTCCGCCTCTATTGCGTTCCATCTTGCGTTCCAGCCCTCTCTTTGGGCAATCTTCCGCAGTTGGTTCCTATGGTCCAGTTCCTGGGCAACCCCGCGTCTCCTCTATTTAAAATCAATTAGTCCTCTGTTCAATAATCCACCCTCCCTCCCGATCCATTACAAGTCCAAATGGGATAAGTTCTTTTTCTACAGTCATTGATATCCTAGATCTTACTTAGAAATCGGATATTAAAAAGGATGTTGAAAAGGTTTTTTTGATTTTCACCTTTCCTTTACCTATGCATTATATCTCTATGTATCTTATATCCCGTGTGTTTTTTTTCTTTATATTCGTTTCCCATTTATTTGCTTATTTAAATATTAAACTTTCAATTCTATGTGTTGCTCTAAGTGATTTCTTCTATACTTATTTTCTTTGGGTGCGATACATTTTACCTTAATTGTATCATTTTGTGCTTTCTTCTAGTGATTATCTATTTTCATATATTCCTTTTCTGTGTTAATACATAATAATGAATTCTATATAATTGTTCTTTCTTTGTGTGATCTTAATTTTTCTATATTTATTTTTGTGTATTTTACTTTATTGTCCTGTGAAGGTGCTTCGTGCTATAAACTTCAATAATTTAGTGTGGTACATTAACCCCCTACATACATTCCGAATTGGAATAATCATTCGTAATTTAAAATAAATTATCTATAAAAATGCCCTTAAATTCATATCAATATTCAGTCCCTTTGGTGTTAGGGTCTGCATAGCGTAAATCCATCTACTTTCCTCTTGTAATGTTTTTTTAACTCTATCTCCTCCTCTCCAATTTACTGTTACTTCTGTTATACCCCAAAATTTCAATCCTTTTGCATTTTTATTATGATGTATTTTAAAGTGCTTTGATTCACTGTGATTCTCTACTCCCTTTTCTATATTTCTTACATGTTCATTTATCCTTTCTATCAGACTTCTATTTGTTTTCCCAATATACTGTAGCCCCCATGGGCACTCTAGGCAGTAGATTACATTTTTGGTGGTACATTTAATACAACAATCTATATTGAATATTTCATTAGTCTCGTATGATTTAAAAGTTTTCTTTTTTTCGGCATATCTACATGCCTTACATAAAGCACATGGATAGAATCCCTTCCATTCATCTTTCTGTTTTTTCTTTTTTGTTTTATCTGTCTGTATATGATTCCTGACTAACATCTGTCCTAAATTTCTTGCCTTTTTTTATATCACCCTAGGTTTTTTTGGTATTCTCCCTTTCAATAATGGGTCACCCTCCAGAATATTCCAGTGTTTAGTTATAATCTTCTGTAATTCCTGGATTCCTGGGGTGTATATTGTTATAAACATGCATTGTTCCTCCTTATCCTCTTTTTTTTCCCATGTTTTCTCCTTTAAAAGATCTGTCCTATTTGTTTCTTTAACTCCCTCTAGCGATTTTTGAAGCACTTTTTTCTTATATCCTCTCTGTTTGAACCTAGTTGATACATGATTCAATTGTGTTTCCAATTCCTTACTGTCCGAACAATTTTTCTTCAGTCTGTGGAATTGGCCATAGGGGATATTCTTTAACCACAGTGGATTATGATTACTAGTATTCAACACGTAATTGCATACGTCTACCTTTTTAAAAAAGGTTTTGAAGTTTAATTGATTATCTTTTATATACACTTCCAAGACTAAAAAATTGATGTTTGTTGAACTATGTGTTGATGTGAATTCTAAATTTATATTGTTTTGGTTCAGTTTCTCAATAAATTCAAGAATCTCTGTTTCGCTTCCCTGCCACACGAGTATGATGTTGTCGATGTAGCGCCGCCATAGTATTAGATTCCCACCCAGCTGTGGCACTACATTTTCCTCCTCCCAGTGCCCCATGAATAGATTGGCATAGCTGGGTGCGAATCTTGTTCCCATCGCGGTGCCCCATGTTTGCACAAAGTATTGGTCTTTGAACCAAAAATAATTGTGTTTTAATATATATGTTATTGCTTCTATGATGAATTCTTTTTGTTTTGCTAGAAGGGTCTCATCTCTCTCTAGGTAGTATGAAATAGCTTTTATTCCTAGTTCGTGTTCTATTGAGGTGTATAACGCCTTTACATCTAAAGTGCACAGAATTGTTTCTTGTGTGGGTTTAATCTCCTGAAGGATTCTGATTATTTGTGTAGAATCCTTTAGATATGTTGGTAATCCTATTACGTATCTTTGTATTATTTTGTCTACATATTCTGAGAGGTTACACAAAATTGAATTTATCCCTGATATTATAGGCCTCCCTGGTGGATCCTGTATATTTTTGTGTACCTTGGGTAGGCAATAGAAAACGGGAATGTTAGGGGTTTTGTTGTATATATAATCACTCTCCCTTGCATCTAGAATTCCTTCTTCCTTGGCTGTTTGTATCAACTTTTTTACTTTCCCATTGAATACTCTGGTTGGGTCCTCCCCTATTGCTCTACATGTTCTTAGGTCTTTTATTAGGTCAAAACACATTCTTCCATATTTTTCTATGTCCATAACTACCAAGCCTCCCCCCTTGTCCACAGGTTTTATCACTATGTTCTCATTCTGTTTTAGAGCTTTTAAAACTTCTCTTTCATTCTTTGTAAGATTTTGATTGATAGGTTTACTTGTTCGTTTTTTTGGAAGTTCATTAATATCTATTTTTATTAGTTCATCATACAGTTGGATGTATGGGCCCTTTTCTTCCCCTGGTATATAGTTGGATTTACTTTTTAGACCTGTGTGATAGTAACGGGGTTGGTTGTTTATTTCTCCTTGTTTTTCTCTTGTTATAATTTCGCTATTTGCGAAAGCTTTTTTCAGTCTTATCTTCCTTATGAATTTTTCTGCATCAATGAATAGATTAAACCCATAAATTCTATTCATTGGAGCAAATGTTAACCCTTTACTTAAAACTTTTTTTTCTGTTAGTGGGATTGAGCTTATATTAAATATTCCCAATGTTCCTATTTCTCCTTTTGTTTTTTTGTGTTTATCTCCCCCTTTTCCACCCCTCCTTTTTCTCTGTATCTTGGTTTGTACTCTTTTTGTCCGTTTAGTCTTACTGTTTGGTCTTGGGGGTGCCTTGGCATTTGATATGGGTCCCTCCATGGTTTCCTTGCATTCCAATTGCTTTGGTGCGGATTCACCTGTGTTGGTTCCCTGTCCCAATAGATTTGTAGTTTTTAAATGCCTTTCTCTTCTTTCCTATTAACTTCTTTACTTCTGTATTAAGCCACACAGGTTGATTCTTAGAGCTTCTACATTTACAAATTGAGAACAGTAATGATTTAATATAATTTTAAATGACAACCATTTCTGTTCTGTGTTTTTAGCTGAAAACCTAATGCCCCAATCAATGCTCTGTAGGGCAGCCCTCAAGGCACTAAAATTAGCTTTTCCAAAATTCATGGTTTTTGTTGCCCCAGTATATATATTTGGTTTTTTGCACCAGACATTACAAGATATAACATTATGGTCACTATTACCCAGGGGTTCAATGACTTGCACATTTGCTATAAGTTCTGGGTCATTTGAGATCACTAAATCCAGTTTATGGAGACTGCAATATGAATGGCCCCGTTATAAGCAGCCGATTCTGATATGATTTTAGGGTGTGATTTTTATTTCTAAATGACACTGTTTACACTGCAAATAATTCACTGTACAATATAAAATGTCATTCCTGAACCAGCAAGTGTATTTAGTTGTAATATTGGTGTGTAGGTGCATCTCAGGTAATTTTGCCTTGTCATGTGATTTCAGAAAGAGCCAGCACTTTAGGATGGAACTGCTTTCTGGCAGGCTGTTGTTTCTCCTACTCAATGTAACTCAATGTGTCACAGTGGCACCTGGATTTTACTATTGAGTGTTGTTCTTATATCTACCAGGCAGCTGTTATCTTGTGTTAGGGAGCTGCTATCTGGTTACCTTCCCATTGTTCTGTTGTTAGGCAGCTGGGGGGTGGGGTGATATCACTCCAACTTGCAGTATAGCAGTAAAGAGTGACTGAAGTTTATCAGAGCACAAGCCACATGACTGGGGGCAGCTGGGAAACTGACAATATGTTTAGCCCGATGTCAGATGTCAAATTAAATTTGTGAAAAATCAATAGGCCTTTTTTGGCACAACATTTTCCAAACCACATGCCTTTTTTTACTAAACATTACAGTCTATGGGTGTTTTTCATGGCAAATCCTATTTACCAGCACTGCTGCTCCTTTGCATGATCAACAACCAGGAGCATGGGCACTAGAGGTCAGGACTAGATCATCTTATAAAGTACATACTTTTTAGTGATCCTGTCAGGGAGGTGAAGTGGCTGAACATAGGGTCTTTAAACCCACTGCTCAACCCTACCTGGTGTATAGACTTGTATGGGGCAGGGCTGTTTAAGGGATTGAGGTTGCAACAATTCTGGAGGGGTTCCTGTGCCACAGACCCTATGTTTGCAAAATGGGTTTAGTTTTCCTTTAACTAATAGACAACTCTCCATGTACCTGAATGAACCAACTATATAGGTCTGGACTTGGAGTCAAAATTGGCTTTACAAGTACATAAAGGCCCAAACACCAGCCCACTAAATAGTGACTTTCTACAGATTGCCAGTCTGAGCCTGCTACTATACTTTGTTTTACCCCTTCTATTTCTCCAAAACCCCTGTGCAACTACATTTATGTTACTCTACACCCCCCACCAATGCACAATTCTACCCTATGTCCTTACAGGCTCCGTACCACTGCCCAGATTTATTCAGCCTCCCAATACCTTTATACAGTCTCCATATTTCCATACAGCCCTCGTCCCCCAATAGCTCCACTAAGTATCAATCTAAGGGCTAAGGACAGGTGCTTCAGAAACACAACTATACTTTATATAAACAAGCTGATATGTAGCCATGAGGTCAGCCATTCAAAGCTGAAAAACGAGAAAGGCAGAAGGTGCAAAACAGATAGCAGATAAGCCCTGTAGTATACAATAGGATTCTTCAGAATATTTAGTCTGTTATCTACTGTGTATCCTGTGCTTGAATGGCTGCCCCCATGGCTACACAGCAGCTTGTTTATATAAACTATAGTAGTACTTATCTGTTATCTACTGTGTACCCTGTCCTTGAATGGCTGCCCCCATGGCTACACAGCAGCTTGTTTATATAAACTATAGTAGTACTTATCTGTTATCTACTGTGTATCCTGTGCTTGAATGGCTGCCCCCATGGCTACACAACAGCTTGTTTATATAAACTATAGTAGTACTTATCTGTTATCTACTGTGTATCCTGTGCTTGAATGGCTGCCCCCATGGCTACACAGCAGCTTGTTTATATAAACTATAGTAGTACTTATCTGTTATCTACTGTGTACCCTGTGCTTGAATGGCTGCCCCCATGGCTACACAGCAGCTTGTTTATATAAACTATAGTAGCACTTATCTGTTATCTACTGTGTATCCTGTGCTTGAATGGCTGCCCCCATGGCTACACAGCAGCTTGTTTATATAAACTATAGTGGTGTTTCTGAAGCAAACACACCAGTTTTACCAGTGCAGGGCAACAGTATCCTATAGTGACATTCCTTTAAAACACTTTCATTTTTTGGTGTTACTGTTCCTTAAAATGATTGACAAAAAACATAAATGACGTATCTGTGCAATGAATGCTTTATTTATTTTTTTTACACAATTTCTCATTTCCAGCAAATTTCCTTTTAACAGATCCTGTCATAATAAGTCAGGTTGAAAAAAGACACACGTCCATCAAGTTCGCCCTTTTTACTTTTTTTAACCTGCCTAACTGCCAGTCGATCCAGAGGAAGGCAAAAAAAAACCCATCTGAAGCCTCTCCAATTTGCCTCAGAGGGGGAAAAATTCCTTCCTGACTCCAAAATGGCAATCGGACTAGTCCCTGGATCAACTTGTACTATGAGCTATCTCCCATATCACTGTATTCCTTCACTTGCTAAACACCATCCAACCCCTTCTTATACCTATCTAATGTATCAGCCTGTACAACTGGTTCAGGGAGAGAATTCCACATCTTCACAGCTCTCACTGTAAAAAACCCCTTCAGAATATTTAGGTGGAACCTCTTTTCTTCTAATCGGAATGGGTGCCTCCTGGTTCCTGGCACCTGTAATGGGTGCCCGTGATGTTTCTGCACTGGTCCCTGATCCTGGAGAGGTGGTTCCTGACTCTTGCGAAGTGGTTTCTGTTCCTTTTGATGACCCCATTCCGGGTCCTAGTAGTGTTCCACTTATTGGACTAAAATGTATGGGGGGCATTCGACTTTGGGATTGCCCGGTGGTCGATCCTCAAGGGGGGGTGATGTAAGGACCAGCCCGGGACTTGAACCCTGTGTGCTGCACTTACTCCATGAGCCACTAGAGGCTCTTAGGACTGGTCCTGGTTCCTATGCTATATGTTCAGGTGTTCTCCCTGTCTATAGTTTTCTCCTCCCTGTTCTCCACCCGCGTAGTTTCCCTCATGTGTTTCCCATTTCTCATCACCATTCCTTTATAAACCCAGCCCAGAGCGTTGCCCAGGGCTGAGTCATTGTGTGTGTTCCTGTATGACCTGCATTCCTTGTTCCTGTATTCCTGAATTCCTTGTTCCAGCATTCTTATTCCAGCATTCCTTGCCCTCCTGGATTTAATGGTAACGACCTTGGATTGAGCTTGTTTTTGATTTATGCCTGTTCCTGTTATTATCTTCTGTTGCCATTAATCCTGCAATATCACTATGTCATCTCCAATTGTTTATGGGTATCCCCCTGGGCTTCCACCATACCCACTTCCTAGTGTGTGGTTAACTCCAGTTACAGTCCTGGTTCCTATGCTATATGTTCAGGTAGTCTCCCTGTCTATAGTTTTCTCCTCCCTGTTTTCCACCCATCTCGTTTCCCTCATGTGTTTCCCATTCCTCATCACCATTCCTTTATAAACCCAGCCCTGAGCCTTGATCAGGGCTGAGTCATTGTGTATGACCTGCATTCCTTGTTCCTGTATTCCTGAATTCCTTGTTCCAGCATTCCTTGCCCTCCTAGATTTCCTGATAACGACCTTGGCTTGACCTTGTTTTCGATTTTTGACTGTTCCTCTTATTATCTTCTGTTGCCATTAAACCTGCAATATCACTATGTCATCTCCAGTTGTGTATGGGTATCCCCCTGGGCTTCCACCATGCCCACTTCCTAGTGTGTGGTTAACTCCAGTTACAGTCCTGGTTCCTATGCTATATGTTCAGGTATTCTCCCTGTCTATAGTTTTCTCCTCCTGGAGGATGAGCAGGCATCTCTGGAGCAGGATCTGGAAGCTCAGGAGCCAGTCCTAGGAAAGGGAAAGCAGCAGGACCTGCATGTATCAGGATCTGGAGGCTCAGCAGGTAGTTCTGGAGCAGGATCTGGAGGCTCGGGAGCCAGTCCTACAGAAGGATCTGGAGGCTGAGCAGGTATCTCTGGAGAAGGATTTGAAAGCTTAGGAGCCAGTCCTAGAAACGGAAAGCAGCAGAACCGGCATGTATCAAGATCTGCAGGCTGAGCAGGTAGTTCTGGAGCAGGATCTGGAGACTCAGGAGCCAATTCTAGAGAAGGCTGAGCAGCATATCCAGGATCTTCAGAGTCGTACACCAGTATGTCCTGTAGGTTCCTGAGTTGTCAGTGGAAAAATAAAGAAGCGAAAGTAAAATCTTTGAGATTTATACTTCCATCCTGTAACTCTACCTCTGTATATTTAGCTACAAACACTCCAAGTCATGCATTTTTGCTGGTGTTGGCATAACCCAATATTCCCATTTTTCTGCTTATCCTCAATAAGCTCCTCTATTTTTTTTATTGTGATAGACAACTTTTTGATTGGGAAATTTGAGGTAGTTGACAGGAATAGCTCCACACAGACCCCAACTTAAACAACCCTTTTTACTACCAATCACCCTCTGCTACCTTCATGGTATCCTTCATGGAACTTATACTGCCAAACACTGCCTTCCAGTCTCTACATTGTCATCTATACGTCATACAAATCTCATTCCTATTTCCTATAATCCATTGTGCATTAATTAACCCTATACTGTGTACTCACAATTCAGGTGGTGGGCTTGGGGCGCGGGCCTGTTCAACTACTTTCCGATCCTCTTCAATACAAAAGTTTGTTACAGAGGAGAAGCATCCTCCAATCAATGCCAGAATTGCCAATATTATCAAGGCATATGCAAGCAGCGCATTGGGGCTGGTTTCTGGTTGCCACATCTGGATCGCATCAGAAATCTGATAAAAGACATAGAAGTTAATTGTTGCATGTTTATAAAGTGGTAACATATTACACAGGACTGCACAGCAGAGAGACACTATGATAACAAACCATTTACAGTGGCTCAGATATAAAGCTAAAAGGTTGGGTTTGCTAGAGTTTAAAATCTTAAGGGGAATCAAATGCACTTACCTTCTGAATGATAAATGGGGCAAATACCCCTCCTGCTAACTGCGCTATAATAGACTGCAAGGCTATTGCTGTGCCACGGGAATTTGGCATTACTACCGACTGGCAAGAGAGAAAAGAAGGGTTTATCAGGGAAGAGGTCACTGCCATTATTATTATTTGATATCATATCTTGCGCTTATTGGTGTCCAACATGGGGTTATGTTATCAATAAAAAAGCATATAAACCCGATGATTAGGAACCCAAACACTAGTTCATATGATTCTGTCTGTGGGTATGAAAGGAAAAAGTTCTTCAAGAGATATATTTACCAGTATCATGTCAGTAGCTACAGCCTGGTTTATATTCAGTAGAACGCCACCTACAAAGACGGACCCCTGTAGGAGAGAGTATAGGGTGGTGAGATAAAAAATAAAATGAACCCACATCTAAATGGAATAATCATTTAATACAATTATTGGCACCAATGTTGATGTTATCTCTAAGATTGGCTCTTAAATCACTTTTGTTAACTTATCCTTGAGCGTTAGTAATATTTTAAACCATTCATGTAGAACTGGGGCCATAAAAATAATCTATTTCTAATCTAGGTTAATTAGCTTCATGCTATCACCTTCTCTCAATCTCAACATCCCTCGATGTTGGGAGTAAAAACATTATTGTGTCTTAAATCCAATGGATATAACTCACATAGGCAAGGGTAAAGCTGCTTTGTACAGTGAAAATGAAGATGCAAATGAAACATCCAGAGGCCATAAGTCCTAAACCGGATACCAGTCGATCAGCGGATGGATACATCTTGAACCACCGAGTGATGATTCACCATTCCTATTTGTATCCCCACGGATGTCAGCCGCGTATTTAATCAAACCATAGAACATACTAGAAGGAGGACAAATAGACAAGAATGTTTATTATGATTGTTCAAACTGTATAATGTACCTCTAATAATAACTTCTCAGATCCTGAACTGAAACAATTTAATATACATCCTAAACAATACAGTGCCACTTGCTAAAGGCTATCTGCTAAACCATAGCAAGGCTTGTTCATAATGGGACTGGTAAACACACATTTAGGGGCAGATTTATCAAGGGTCGAAGTGAAATTTGACTAGGGAATAGTTAAAAATTCGAATTTGATTATAGAAATGTATCATGTACTGGCCCTTTAATACTTTGAATTCGACTATTTGCCACCTTAAACCTGCTGAATTGCTGTTTTAACCTATGGGAAGGTCCTGGGTAAATTTGGAGTTATTTGCAGCCTTCCTGAAAATGGAGTTGCTTTTTGGAGAAAAAACGTGAATCGAATTAGATTCGATTCAAACGATTCGATTTGAATTCAAATTGAGTTTGCGGGTCGAATTTTTGAGTTCTTGGGAGTTTATGGGAGTTTAATAAAACTCCCATGAACTCTAATTCGACCCTTGATAAACCTGCCCCTAAATATGCACAAGTTCTGGAGACTCACAAGTCGCTGTAAGTAACAATCTGGCAACAGACAGACGAACTGCTTGTCACGGCCCTGGTTCGGTTCAGGAAATCAGGAACAACGGCAAACATGGCTTCATTAACGAAATTCACGGACCATGAAGCCAAGGTGAGAAAACAAAGCTCCGTCTGAAAGTGGAGGAGAGGGATTAGTAATATATATTACATCTTCTGCAATTTTCCATTTGATTGTTATTTATCATAAATAATACTCACGTTTTAGATAGCATCCTCAGATTTTTTGAAGAAGGAGGAGGTCAACTTCCAAATATATTGGAAACTGAGGATCTGCATCTGAGGGTCATCACTGTGGTCCTCGGTATAGTATCTAGGTGGTTCCTTCTTCACACAGATTTAGCAGCACTAGCACGCTAATCCAGCAACTGCAACTAGCTGTGTCCAAAGAAAACAGCAGTTAAGTAGCCAGCCATGTATCTACTTTTCATGTACAAGTATCAATCAACTAAACTGCATAATAAAAGGCTAATATCTCACAACAACCACTGTTTTATTTGTCTCTTAATGTTTAGCCTATATTCAATTGTATCTTCCCGTCACCCCAATATAATTAATGGTACCCGGTTGAATTTTCCTTACCTGCAGTGCAAAACGCCAGTTTGAGCCTAAGTAGCTTGGCACAATTGCTCCCACAACGATCCCTAAGGCACTGTAACAGAACCAAGGAGATTCAGGGTTAATATAACAGAATCCACACACAAACCAACAGGAATGTAGCAGGAATCCAGGTACAACTTGCAGCTTACCCCATTATATAGCTGAAATTGTTAAACTTGAATAAAGTCCCTCGTCGCTTTTCAGGTGGGAACAGGTCATCAATCAGGGTCAGGGAAATGCCTGCAAAAAAACTTTCTATTGCGGCCACAGCACACCGTATAAAAGGGATGGTCCAACCCCACTAAAGGATAAGAGGGTACAAATTTTTATAAGTTAGGATTCATGAAGAATTAATACTACTGAGTACAGGTTATACGCTGAGTGAAATCTCATTGACCATCCGATACATCGACTCTTACCTCCTGGGGAATTACGGAACAGCTCGCGACAAACAGAGTCCAATACGTTACTCCCAGACACATGAGGGTCCACTGGCTGATCTGATCGATAGATGTCCAAAGAATGGATTGACCAAGGCAAAAACAATAGCAAAACCTGAAGGAAGAGGGAGAATATTGTGAGCTTCAGACATGGACCAAGCCCACAACTGGCTAAAAGAGACAGATAGAAAGAGGGAATGATAAGTATATCCATAAGAGAGAAAGTCCAAGGAATGTGACCTTACCTGTTTCTACTCTCGCAACTTTGTCAATGGAGAGTTCATATTCTGCTTCAATCAACGGCATAACACCTGTAAGAGGAACAAAAGTACCATATGGACACGTTAGTACAGGTAGTGAAGTGGTTCTGTTACCTTCAGAAAATGTATTTCTTCCTTCCAGCCCCTGTCTTACCTTCAGCTAGATATGTGTCCACGTAATGGACGAATTTGATCAGGAGAAGGATGGCCAGCGTAGCCTTCGCACAGAGGAGTGTACACGGTGCCCTTCTCTCTTTTTCCCCTTTCTCTATGTCGACCGGGACAGGATCACATGCCTGTTTTGATCTAATGCAAAGTTTTCTGAAGAAGTTGATATTTCTACAATTAAAATCACAAGAGAAATGACAATTTAATTGTTTAATTTTGCATTTGGTGAGTCTCAACAGATAAATCAGAATACAATGTAGATGCGCTCTCACAAAATGATTTTGTATGAACGTGATGTCAGAGAGCAGCCACATTATACCAACAGATGCACCTTCTTGAAATACTACCCACAAGTTAAAGATTCTTACCCTTTGTTGGCAAATGAGTGAAACGCCATTCTAATAAAAAAGATGTTATTAAAAAATAAATAATTTCAGAAAATTCACTGCTGGTGTTTAGTCCACTAGTGAAAATCCTGAAATGACCAGTTGTCTTGTTGGCACTGACTTAAGTAGGTCACTGACATTATGACATCACCAACTGAAATGACATCACAATGTAACGCTACCATAGCAACCAGTTGCTGAGTTGGCACTTTGCCAATAATAATTCTAACACATAAAGCACAAGTCTAGTTATAATGCATAAATACTTTATATGAGAAGTTGAATAGTCTTACCCTTTGTTGGCAAATGAGCGAAAAGCCATTCTGATATAAAAGATGTTATTAAGAAAAAAATAATTTCAGAAAATTCACTGCTGGTGTTTCGTCCAGCAGTAAAAATCCTGAAATGACCAGTAGTCTTGTTGGCACTGACTAAAGTAGGTCACTGACATTATGACATCACCGACTCATATGACATCATATGATGCAATGTTGCCATAGCAACTATTTGCTGCCTTGGCACTTTGCCAATAATAATACATAAAACACAGGCTTAGTTATAGTGCATAAATACTCTATGTGGTATATTTATGAAATACCCCTCTCTCTATTCATTTCTATGGGATTTTTTAAAAGCTTATTCATTAAAGGGTGAACTTTTACTTTCACCCTTTGTTTAATACGCCTTTAAAAAACCCATAGAAATGAATGGAGAGTGGCAGAATTTCACTCTAGCAGACTGTGGCGAACTTTAACTTCACTCTTTGATAAATATACCCCTATATATGAGAAGTTGAATATTCTTACCCTTTGTTGGAAAACGAGTGAAACACCATTCTGATATAAAAGATGTTATTAAGAAAACAATAATTTCAGAAAATTCACTGCTGGTGTTTCGTCCAGCAGTAAAAATCCTGAAATGACCAGTAGTCTTGTTGGCACTGACTAAAGTAGGTCACTGACATTATGACATCACCAACTGAAATGACATCACAATGTAATGCTGCCATAGCAACCAATTGCTGCCTTGGCACTTTGCCAATAATAATTATAACACATAAAGCACAAGCCTAGTTATAATGCATAAATACTCTATATGAGAAGAAGTTAAAGATTCTTACCCTTTGTTGGAAAACGAGTGAAACACCATTCTGATATAAAAGATGTTATTAAGAAAAAAATTATTTCAGAAAATTCACTGCTGGTGTTTCGTCCAGTAGTGAAAATCCTGAAATGACCAGTAGTCTTGTTGGCACTGACTTAAAGTAGGTCACTGACATTATGACATCACCAACTGAAATGACATCACATGAATGCTGCCATAGCAACCAATTGCTGCCTTGGCACTTTGCCAATAATAATTATAACACATAAAGCACAAGCCTAGTTATAATGCATAAATACTCTACATGAGAAGAAGTTGAATATTCTTACCCTTTGCTGGAAAATGAGCGAAACGCCATTCTAATATAAAAGATGTTATTAAGAAAAAAATAATTTCAGAAAATTCACTGCTGGTGTTTAGTCCAGTAGTGAAAATCTATTTATGGCCATATAATGGTCACATGACATATACAACTTCTTCTACACAAAGGTATCTCCCGCAACTATCCAAGTCTAAAGTTTAAAAATGACACTCGTTTTTCAGAAAAATGTAAAATGAAATTGGGATATGGTTAAAAAATCTGATAGCAGTTTTGTCAATTCTGTTTTGTATGTTTATATTTTTTTTTTATTTCGGCTACGAGTTAAGGTGATGATTCTTGATACACAATGCTGTGTTTGGTCATTCTCATCAGATACACTAGCACTTCCCCAAATTATTCCTAATAAACCTGAAAGAGGACAAATGGGGCAAACGTTGATAAATATATAAATATATGTATTCAGAGTTAGCAATTAACATGCTTGGATAATATAGGGCACATTTACTAAGGGTCGAATTTCGAAGTTAAAAAACTTCGAAATTCGACCATCGAATTTGATACTTCCATAGTCAAAGTATTTTTTCGATCGAAAACAGGCGTTTTCGAGCAAAGTAAAAATCTAAGGATTCGAAGGATCGCAGAAAAAAAATCTTCGACTAAAAACGTAGCCAAATACTCAGAGAGGTTCTAGCAGGTCCCCATAGGCTAAACAGAAATTCGGCAGGTTTAAGGTGGTGAAGTGTCAACGTTTTTTTAAAGAGAAATTACTTTGATTTTCGAATGGTTGAATTTGTGAAGTATTTTCAATTCGTATCTAATTTTGGCCTATTCGATGGTCGAAGTACCCAAAAATTACTTCGAAATTTGAAGTTTTTGAATTCGAAAATTCACTTCGACCTTTAGTAAATGGGCCCCTGTGTGTCGTATGTAGTTTTGTACATGACAAACTGTGACCCGCACCCAAGGTTGGACTATAGGACTATTTACATTTGATAAATAACTTTAAAAGCTTTAAAGAAATTACAGTTTCAGTAAATATAAAAAAGTGACAGAATATACACACAAGACCCGTATTTTTTGGGGGAACATAATCTTTTATCAGGGAACCCATTTGTGTTTCTAGCCATTGCATCGCTGCTCTAAATACAACTTTACTCTATTACAGGAGGGTAGAGCCACTTTGCAGTTGGTCTCCATTCTAACCCTAACTGCATTGTCTCTTACTCTATTTGTTGTATGAGACATATACAGAGCCTACGGCATCCCTAAATATGAACATCACATAGTAAAGGAAGAAACAAGACCATGAACTGAACAAAAAACATTTTATTGAAACTCCTGGTCACAATGTAGTTTATGGAGACTGCAATATGAGTGGCCCCGTTATAAAGCAGCACAAGGTGTTTGCTTTTTTATACGGATTCTGACATGATTTTAGGGTGTGATTTTTATTTCTAAATGACACAGTTTACACTGCAAATAATTCACTCTACAATATAAAATGTCATTCCTGAACCAGCAAGTGTATTTAGTTGTAATATTGGTGTGTAGGTGCATCTCAGGTCATTTTGCCTGGTCATGTGCTTTCAGAAAGAGACAGCACTTTAAGATGGAACTGCTTTCTGGCCGGCTGTTGTTTCTCCTACTCAATGTAACTGAATGTGTCTCAGTGGGACCTGGATTTTACTATTGAGTGTTGTTCTTATATCTACCAGGCAGCTGTTATCTTGTGTTAGGGAGCTGCTATCTGGTTACCTTCCCATTGTTCTGTTGTTAGGCAGCTGGGGGGAGGGCGGTGATATCACTCTAACTTGCAGTACAGCAGTAAAGAGTGGCTGAAGTTTATCGGAGCACAAGTCACATGACTGGGGGCAGCTGGGAAACTGACAATATGTCTAGCCCCATGTCAGATTTCAAAAATAAATATAAAAAAATCTGTATGGATTTCAGTGCAGAATTCCGCTGGAGAAGAACTATTAACTGATATGTTTTGAATTTTTTTTTTTCCCATGACAGAATCTCTTTAAACTCTCTGTTGGCATTGTGTCCCCCTGCTAAGACTCACCACTAGTGATGGGAGAACCATTTTGCTTTACAGAAAATACGTGAAAAATCAATAGGCCTTTTTTGGCACAACATTTTCCAAACCACATGCCCATCACTATTTACCAGCACTGCTGCTCCTTTGCATGATCAACAAGCAGGAGCATGGGCACTAGAAGTCAGGACTAGATCAGCTTATAAAGTACATACTTTTTAGTGATACTGTCAGGGAGGTGAAGTGGCTGAACATGGGGTCTTTAAACCCACTGCTCAACTCTACCTGGTGTATAGACTTGTATGGGGCAGGGCTGTTTAAGCGATTGAGGTTGCAACAATTCTGGAGGGGTTCCTGTGCCACAGACCCTATGTTTGCAAAATGGGTTTAGTTTTCCTTTAATAGCTCTTCAGCTTGAAATGAGCCACATGCAGCTTGGCAACAGGGGTAATAGATGTGCCCTAATAAATGCCGCTATGGATATTGACTCCTAGGGGCATATTTATCAAGGGTCGAATTTCAAATTTGAAAAACGTTGAAAATCGAATTCAAAAATACCAACCGAAATGAAGTCGAATTTTTTTTTGCCGGATAGGTGTCTTCGAACGTATAGGTCCGTATTCGGCCGATCAGTTCTTCCCCAAAAAAACTTTGATTTTTCACCAATTGACTCCATATAGGTTCTAGGAGGTCCCCCATAGGCTAAAAGAACAATTCAGCAAGTTTTAGATGGCGAATGGTCGAAGTCGAATTTTTAAAGAGACAGTACATGATAAATTTTCAATATTCTGATTTTTTTCAAAGTTGAATAGAATTGATACTATTCCCTAGTCGAAGTATACAAAAAATAGCTTGAAATTAGAATTTTTTGAATTCAAAAATTCACTTCGACCTTTGATAAATCTGCCTCCTAGAGTGTATGTACTGCATGCAAGTAGCTGGTTAGTGCTTGTAACCTAATTTACACTAAAAGGGTGAATGCCAATCCATTAGAAGGCTCAGCTGGCTATGAAAGTCAGAGGCAAATTTACTGGCCACCCTGTCATCACTCCGACATAAAAAATGCCTGAAATGGTTCCCATAACCAGTACATATGGCTGTTTTTTAACCTAAAATGGTCATAAAAATTAATTAGATGCAATGTATACAAAATAACAATGAATACAAATCAATTTCATCAGTCACAAGAGTATCCCTTTCACACTGTCACCATAGTCTATTCTTATTTATCCTTGAAATCAGTTTGCAGTGTCCCATTATGAAGAGTCCATGCAGTGCAACAGGCTCAGCTGGGATTTGCTATGTTTGCTTTCTTACTAATGTTCCATAAGTCAGTATCATGGGAGGGGTAGAAATACATTTATAGGAGCACGGACTAACAACTCCAGCTTGGTAAGACCCTATACATCACCTGCCCGTTCTAAACCCTCCCAAAAGGATTTAAAGGGGAAAGTAAAGTCTAAAATAGAATAAGGCTAGAAATGCTGTATTTTTTATACTAAACATAAACATAATCTCACTGCACCACAAGCCTAATCAAACAAATGATTTATGTTTTCAAAGTTGGACACAGCGGGTCGCCATCTTGTAACTTTGTTATACATCTTTGCAAGACCAAGACTGTGCACATGCTCAGTGTGGTCTGGGCTGCTTAGATATCGTCATAAATTATCAAAAACAGCACAAGTCAAATAATATCTGCCAGAAGCCAATACAGCAAGACTGATTAATAATCAGAATATACAGACTGGCACTGGTCCTGTGTTGGTCATGTAATCTAATGTGGATTTTATAGTTTTTGTATTGTTTAATACAATCTTTCTCCAACTCTCCAGAACCAGTGGCTGCAGCAAAATAATCCTCCAAATAGAATCCCAGTTTATCTGTTTAAATCTGGCTCCATGATCTTTGTCCCTGCAGCTGGAGTTGGAAACAGTAAAGGAAAACAATACCCCCAAAGTGAATACTCGAGCAAAAGATAGTTTATATCAAATTAAGTGGCATGTTAAAGAATTTTGTCATACCGATAAATATATTTAAGTAAATATTGCCCTTTTACATCTCTTGCCTTGAACAACCATTTCGTGATGGTCTGTGTACTGCCTCAGAGATCAGCTGACCAGAAATACTGCAGCTCTAACTGTAACAGGAAGAGATCAGCTGACCAGAAATACTGCAGCTCTAACTGTAACAGGAAGAGATCACCTGACCAGAAATACTGCAGCTCTAACTGTAACAGGAAGAGATCACCTGACCAGAAATACTTCAACTCTAACTGTAACAGGAAGAGATCACCTGACCAGAAATACTGCAGCTCTAACTATAACAGGAAGAAGTGTGGGAGCAAAAGACAGAACTCTGTCTGCTCATGTAACCTAACATATATGGTTTGTTTGGTAAGTTTGTGTGCACAGTGAATAATACGATCCCAGGGGGCGGCCCTTATTTTTTAAAATGGCAATTTTCTATTGATGATTATCCAGTGGCACATACTACTAGAAAAGTATATTATTATGAAAATGGTGTATTTACACGAAGCAGGGTTTTTACATATGAAGCTGTTTTAATCAATATATTTTATAGATAGACCTACATTGTTTGAGGGGTATAGTTTTCCTTTAAAGAGGATTTAAAGGCAAAAATAAAATCCAATACAAATCTCTACACAGTCGCCGACTGCTCTACAGGGAAACAAACAAAGCTGCTTGAGTTTGAGGAAGGTGGGTGGCTCCCCCTGCTGTTTGATATTAAGATATTATCCTGCAGAGCAGTTAGGGTCTGACAATTCCTATCCACAGCAGCAAATGAAAGGAAAATTTCACTGCATAAAGTCTTTCTTATAAAAACAGTACACATTTTTAAATTAAGTATAATTGGAGATAGGTTTTTTTCCATTAAAGAAAGTAAAAAAATGGGATTTCATTTTTTTTTTACATTCCTTTTATGAACCCAAACCTGACATCAAATAGGAACAGGCTATCCAGTGTTACGTCATTCGAGAGGGTGGGTAATTTCAGTGGAATTAAGAGCTGAGTGGGTCTTTGTTAGAAGTTTGGCACCTGGCACTGGCAGTATATTGGCCTGAAGCTTTCTGACCCATGGGCCCTTGGGGTATCAGGACCACCCATGGCAGAAGCTGCTGTGGGATGTGCACTCAATACAACCTTCCTTCATATTACCATCAGCTGCTATTTACAGTACATTTTGGCATCAGCCTGTACAAAGCATTCCTTACTAAGATATTTAAATACACCGGGGAAGGGGGTGTCAATTTGTTAGGCACCCTTAATGAGTAACACTGCCAACCCCTAGCCCCAGTCAGTATAATGTCTATACAATACAAACAATGAGAATGACACGGTTCTTTGTGTTCCTTGCCTGGGTTGAAACTAGGCAGTATTCTCTAGTTTCTCAACAACACAAGCTCTGAGCCCGAGCCCATGCAAGAAACACTGGTACATGCAGCAGCTTCATGATTTTGTTGATCCCATCATCCTCAATTGTAGATCACCTAATACATTCTCATTAATGTAGCACCTGGCAGTCTGGTTAAATGCAATAAATAATATACATGAACACCCTGTATGTGATTGGAATGAATGGAAGGCACATACACCCAAAGTCTCTTACCACTTAAAATTCCCAACAAAATTTTCATCTATATATCTGTGTATACTGTATATGGATAGCTGAGTGATAATCCGGCTACAAAATGCTTCATTTTTGGGATCTTCTGTGCAATCAATTGCCAAATTATTGTTTGCCGTCACTGAATGATGAGGAAAAGAGCCGTGATTCCCTTATTTTTCCTCCAGAGGCAACATATTTGATGACATGGAGATTGGCAGCATGTCTGTTTCCCATAATGCACTAGGGGTTATTTCCACAGCACGCAGGTTTTACATTGATGGACCATCATTCATTGTGTTCTTGTACCTTGAATGCTGATTTCATTCTAAAATTTTCTGGATGAGAGTTGGTCAGGGTGTAGAAACTTGACAGTCTCTTAAACCAGGAACAGACTTGGAGTAGTGCCCCAAGTGCTATATCCATATGATTAGGCATATACAGTACCAATTAAAGTCTAAGTTCAGTCACAGGGGTGCAAAAAAACGTGCCCCCTTATTTTCCCAGCAATAACGTGTAGGTAGCAAATTGTAGTTCCAGTGTGACGTCCCTGGTGACTATAAAAGTAGCGCTGTAGAAGAAGGGAATGATGCCAATTGCAGTTCTTATGGATTAAGTTCCTCCATTGTGTGGAAGCTGAAAGGTCCTGGTATTGACAAACACTGGTCACAGGCTGGAAAGAGTGGGATCTTGTCTTCTGAGGGTCTCCTTGTCGCCTTATGGCATCTCAGTAATCCCAGCTACATCGGATTTTGTCTGAAAGGGACAATATAAACACTATCACAGCTTGATGGTTTCAAACATGGCAAATAAAAATCTTAAAAGTTACTCTGCAGGCAGTTAATCAGACAGGTGTTCAGCAATGGAGAAACGCCCACTTCTTGCCACGGACTTGAACTTTGGCCAAAATTAAGTGGACACCTGCCTGTCCAACATCTCATTGCAAAACAGAGAGGTATTAATATGAAGCTAATAATATGAAGTTAGTCCTCTGCTGCTTAAACAGCCTTTACCCTTGACTGTTTCCATCCACAAGATGTTGGACATGGTTGGTGGGACTGCTTCAATTCAAGGGGTCATTCACCTTTGAGTTAACTTTTAGTATGATACAGAATGGCCAATTCTAAGCAGCTTTTCAATTGGTCTTCATTATTTATAGTTTTTAAACCATTTGCCTTCTTCTTAAAGACTCTTTCTACTTTTCAAAAGGGGGTCACTGACCCATCTTAAAAACAAATGCTCTGTAAGGCAACAAATGTATTGTTATTGCTACTTTTTATTACTTGTCTTTCTATTCAGGCCTCTCCTATTCATATTCCAGTCTCTTATTCAAATAAACTGCTATAATTGCAAACTGGAGGGCTCCTGAATAAAAAGCTAAAGAACTCAAAAACTACAAATAATAAAAAATGAAAACCAATTTCATATAGTTTCAGAATATCCATCTCTACATCATACTAAAAGTTAACCTAAAGGTGGACAACCCCTTTCATACACAAGAAGATGGGCAGTGATGTTGGCCGGGGCTGTATTTATGCATAGGCATCCGAGGGCCTGCACCTAGTGTGGCATCTTTAAGCGGGTTGCCTGTACACTAGATTAAATCTTTTAAAAAACTCTTCCAGCCACTGCCATAATCTTGCCTTGTAAATCCAGCAGCAGAGCTGGGGGACTGAAATTATCTACCAGCTCAGGCCCTTGAGACTATTGTTATTTATAGGGGCAATTGTTTGCTTTGTTCATCCTTCCCCAGTCACATATCTAACACAAAGATTTGAAAATGCAGTTGGGAGAGGACCACCCAGGTAGGCTTCCTTAGGCCCCTCTATTATGGTGTGACCCTGGATCTGGGGACAAATGATAAGATTAGACTGATTTTACTTGCCACATAAGTGACAAAGTCAGGCAAATATCTGATTATTTTGGAGTTATTGGTGTCACAATGAAGCCCAGTTCTGTGCCCCTCTAAGTACTTACCTTCATGGCCCTGTAGATCCAGTACTGGTACTGGTCCACCTTGGCATATACCCCGGGTTTGTTTGGCATTGCACATCCTATGCCCCAGCTCACTATGCCACACAGACGCCACCTGGAAGAGCGCGATAAATTGTCCTCACACACAAACGGACCCCCACTGTCCCCCTGTAGGAGGCACAAAGTCATAACAGATTTAACTATGCAAATATTATTTATGTTTGTACATAAAGCACATCCAACCTCCCTCCATTTTTTTTTGGTCCTACCCTTTTCTTTGTCCCCCTTGTTAAAGTTAATTACCTGACAGGCGTCGATCCCACCTTCTGCGTATCCCGCACAGAACATCTTCCCTGTAATCTGATTCATGTAGTATTCAGGCTGGTTGCACACGGAGCTGCTGATTATGGGAACTGATGCCTCCTGCAGTATCTCTGATTGTTGGCCTATGGACAAGAGCCAGGGATTTTATTGGTTTTATTATTTTCATTTATTATATTGACCAATCAAAAGTCCCACTGGTTAGATTACTTCTCCCATTAGTCAGACATGACTGAGAAGCATGGAAACCATTTGGAGTGTATATAGTGAATAAAGTAACCCCTCTTGTAAATATAAGGATATTATAAGTTACCGAGGAGTTTCATGACCATATAAAAACACGAGGCCGAAGGTCCAGGTCATGGAACTCCGGAACTTACTTCTAATTTCCTCATATTTTCCAACAAGGGGTACTTTATTCTTTATACATTATAATACACAAGATTTAGTGAGTCATGTGACAAAAATGACATCACTACTCACCGTTTATAACTGATGACATCACTAGTCACCGTTTATAAGGATATAATTTACAGGATATTTGTGGCTTCTGTGTATTATAAAGGTATCCTGACAAGTGTACCAAGCAGTGAAGCCAGGGACGATATAACTACAATTACAGCCTGAAACCCTACCCAGAGCATTGCTAGCTAATGCATATTACTAATAAAACTCCTTAGTTTTGGGATAGAATTCAGCAGATTGAGATTAAAGTGCAATAGACAGGGTACACTATTCCACTTGATACTCACCATAATACTGCAAATTGCCCCACCCTGTCACTGTGCAGATCTTTCCATCAATAATCTGTTGTCCCAGAGCAGGAAGACACACAGGCTGAATGTATTCTGCAATGATGAAAACACAATAGTGGTTAGGAACATCATGACTAGTTGCTTGAAACCCTAGTACAGGGATCCACTGGGGGCCAGAGCGTGGTCCCTCAAACTTTTGGGGGGCCAGACTATAGTTTGAAAAAAAAATATGAATGAATTTCCAAGCACACTGCACGTATCTTATTTGTAGTGCAAAAAACCTAAAAGAACAATACAATATACAACTACTTCAACACAACTCGGCTCCTACTTCAGCGCAACTTGGCTCCTACTTCGGTGCAACTCAGCTCCTATTTTGGCTCAATCCGTCTCCTACTTCGGCAGTTCAAGGGGGGCCCGGCTAGTCCAGGAAACCCAGCACGGCCAGTCCCCCCTTAACATATAGAAGCCATTGGGGCCAGGACAATTGTCCCCCCCCAGTGCCCCCTGATGGCGGTCCTGTGTACCTAACTACTAATCTGTCTCTCTCTGAGAGCGGGGATTTGGTTGATGGTTCCCCTGTAACCCAAGCTAAGACCACAACATGTCTGGAGGAGTACATAGAGCGGTGAGTGGCACACTTCTACTAAGCTGCTGCTGGCTTCAGGCGGCAGCAATCGGCCGGTTACCAAGGGCGGCAAAAGGCCGCCTCTTGTATCTGTAAGAGCCAAATTTCTGTTTTTTAACCCAGAAAATGTGGCTTCGCTAGTGCAATGGTGCTCAATGCACTAGCGATGCTGCCCCACTTTGACCCGCTCCAATGCTAATTTTTAAGAGTAGAGTGGGAGAGAGGGCGGCATCAGAATCGCAACTGCCTGCAGTGTAAAGGCTGATATTATAGGCAGGTTTGCCCTTAGAAATCACTGGGCCCTGTACAACAACATTTTCGGGTCCCCACCCATCCTGGCCTCCAAGCCCCACCCCAGATCCCACCCACTCCACATCACAGTTAAAAGACCACACAAACATCAGGGCTAAAAAAGGTAACCACCCCCACACACACGTTATAAAGTTATTGGGGACCAAGGCCCCGGTATAAGTTAAAAAAAAAAAACCATTGGCGCCAGAGCCCCCCACAAAAGTTTTTTTTTTAAAAAAATCATCGGTGCCAGGGCTCCCCTTACAAGTGAAAAAAAATTGGGGCCCCAAAGAATATTTTTAAAAAAAACACTGGCACCAGGGCCCCCCTACAAGTTAAAAAAAAAATTGGGGCCCCAAATGTTTGTGACTTTGGGTCTTTTCGCTGCATCAGGACTTCAATTTAGTCTGTTTTCGTGACTTTGGGTCTTTTTGCCGCTTTCGGGACTTCCCAATTTTGGCTGTTCGGGACTCCGGAAGGAGGCGGCATGGCTTTGGCGTTGTCAAGGGGGACCCGGCTCTTTTGAAAAGTTCAGCACTGCCGGGCCCGGTACACTTGTAACCCCTGATGGTGGCCCTGATTATAGGCACTCAAGTGGTCAGGCATAGAGACATCCTTGGAGTGTGGAACTGAAAGGGGAGTGTTCGCTATGGCTTTGAGAACTACCTCTGGTAGTTGTGAACTTGAAACATTTACTGATTTATAATCTTATAAAATCTGAATTAGCACCGGCAGAGAGGGATTGTAAAGCTACTCCATCAACAAAGAGTTCCGTTTTTAAAGACCCCCCCAGTTATTTAAAATATCAAGTTCTATGTAGGCAATCAGTACGATGAACTCAAGAACGAAATCACAGCACCATCCAAATTGTGTATAATCTTAAAAAGCCTTTATTGGGTTTCTGTCTTGGATCTCGAAGGAACAACTTTTTGTGGCCTGCGTGGCCTTTTTTCAAGTACACAATCAGTACGATTAACCCTTCCACCAACAGTACAGCTAGGGCCCTCTTAGGGTTGCCACCTTTTCTGGGAAAAAATACCGGCCTTCCTATATATTCGGCCAGGTGGCAACCCTAGGCCCTCTTGAGAATGGTCCATGTAACACATGCTCTGCTGAGAGTTGCAGACAGTTGCTACTGCCCTAAAGCCAGCCTGGGTAAAACCAGTACCTGCATAAAGTACCAACAAGTAGCCTAAAACCTACTACATAAGCTTACTCTGAGCCTTTCTTTTGTTTCATTTTTATTTTTAGTGGTTTCTGAGATATTTACAGTTTTACACTACTAATTCCAGGCTTTTTGCTCAACAGATAAGTTTCATAGTATGAGAGTCAGCGACCCAAGGGTTATCTGACAATGCTGGTGGAACATAGCTAGTTAGTGTCATTGACATTCAGATCCTGTAAAAGAGCCAGGTATTATCAGAGATCACTAAAAACAGAACAGTATTGTACATATGCTCACAAGAGCATTCTCTTATTTGTTTTAAGGGTTTACAGCCCTTTTTATTCCATTTTAATTACCAGTCCCAAGACAAGTACAATACAAAGAAAATGAAAGGTACCTGTGAGTGTCATGGGATGGGCTAAATGCACCAGGGCAATGTCGTTGCTGTTCTCCTCACTGTCTGGGTTGAGGAACGGTAAGTACCCAGAATGGTATATGATGCCTTTAACTCCCTGCAGCTTTCCTCTTAGTGAGAGCTGGGATACTGCCCCTGCAAATACACGCCACTGGCTCACTACTCGATTCCTCCTGCAGAGAGATAAGTATACTTTCAGGGATTGAGCAGAGGTGGAAATTGATGAGCTGCCTACAATAAACTGTTTACTACTGTTTATCATATGTAAAAATATATATTCATATAAATATTAGAGACAAACAGGAATTTCAGCTCCTTCCCAGAGATAAGAAAAAGAGTTAATATGAATTATCACACTCTTACGCACAGATTCATTTCTGGGATTGAGCCACTATTTTTGATGATCCCAACACCAGTTTAGGTGATCCTCAATTTGAGGGTCTTTTCTCTTTTTTCACCCTATCTGGTCCTCAATTCTAGCGGGTTAAACACCGCAGGGTCCTAACCCCACTATTTTTCCTCATTGGGTGTTGGGACTACCATTCCTAAGCCTCTTTTTTTGCTCCTATAGTGACTATAACTGTGAAACATGCTATCACTACCTAAACCTTATCTAAACTTGAACCTGAGCTGGGACCCTGGACCTGTATCCACCTCCAGTGAGGTGAGGTCCCACAAAAAGACCCTGAGCACATCGAGCTCTACCCTTTTATACTGAAACATACTGCCATCGACTGGGCATTTTCAGGCTAGTATTAAATTACACTTAACCCTAGGGGAGGTAAATAACTACCTAAATGAACAAAGGAGCACTCAAGGCATCTAAAATAACCCATAACTGCTAGAGTGAAAGGCACTACATTCTCAGTGTCTCTGCAAAAGTTTGCAGTCAATCAACAGGGAGATTTTACTAATGACCATTTTAAAAGCAAACACTAGTGGTTGCTATGGGTTACTAGCTTGTAAATTCTCCCTGAGGATACTCAATATAGCATGGCTTTACAAGGAATTATTCTTTACTTACTCTGGAAAGCAGTGTGCAGCAGTCAGCACCCACTCACTGGAAATCAAGGATCCTCCACACAGATGGGCACCATCATATCTCAGGCTGACCTGCCATGGCCACCGACCAAGGGTGGCATCTTGGCCTCCTACGATTCTGTCAATGGCCAATTTCCTGCGACCACAGTCTGCAGATCCATAAACAACAGGAGCAGTGTGTGATTTCAAACTTACTAGACACACTCTAGTATACCTCTAAACACATAGGGGCAAATTCACTAAGATTCGTAGTTGCGCCAGGCGCAACTTTGCTGCACTTCGCCAGGCGTAGTTTCGCCAGCGCCCCGCAAATTCACTAAAATCCGCTCAGGGGTAGAGTAAGGTTGTGAAGTTGCGCTAGCGTTGATTCGCTAAGCGAAGTTATGCTAGCGATGGTTAATTTGCATACGCGCCAAATTCAAATTTCAATGGAGGAATACGTAGAATCACTACAAATGCCTGGGAAACCTTCAAAACATCAAATAAAATGTTTATTTTGCCCTACACATGTGCCCACTGTATAGTTAAGTTGCCATGAGTTAGGAAATGTAGGGGGGAAGGAGGGGAGCCCCAATACATTTTTCAATCTTTTTCAGCCTATCACCCATAATATAGAAAAAACGCCAGCGTTTTTTTGGGACTTAGAACAAATTTGAACTTTTTTTGAAGCAATCCCTATCTACTCTATTGTGCTTCGCCTGGTCTGAGGTGGCGAAGGAAGTCTAGCGTAAAAGGTAGCGTTCAGTACACTGCGCGCGTTAGTGAATTTGCGTAGTTACGTCCGTAGCTAAAATTCGCCAGGCGTAAGGGTGCAAAGTAACACTAGCGAATTTACACCAGCGTTCGTTAGTAAATTTGCGAAGTAATGAAAATGCCCAATGCTAGCGTTAGGCGCTTCGGCGCTTAGTGAATTTGCCCCATAGAAGCTTCAAGAGACAGCCCATCAGAATCTAATGAAAAGCTGAGAATCAGTGAAAGTGCTTAACTTGCAAAGAGGTTAGGTTGACTGGTCTTCATACTGTCCTATTATTAATTGGCTGAAGTTCTATATATTAATTCTAGGGATTGTACCAAGACTTTATCTCCAAGAAGAGGTGATCCTCTTTTTTAAAAGATTTATTAGCTCACCCCTACAATAAAATTTATTTTTGACATTAATTCTCAAACCTTACCTCCTAAAATCAGGGGACCATGCCCCAAGTCCCCCCCCCCCCCGAGAACAGACCTAATTTGACCCAAAGTCTGATAATGTTCTAGTTCCAGTAGTGCAATTTGGGACTGTCCTGTCTAAGGATGGGAACTGGGACAGTATCATTTCACGGATTTCTATTTTAACTGCACCCCATTTTGCTGCCTTGCTTCAAAGCATGTTCAAGTAAGACAAATGCTTAAAGGAGAATTAAACGCTAAAAATGAATATGGCTAAAAATGCCCTTATTGCACCAGCCTAAAGTTTGAGCTTGTCAATAGCAGCAATGATCCAGGACTTCAAACTTGTCACAGGGGGTCACCATCTTGGAAAGTGTCTGTGACACTCACATGCTCAGTGGGCTCTGATTGGCTGTTGAGAAGCTAAGCTTAGGGCTCGTCACTAATTATCCAGCAGAAAATGAGCTTCCCTGGCTGTAATATAAGCTGATGCTACAGGTTTGCTGATTATTCAATTCTGATGCTAATTGCACTGGTTTCTGTGCTGCCACGTAGTAATTATCTGTATTAATTACTAATCAGCCTTATATTGTGACATTTCTATTCTATGTGTACTGTATATTGTGAGTGGGTCCCTAAGCTCAGTAAGTGACAGCAGCACAGAGCATGTGCAGTGAATCAGCAGAAAAGAAGATGGGGAGCTACTGGGGCATCTTTGGAGACACAGATCTTTACTGCTAAAGGGCTGTGGTTGCCTTGGGCTGGTACAGAAGCACAAAACATCATGTACAACATTTCTACCTACTTCTTTAGTTAAGCTGTAGTTCTCCTTTAAGCTTAAAGGGATACTGTCATGGGAAAAACATTTTTTTTTTCAAAATGAATCAGTTAATAGTGCTGCTCCAGCAGAAATCTGCACTGAAATCCATTTCTCAAAAGAGCAAACTGATTTTTTTATATTCAATTTTGAATTCTGACATGGGGCTAGACATTTTGTCAATTTTCCAGCTGCCCCTGGTCATGTGACTTGTGCCTGCACTTTAGGAGAGAAATGCTTTCTGGCAGGCTGCTGTTTTTCCTTCTCAATGTAACTGAATGTGTCTCAGTGGGACATGGATTTTTACTATTGAGTGCTGTCCTTAGATCTACCAGGCAGCTGTTATCTTGTGTTAGGGAGCTGCTATCTGGTTACCTTCTCATTGTTCTTTTGTTTGGCTGCTGGGGGGGGGAAAGGGAGGGGGGGTGATATCACTCCAACTTGCAGTACAGCAGTAAAGAGTGATTGAAGTTTAACAGAGCACAAGTCACATGACTTGGGGCAGCTGGGAAATTGACAATATGTCTAACCCCATGTCAGATTTCAAAATTGAATATAAAAAAATCTGTTTGCTCTTTTGAGAAATGGATTTCAGTGCAGAATTCTGCTGGAGCAGCACTATTAACTGATTCATTTTGAAAAAAAATGTTTTTCCCATGACAGTATCCCTTTAACGTTTTCAACCAACAAAAATGGAAGAGCTCATTGCTCACATAATCCAATTTGCTGTTTATTCACTGTATATTCACTGCCAACATTCTCACTGATAATGGGGAATGATCAGCAGACGTTTCTCTGTTGAATAAAATCAGCAGAGGTTTCCATTGTTTGATCAGTTATCAGGGGAGTTCCCCCCAGATGGATCAGATAAGCATAGGCTTCCATGTTGGATCAGATCCCCTGTTGAATTAGGCACTTTTCCCCCAAATTATTCCATCCCCCATTAACGTGTATTACTGATATTTTTCCCTAGCCTCACTTTTACCTACTGGATGTGTAAAGTGTGAAATCTCTGGTTACCTTGACACTGCACAGAGAGAAACTGGCCACTTGGGCATTCACTAAGAAAGGAGACAAGAAATCAGAGTAGAGAAAAAGCACCAGTTAGTAATGCTTGATCTGGAGGCACAAAGACACCCCCCAAACTGGGGACCCTAAATTTAATGTGATTGTCAACCTGTGTTTGCAGCAGTACTAAAACTCCTATAAGGACTTTGCCAAGAGTTTAGGTTCTATATTAATAGTGCTACAGACTGGTCAGCTCTTGGCTATTTGGGGATCATGTGATATGTATAATTTAAAGGCTAGATCTCACAGGGATCTGGCAGTTGTATGAGTGTAGCAAACAATTTACTTAATTTCCCCCTGGGTCTCTCCTGATAATAGTTGCCCAGTGCTGGCTGGAGGGGTCGGCGCCTCTCCCAACAATATCTGCAACAAAGATTTGCCAAACACCACAGGCTAGTGTAGCGGGGATCTCCCCAGCATGTTTATTTCATCAAGTGATGTAACGTTTTGGGGGCGTGCCCCTTCATCAGATGAAGGGGCACGCCCCCGAAACGTTACATCACTTGACAAAATAAACGTGCAGGGGAGATCCCCGCTACACTAGCCTGTGGTGTTTGGCAAATCTTTGTTGCAGTTGTATGAGTGTGACTGTGCACAATTAGAGGGTTAAGATACATCTATCAATCATATGTCTGGGTCCACATATTGCTGCCATCATAGGGACACTTACCAGACTGTTAGGATGTCTAGAAGCCTCTTGGCAACGTTGATCTGAGACTCCCGCACACAATAATATCCTGATGTTCCATTGGTCCCTGCTGTTTCAACTCGGAGCTCCTGATAAGACACTGACCTGAGAGCCAAAAAACACAGAGTCAATAGCCTCTAAAGAGCCAAGCACAGTATCATGTAGCACCTTAGCTTCTTCTTTGATGTTTCATACCCGTTAATGATAATATGTTGATTGGAGGAGATCTGAGAGTTACTGTTTTATTATTAAAGAGGAAAAAATAAATCATTTTTAAAAGTTTGGATTATTTGGATGAAATGGAGTCAATGGGAGACGGCCGCTCCATAATTCAGAGCTTTCTGTATAATGGGTTTCCAGATAACGTATCCTGTACAACCTTTCATCATTTCAGTAGGGCAGTCCCTCAGACTCAATGCAGAAACAATCAAGTCTATCTTTACTATTTCTCTCTCAGCATCTGTTTCTCTTCATTCTCTCTTCATGCAGCAGTTGGGTGTCAGATATTCACTGACAGTTAGATCCAATATATCTTATAGGGGGGCTCCTTTTGCCTAGAAGATGTATTAGAGCTCACTCTATTAAATCACCAGACATCATGTCTCTCTACATGCAGAATTTTTGCAAAAGGCAGTTATTTTGTTAGATTAGGTTTGTACTGGAATCAGTTATTTGAGTGAGCTCTAATACATCTGCTAGGAAAGGAGCCCTCCTATAAGATATATTGGCTCTGTCAGTGAATATCTGACACCCAACTGCTGCATGAAGACAGAATGAAGAGAAACAGATGCTGAGAGAGGGATAGTGAAGATAAACTTGATAATTTTAGAAATGATGCAGAATATTCAATTGATTGTATTTACAAATTGTCTTATTTCAGTATGCTGAAGCATATATTACATTTTCATTTTCCCCTTTAAGTACCAATTCATATAATTGCCTTCTAGAAAGACTTTCCATTTCCAAGTAAAATTCTACTTTTTCAACAATTCTAACCTAGAAAGATGTGCTCCAGAAACCCAACCAGCCTAATCAGAACCCCCTTCACTCTATACGGCCTTCAACTCAGTTTCTGATAAAAGGTATATAGATAGGAACGCAGAAACTGAGCCCCATGATTCTCCCCTGAAACCAACCAATGGGTCGGGTCTATAGGTATTAGACATTCTGGTTCTCTCTCAGTCCAGCCATATCCCAATCAACCTAAGCAGTAAGGAGAACATTTCACCCAGAGATGGCTTTTCTGTCTACCACTCCTACAGAATACACACAGATGCTTTTCTTTATGGCATATTCCACAAATATATGATTTAAATGAATTATAAGCGCAGATGAAAGTAAGAATCTAAAAGCATTAGAAGCAGCTATGTGTTCCATCCAAGAGAAATTAATTCAGACTTTTGGCAGACCTTGGTTTCTTGCTCTTACCATGAATGATTACACCCTGGAAATGATGAAAATATGAATGTGGCATTAGCTGGTGCTCACCATCCAAGGGACAGACCTAACATCCCCCTTGCAAACAGTGATACAGAGGGGGTCTTAGCTGTATACAATCTGTTTGGGTCCGTCTATGTTAAAGGAGAACTAATTTAACTAAAGAAGTAGGGTAGAAATGTTGTACATGTTTTGTGCTTCTGTACCAGCCCAAGGCAACCACAGCCCTTTAGCAGTAAAGATCTGTGTCTCCAAAGATGCCCCAGTAGCTCCCCATCTTCTTTTCTGCTGATTCACTGCACATGCTCTGTGCTGCTGTCACTTACTGAGCTTAGGGACCCACTCACAATATACAGTACACATAGGGGCAAATTCACTAAGATGCGAAGTTGCGCCAGGCGCAACTTCGCCGCACTTCGCCACACTTCGCCACACTTCGCCAGGCGTAGTTTCGCCAGGGCTCCGCAAATTCACTAAAATCCGAAGTTGCGCACAGGGGTAGCATAAGGTTGCGAAGTTGCGCTAGCGTTGATTCGCTATATAAAGCGAAGTTGCGCTAGCGAAGGCTAATTTGCATACGACGCAAAATTCAAATTTCAATGGAGGAACACGTATCTGCACTACAAATGCCTAGAAAACCTTCAAATCAGCAAATAAAAAATGTATTTTGCCCTACACATGTGCCCACTGTCTAGGTAAGTTGCCATGAGTCAGGAAATGTAGGGGGGAGGAAGGGGAGCCCCAAAAAATTTTCGATCTTTTTCAGCCTATCACCCATCATGTAGAAAACACGCCAGCGTTTTTTGGGACTTAGAAAAAAAATTGACTTTTTTTTAAACAATCCCTATCTACTCTATTGCGCTTCGCCAGGTCTGAGGTGGCGAAGGAAGTCTAGCGTAAAAGGTAGCGTTCAGTACACTGCGCAAGTTAGTGAATTTGCGTAGTTTCGTCGCTAGCGAAGATTCGCCTGGCGTAAGGTTGCGAAGTAACACTAGCGAAACTACGCCAGCGTTCGTTAGTGAATTTGCGCAGTAGCGAAAATGCCAAACGCTAGCGAATTAACGCTAGCGTTCGGCGCTTCGCGCCTTAGTGAATTTGCCCCATAGAATAGAAATGTCACAATATAAGGCTGATTAGTAATTAATACACATAATTACTACATGGCAGCACAGAAACCAGTGCAATTAGCATCAGAATTTAATAATCAGCAAACCTGTAGCATCAGCTTATATTACAGCCAGGGAAGCTCATTTTCTGCTGGATAATTAGTGACGAGCCCTAAGCTTAGCTTCTCAACAGCCAATCAGAGCCCACTGAGCATGAGTGTCACAGACACTTTCCAAGATGGTGACCCCCTGTGAAAGGTTAAAAATCCTGGATCATTGCTGCTGTTATATTTTTAGCTAAATTCATTTTTAGGGTTTAGTTCTCCTTTAAGGTTTGCAGATAAAAAATCATTGACACGTCCAGAAAGTTCAGTCAGAAGGGTCACATTGATCAGTTTGCAATCCAGCAACTTTCATTTATTGGAAGTATCCCTCATTGCCCTAGTGATTTTGTTGCCTTTAAAGGGGTGGCCCACCTTTAAAGGGATACTGTCATGGGAAAAAACATTTTTTTCAAAACGAATCAGTTAATAGTGCTGTTCCAGCAGAATTCTGCGCTGAAATCCATTTCTCAAAAGAGCAAACAGATTTTTTTATATTTAATTTTAAAATCTGACATGGGGCTAGACATATTGTCAATTTCCCAGCTGCCCCAAGTCATGTGACTTGTGCCTGCACTTCAGGAGAGAAATGCTTTCTGGCAGGCTGCTGTTTTTCCTTCTCAATGTAACTGAATGTGTCTCAGTGGGACATGGGTTTTTACTATTGAGTGTTGTTCTTAGATCTACCAGGCAGCTGTTATCTTGTGTTAGGGAGCTGCTATCTGGTTACCTTCCCATTGTTCTTTTGTTTGGCTGCTGGGGGGGGGAAAGGGAGGGGGTGATATCACTGCAACTTGCAGTACAGCAGTAAAGAGTGACTGAAGTTTATCAGAGCACAAGTCACATGACCAGGGGCAGCTGGGAAATTGACAATATGTCTAGCCCCATGTCAGATTTCAAAATTGAATATAAAAAAATCTGTTTGCTCTTTTGAGAAATGGATTTCAGTGCAGAATTCTGCTGGAGCAGCACTATTAACTGATTCATTTTGAAAAAAATTTTTTTCCCATGACAGTATCCCTTTAAGTTAAAGGGATCCTGTCATGGGAAAACATGTTTTTTTCAAAATGCATCAGTTAATAGAATGTTCAGCAGACTTCTGCACTGAATCTGTTTTTCAAAAGAGCAAACTGTTTTTTTATATTTAATTTTGAAATCTGACATGGGGCTAGACATGTTGTTAGTTTCCCAGGTGCCCCCAGTCGTGTGACTTGTGCTCTGATAAACTTCAGTCACTCTTTACTGCTGTAGTGCAAGTTGGAGTGATCACCCACCTCCTGAGAAGGTAACCAGATAACAGCTCCCTGGTAGAACAGCACTTTCTGAAAGCACATGTCCAGACAAAATGGCCTGAGATCCACCGACAAACTAATATTACCTTTAAAACTAAAAATATAATACATTTTCTGGTTCAGGAATTACATTTTATATTGTAGAGTGAATTATTTGCAGTGTAAACAGTGTAATTTAAAAATAAAAACTACACCATAAAAACCATGACAGTATCCCTTTTACTTTTTGTATGTTATAGAATGGCCACTTATAAGCAACTTTTCAATCGGCCTTCATTTTTTTATTTATAGTTGTTGAATTATTTGCCTTCTTCTTTGGACTCTTTCCAGTTTTCAAATGGAGGTCAATGACCCCCTCTAAAATCAAATGCTCTATAAGGCTACACATTTATAGTTATTGCTACTTTTTATTACTCATCTTTCTATTCATATTCCGGTCTCTTATTCAAATCAGTGCATGGTTGCTAGGGTAATTTGGACCCTAGTACCCACATAAAATTGCAAACCAGAGAGCTGCTGAATAAAAAGTGAAACAACTTAAAGGAGAAGGAAAGCTACAGAGGCATTTTATTGCCAATAGATTAGCTGCAATAGTACAAGCTAGAATGCTATATTTATTCTGTAGAATGTTTTACTATACCTGAGTAAAAAGCTCTAGAAACTCTCTGTTTGTTTAGGATAGGAGCTGCAGTATTAACATGGTGTGACATCACTTCCTGCCTGAGTCTCTCCCTGCTCTGGGCTCAGATTACAGCAGAGAAGGGAGGGGGCGGGGAAGAGGAGCAAACTGAGCATGTTCTTGCCCAGGGCAATGAGGTTTAAGCTGAAGGCAGGAAGTCTGATGCAGAAGCCCATGTATACACAATAGAAGGAAAGAAATGCAGTGTTTCTTTTGACAGGGGACTCAGAGCAGCACTACTTTGGGGGATTACTGGTATATTTAGATGGACCTTTCTGATAAGGCTTACTTAGTTTTAACCTTTCCTTCTCCTTTAAAAACAAAAAAATAATAAAAAATTGAAAACAATTGTAAATTGTCTCAGAATATCACTCTCTATATCATACGAAAAGTTAATTTAAAGGTGAACAACCCCTTTAAATTATTTATCTTTTTTTGTTCATTGTCAGCTCTCCAGCAGGGAATTTTCTGTATGTTTCTAGATATCTAGTTGCTAGGATAGCCTTTTGGCCTAGCGACCAAGCAGTGACTTGAATGACAGACAAGAAAATGAATAGAAGGTTATAATAACAATACAATTGTAGCCTTACAGAACAGTTGTTTTAGTTGTCAAGATCAGTGCCCCCTTTAAGGGAACTGAAAAGAAGAGTTGCGTGTGTTTTTACTCTGTTCTATCAAAAGTAGCTGAAGTTGAAATAAAAAAAGTGATGGTCACATTTAGAGCAGTGGCGGAACTACCGGGGGAGCAGGGGGTGCAAGCGGGGCCAGGGCCCACACCCCCTCAGGGCCCCCCGGCAGCGCCGCACGCCACTAATTCACCCCGGGGCCGCGCCGTACGGAGGGGCGTCGCGCACCAGGGCCCGCCCCCCTCTAGGAACGCTGCTGATTTAGAGCAACAATTCTAGACGAGCAGTTGAAGTACTTTTTCAGACCTGATAAAGCCCATTTCTTCGCAGCTCAATGTCGCCACCTCTGGGTTAGAGAAAGATGAGCAGACCAGACGCCACACCTTTTCCTTCTCATCGTACACTGACAAGCGGTGGTCCGGAAGGTTTACCTGGACTGGATGATGAAAGATAATGTAAGAAAGAAAGCATGGGATGGTCGCTGTACTTTTATACATCAGATTTCAGTGACAATTATAGTCTATTTATAAGCAGGGCTAGTCATCCTTTAAAGGAAAACTATACCCCCCCAAAATGAGAGACAGTTTATATAAAATTAAGTGGCATATTAAAGAATCAAGCTGGTATATATATATATATATATATATATATATATATATATATATATATATATTTAAGTAAATATTGTCCTTTTACATCTCTTGACTTGAACCCCCATTTCATGATGGTCTGTGTGCTGCCTCAGAGATCACCAGACCAGAAATACTGCAGCTCTAACTGTAACAGGAAGAGATCACCTGACCAGAAATACTGCAGCTTTAACTGTAACAGGTGTGGAAGCAAAAGCCAGAATTCTGTCTGTTAATAGGCTCATGTGACCTAACAAGTATAGTTTGTTTGTGTGCACAGTGAATCATACGATCCCAGGAGGGCGGCCGTTATTTTTTAAAATGGCAATTTTCTATTTATGATTACCCCATGGCACAAACTACTAAAAAGGTATATTATTATGAAAATGGTTTATTTACTGTACATTAAGCCGGGTTTTACACATGAGCCGTTTTAAGCAATTTTTTTTTTTTTTTTTAGAGACCTACACTGTTTGAGGGGTATAGTTTTCCTTTAACTTACCCTACAGTTATGAGAACTTTGTGTTTGAAGAGAAGCAAACTGCTGTAGAAACTAATTAGGCGGTTCCCATTTTAGGGGTATATTTATCAAAGACTGAAGTTAGAGATCGCCACAGTCCACTAGCGTGAAATACCGCCTCTCTCCTTTCATTTCTATGGGAGTTTTAAAGGCGTATTTATCAAATGGTGAACTTTCCCTTTTACCCATTGATAAATACGCCTTTCAAAATCCCATCAAAATGAATGGAGAGAATGGCGGTATTTCACGCTAGTGGACTGTGGTGATCTCTAACTTCAGTCTTTGATAAATATACCCCATAATCTCTGGGTTAATACTGCCTTCTTGTGGGCTGACAGGGCTTCCATAAGAAAACATGGAGCCCCATATTTCTTTTTTGTTAGCAGGGCCCTTCTAAGTTTGTATCTTATCATCTCATGGGCTATGAGCTCTACTAACTAGAAGATTGTAGTCCAAGTAGATTGGATCCCAATTTAAAAAATAATAGAACAGTCTTGATACCCTAAATAACATAAACCCTTGCCATGCCCCGTTAAAGCAATACTGACACGTTCCTATAAAAATCAAAGGAACGTGTCCGTATCTAGGAGCTACTGCACGCCGAATATTTTTAACTAAAGGCACCCCCAAAGCCCGAGAACCTTTGTTGACCCAACTCTCCAACACTGCTAACTGATCTTCTGTGTTGGTTCAGTGACGCTGGGCTGGGGGCGGTGCGATCCTTCCATAGGCTAATTACAAATGAAAACAGGACTGCAGCCTATGGAAGGATCGCTCCACCCCCAGCCCAGCGTCACTGAAATAACACCATTAGTAGAGTCATAGGGTCAGGTTAAAGGGGACCCGTCACCCAAAAGAATTATTCCAAATCCTATTTTATCACATTAGTCAAGCAAAATGAACTTTAATTACACTGTATAAATTATTTGAATCTTGTTTCCTTCAGTCTGGGATATAATTATAACAAGCAGGCAGGAGCCATTTTTTGGACACTGTTATTAAGACAAGTCTTGTATCATCTCAGAATCTTGTTTGTGCACCAGAATGGGGGACCTGATGTCCATCCCCATGTCCTGGTTACACAATTAAATGGTGAAGAGAACTGGGGGAATGTGGGGAGAGCATTGATATCTACAAAGTGTTGGAATGGAAAGTTCAGGTTCCACTTAGGGAAAAGGCTGAAAGCTGGCTGTACCTCCTCAAGGCTGCATTCATTGTTCTCATTCCCGAGGGAACTTATATTGACCAAAGGTGCCTATCCAATGTACTGTATGATCCTGCAATGTTCTCTTTGATGTACACTCCACTGAGGATTGTATATGTCCAATAAATCTGTTCTATGGTTAAGTTATAAGAACCACTGGTGCCCAATTATTTGCACCCTGAATACAGTTACAGTTGCACTACACCCTGCTTCCACATTGCTGCGAGGGCTCACTCCCTAAGGTTTTAAGGTCTCATCTGGAGCACATTTATTGGGAGTGAAGCTTATAGTAGAGTAAGGTGCACTCAATTCACTATAGTGCTACATTTGCATATGCAAATTAGGGGCAGGAGGGAAATTGCATGACTTTTTGTCACAAAACAAGGAGGGAAAATATGTTTTCTCCTTCCACCCCTAATTTGCATATGCAAATTAGGATTTGGTTCGGTATTCGGCCGAATCTTTCACGAAGGATTCGGCGGTTCGGCCAAATCCAAAATAGTGGATTCAGTGCATCCCTATTTTAAACCCAAACACGCCCAAGAGCCACTCATCCCACACAAGTACTGAATCAGGCGATCCTATTTGTCTGGGCTGACAAATGTAACAGGACTCTCATCTGGTCCCCCCTCATTTGTTGTTTCAGCAGGATAAACTAACAGGTAACCAACCGTCACTTGGCCCTTTAGCAAAAATTCCTTGTGTTCTCAACATGGCCGATGAAGCCACAGGGGTTGTTTTTTCTCTGAAGAGTTAAATTAGTACAGGGGAACTGGTATCTCTCTGTACAAACTATAAGCAAATGAAGGGCTGTTCCTGCTAAATTGTGCCGAATTTCCCGTAATCTTGGTGACAGAGTATCAACAGGGCCATTGTTCCAGAACAATCACTCAGCAAACTGCTCTCTCTCTCTCTCGGTCTAATAAAGCCACTTTGCAAGATGAAAGGCTCCAGTGCCTGGGTATGTCTGCTCCGGCACAAAGAGACTTCACTTTGTTTATTAGTCTTACTGCTCCCTCCAACAGCTGGTGGCTGGTATAGAGCCCTAAAAATGACAATATTGTGCCATGTATAATTGTAGAAAAGACACTTACCTGCGTATAAGTTTTGGTTTTCGTTCTTCAAAACATACGTCACTGAAACCACAGGACACAGAGGTTAAATATGACAAGGGCGAGAGGTGAATAGGACATCTCTGTAATGTAGTTAGCTATGCTGGTATTACTGCTATAAACTGAACTTATGTTGAAAAGAATGGTTAATACTTGTATTATGTCAGTTTCTACTATGCCAGGCAAACCACAGGCCTGACCAACATTTCATATTCCCTGGGTAGCCACATAGGAGCAAAATACCTATAGTACAGCTCCCTCTAGTTAAAGTTAAAGGAGATGGAAATGTTAAAACTAAGTAAGCTTTATCAGAAAGGTCTATATAAATACACCAGTAAACCCTCAAAGTAATGCTCCTCTGACAGTCCTCTGTCAAAAGAAACACCACATTTCTTTCCTTCTATTGTGTACTCATGGGCTTCTGTATCAGTCTTCCTTCTTTAGGCTTAAACCTCGAGAGCTTGGGCTTGAGCATGCTCAGTTTGCTCCTCTCTCCCTCTCCCCTTCCCCGTCCATCCACTATCATTCCTCCCTTCCCTGCTGAAATCTGAAGGTGGCCAAAGACGTAACAATTACGATCTTGCTTGGAAAAGATCTTTCCAAGAAAGATCGTTCGTTTCAATACACACGTGTAGAGCTGAATCGTCAGATATACAGGTAGATATACGGGAAGAAACAATAGAATTCTACCTGTATCTGACGATTCAGCAGTAACAATGGCCGATGTTTGGGTCCCTTCAAAGGCACCCGATCAAAATTTTCCGTCCAGCCCGATCGATGAACCGACCAATATCCAAGTCTTCTGCCGATATCGGTCGGCTCTTTTTTCACCATACACGCAACGAATATCGGACGAAAATTTGTTTTGTACGATATTATCTGTGCATCTATGGCCACCTTTAGACCAGAGCCATGAGTTGGCAGGGAGAGACTCAGGCAGGAAGTGATGTCACACCAAGCTTATATGGCAGCTGCTATCCTAAACAAACAAAGAGCCTCTAGAGATGTTTACTCAGGGAAGGTGAAGCATTTTTGAGAATAAATATAGTGTTCTAGCTTGCACTAATGTGGCTAATCTATTGGCAATAAACGGCCTCAGGCCTTTCCTTCTCCTTTAAAGGGTCAGTTTACCTTAAAATTAGCTTTAGGTTTCCTATGACCACCCACATCCCTTGTTGTCTCTACTTGTCCTCTTAATTTCCCCATTCCTTCACCCCCTCCTTACCCCTTTGCTCTTTGCTGCTCCCCCTTTCTTTTGGGGCATTCTCAACATAAATTCCCTATAACCTTTGGGCAACATTGTTGCAAGGATGGAAAAACACATTTGAATAAATCATGAAAAAATCTCAAATCGATCACAATGCTCCTGTATGGGAAACAAATTACATGGTGAAATTGTAAATACATACACAGGGTCAGACTGGGCCGGCAGGACACCGGGAAAAAACCCAGGCATTCTCCCCCAAACTGCCGAGCACCAAAAAAAATGTGCGGCGAGATGCGGCATTTGGGCCGGTGTTCGCGCATGCGCAGTGCACTTCAGCGTTTTCGCATGTGCGCGCGGGGGGGGCGGAAGTGTGGAGACAAGTGGGCCCCCGTGCACCAGCTCCGACCCTGTACATACTGCAAGGAAAATGAAAAAGTGTATATCTATAAATACCCAAAATATGCCAAAGGAAGCCTGTAGATTAAAGGTTAAGATCAGTTTTTAAGATTTCACTTTAGACTCATGTCCTGTCTGTTAGGGTCTACACCCCTTTAAATTACTGTATATTCCAAGTTCAAGAACATTTACATGTATTGGGATTAGAAAGGAAAATCATTAAAGGGGTGGTTCATCTTTAAGTTTCTTTTAGTATGTTATGGAATGCCTAATTCTGAGCGTCTTTTTAATTGGTCTTTATTATTAATCTTTTTATAGTTTTTTAATATATTTATTGTTATTGCTACTTTTTATTACTTGTCTTTCTATTCAGGCCTCTCCTATTCATATTCCAGTCTCTTATTAAAACCAATGCATGGTTGCTAGGGGGATTTGGACCCAAGCAACTTTTTTTTAAAATACTGCTGAATAAAAAACGAAATAACTCAAAAACCACATATAATAAAAAATGAAAACCAATTGCAAAATTGTCTCAGAATATCCCTCTCTACATCCTACTAAAATTTAACTCAAAGGTGAACAACCTGTTTATGAAATAAATAAAAACTATATTGGTACTATTTAGTTGAAATATAAAGGCTCATAAATACAAATATTGGACAACATTTCCATAAATCCCATGTTCCCAACTAGTTCATGTGATACTGAATTAACAGCCATGCAGACAGCATTTGGGTGAGATATTTTATATTCTTACCTACAGCCCAAGCTATGACCCCAATTCCAGCCAATGAGATTATAACACAGAGCGTCACTCCCAGAATCCTCTGCGAGGTCCAATGGCAGCCTTTGCCCATTCCTAAAGAACAGCAAGTCAATGTCAGAGGGAGTACAAGTGCAATTTGGGGCAGACAAGGGCTGGGTACACAGAGGAAAGGTTACGGGATACAATTACCGCTGTCACACAAAGGGAACAGGTTGCGAGGCAGAATACAAGTGATAACAGGAGGAGGGTGTCCCACAATACAAAGATAAGGTTTCACTTTCTCATGTACAGAATAAAGTATTCATAGAGCACTTAATACCCGCCCTGCTACGACAGAATAATGAAAATCTGATGCAGCCCACTGACACCCAACAGCTTCCTTGTTATCTGTAATTAGCTGCTGACTGAGGGAAAGCTCTTAGAATAGGGCCGCAGGGAGGCCACATTTTTCTCATATAAAAGGTGCGGGGTCACATTTCATTGTATTGTCTGTAGAACAGAAATGGGGGGGCGGCAATGCTGCAGGTCCTAATGGAGATCAGCCCTGCTTTCCAAGTGCCACTTGATTTTACTCTTAAAACTGTATTTAAAATTGATTTGAAGATGAGATTTCCCAATAGACAAAAGCTGTTAGTAAATACAACCACTCACCCTCTTTCTCCACCATGTCTGGCGTTGGGAGATAAAACCGCACAGACTCTGTGTTATACACTGCCGTATACCCCGACACCCTGAAACCAAAGCACAGGTTACTTAAAGGAGAAGGAAAGGCTTAAACTAAGTACGTTTTATCAGACAGGTCAATATAAATACACCGGTAAACCCTCAAAGTAATGCTGCTCTGAGTCCTCTGTCAAAACAAACATCACATTTCTTTCCTTCTATTGTGTACTCATGGGCTTCTGTATCAGACTTCCTGTTTTCAGCTTAAACCTCCAGGCCTTGGGCTTGAGCATGCTCAGTTTGCTCCTCTAGCCTTCTCCCCTCCCTGCTGTAATCGAAGCCCAGAGCTTTGAGTGAGCAGGGAGAAACTCATTCAGGAAGTGATGTCACACCAAGTAATACGGCATCTGCTATCCTAAATAACCATATAGAGCTTCTAGAGCTCTTTACTCAAGTATGGTAAAGCATTCTGCAGAATAAATATAGTGTTATAGCTTGTACTATTGGCAATAAACTGTTTTGGTAGCTTTCCTTCTCCTTTAAGATAATAAAACATATTTCTGATACAAATCCCTATATTATGCAAAATAACATTTCTTGTATTTAGACCCTTCTGTTACAGACTTGAAATTACATAAATATGTAGAAAGCCCAGTTCATCCTGAAATGATGTACAATTTTCCTAGGTAAAATAAACCCCTCCCCCAAAAATTCCAATTTGATGGCTGACAGGTGTAGTAAGAGCTAAAGACAAATTCAGAAAAAAATGTCTTTAAAATGTGGTGCAAAAGTCAAAATCTGAAAACTGTTTAAAAGACAACTTCACAAAAGTGGAGATAGAGGTTTGTAAATTTGGTTGGAAATCGGACATTTTCATCACCACTTTTATATCACCACTTTTGTGAATTCCCCCGCATAGCGTAAATATTTAATTCATGCTATATGCTAATATATTTTATTTATAGAATCCCAACAAAAGGAACAATTAAATGAATATCTTATTTCCTGCCAGTTTATGAGAGAATAATAATAGGATGTTAAGCAATAAAATGAGCAGTGTGCATGAAGATTGAGAACACGCTTAATAAGCTTTTATTATTTGATGAAGCACCTGTTGCACATATACAGTTCATTTTGAGAGGCAACGACTTGGAAAGTCTTACCTAATTGAAATTCCTGGCAGCTAATAGATTGGAGGAGAGCATTCTCCAATTAGCAGGCCCCAGCAACAGTGTTACAGCAGAAGAAGGTAAATGGAATGAAGAGCTCAGGAGATGGGCTGTATATATGGCCCTAAATTGGCTGGGTGTAAACATTATGCATTGTTTTGGGTCCACAACACAATGCATAATGTTTACACTCAGCCAATTTAGCAAAAACACAGGGTATTAACAGCCTATGAGAGATGTGTATTTGTCTAGACTGCACTTCAGACCCTTGCAAACTTAGCCTCCTTTAAAGTAACAGGCAGCACTCTCTGTACAGGACTGTTAAAGGAGAACTAAAGCTTAACTAAAGAAGTCGGCTATAAATATTGTACATTATGTTTTGAGCTTCTGTACCAGCCCAAGGCAACCACAGCCCTTTAGCAGTAAAGATCTGTGTCTCCAAAGATGCCCTAGTAGCTCCCCATCTTTTCCGCTGATTCACTGCACATGCTCTGTGCTGCTGTCACTTACTGAGCTTAGGGACCCACTCACAATATACAGTACACATAGAATAGAAATGTCACAATATAAGGCTGATTAGTAATTAATACACATAATTACTACATGGCAGCACAGAAACCAGTGCAATTAGCATCAGAATTTAATAATCAGCAAACCTGTAGCATCAGCTTATATTACAGCCAGGGAAGCTCATTTTCTGCTGGATAATTAGTGACAAGCCCTAAGCTTAGCTTCTCAACAGCCAATCAGAGCCCACTGAGCATGTGAGTGTCACAGACACTTTCCAAGATGGTGACCCCCTGTGACAAGTTTGAAGTCCTGGATCATTGCTGCTATTGACAAGCTGAAACTTTAGCCTTGTGCAATAAGTTCACTATATAAAATATGGCATTTTAGGCCATAATCATTTTTAGGGTTTAGTTCTCCTTTAAGTCAAGTGTCTGCTGCTAAAAATAAAAAAAATGGTTGGGAGGCTTTACTTTTCCTTTAGATAATATATTCACTCAAATTGCTAATATTGCCTCACCCATTAAGATAAAACTAGTAAAATAAAAGTTTTTTTACATATCAAATTGTAAAAAATACACTTTTCAGTTTTCTGTGTTGTACTTGTTTGATTAATTAGGCTTTTACAACTATAGTGTTAGACAGAAACATGTGCCCTGACTATAAAATGCTAATCCCTATTAATATGCTAATTCTTCCCCAATGCGGCACCTACAAGAGGCGTGAAATGAAGATTGGCCGACCCAAATCAGAGCAAATTATTTTAGAATTGATCTGAGACACGGTTATACTGATCTTTACTCCATTTTTAAAATGTCAGGAGAAAATGTAGTTTTTGCACCATTTTTATGTTGTGTTAAAGACAAATTCATAAAAGCGACTGTAAACTGTCTTTCTTTCACTAAAATATGAAAAGTGGTGGTTGAGTCAGAATTTTCTGTTTGTGAATATGGAGAAAGTATTTTACTCCAGTTTACCACCACTTTTACTCCAAAAATGGGCTCTCTCCTTTTTTTGTGAATTCCTACAAATGGTGCAAATATGGAAACTGATGTTCCATTACCCACAGTAAGAGTAACATTTTATTTATTTGCTTATCTCTAGTTGGCAGTCAGATTGACTTACCTGGCAGGGTGACTTCCTCCAGCTTCAGGAGAGGGGACAGGTCTCCCCCTCAAATCTCAGCCGAGGTGGCGGAGGATCATAGGGAACCATTCCACTGAAATTATGGGGGAAAAGAGACGTGAGAGAGGGAGTGCACAGTCAGACATAGAAAGCAGAAGGGTTCTGGAAGAAAGGGTATGGCGACAGAATGGTGAGTGGGGCCGGTAGAAAGAGAGGGGGCACAGGAAGTCGGGCAGTGAGAAAGCAATGGGGAAGGAGAGAGAGGGAAGAAGGTGAGTGTAAGGGGCTACAGAAGGCTACAGAGGTATTAGTGAAGCTGAGAGGACGGACAGGTAGAGGGAGGAAGAGGAGAGGCAGCGTATTGAGCAGGGATCAGGCGAGGAAGGTAAGCAGACAGGAGCAGGGGGGCTGATGAAAGGGAGGGTGGCCAGGGAGAAGGGTGGAGAGACAATCCCTCACTGCACCTGTATCCCATCCCCCACCCACGCAGCTGAACAGGGGGATCCAGTTCCTTCTACTGACTAACACACAGCACTGCGCCAGGGTACCAGGTATATAGATATATATATATATATGCCCCAACATATACAACATGGAGAAAGTCAGGGAAGATATAAAATATCACTCACAGGAATCAACAACATCATGTAACATTTCATTTAGAACATACAGTGAGTCCAGGGCAGTAGAGGGCTAGCTTTGCAGGTTACTAACCTCCTGTCCATCCCACCCTACACCAACTACAGAAATAGGAGCCCAATTTAAAAAATCAAATGAAATACTTGTCTACATGACACAGTGCAATGTGCTTACAATCTGCCTCAAACCAGTGTCGGACTGGGACACCAGGGGCCCAACAGAAAACCTTACACTGTGGCCCCACTTTCCAAACTATTATTCCTCCTCTCTTCTTTCAACCTTTTTATTCTCCTAGTCTTTTAAACCTATTTACTATACTCTATTCTTCCATTAAGCATTTTTTTCCCATGAAGAAATAGAGAATGACCATGAAACAGGCCAAACGATTAGAAGCAAGAGGGCCCCCCGGGAGTTTCCTGGTATCCCTGTGGGCCAGTACAACACTGCCTCAAACCAACTTCTAGAGGACCTGCCTCACTGAATCATCATGTCTATGATCAGGGCACAAGACTGGGACAGAAAGTTTGGCAGTGTGTCCATCCATACACCTGTCCCATGCACCAAGCCCCGTAGTGCTACTGTCTTGCACCACTACATGGAAATGAAGAAGGAGGGGGTCACGGTTGTCAGAACAGTTTCTTTCTCCCTTGATTTGGGAAAGTAGTAGTTCAGTTTTAGCTTAACCTCAGTCTGAAGATGGTCTCCATTATTTATTGTTTGCTTTTTTTTCCCATGTAAGGTCTCCGGTCTGACAGTGCAGCATGGATCTAGTTGCTACAGTCTTGCCTACCCTAGCAACCAGGCAGTGCTTTGAAAGACAGGATGGCTAATTCTAAGCAACTTTTCAGTTAGCCTTCATTTTTTCTTTTTTGTAGTTTTTGAATTATTGGACTGCTTACTCTTGACTCTTTCCAGCTTTCACATGGGGGACACTGACCCCATCTAAAAATGAAATGCTCTGTAAGGCTACACATGTTTTGTTATTGCTTCTTTTTATGACTTTTCTTTCTATTCAGGTTCTCTTCTATTCATATTCCAGTCTCTTAAACTGGCCATAGATGCAAAGATCTGATCTTACGAATCATAGCACGATCGGACTTGCCCTTCTCCTGATCTGCCACTAACCATTCCGATCAAATAAATTACAAAAGAACAGATCAGCTGATATTCTGCCCCTGACAGCAATAGTACGAATGTTATGTCTGACCAAAGCTAGTGACAGTCTCCCACTGAAAATCGTACAATCGACAATATATGCAGAGACCAAACGACCGATCTCCGCTGGACGAAAAATGTCGGGACTCTCCACACACGGTCCGAAAATCGTACGAATCCTCAATTTGTACGATCTGATAAGGGATGGGCGAATTTGACCCGTTTCGCCAAAAAGTCGCCACCAGCGAAATGTTGCGTCTTTTTTTTTTTTGTCGCACAACGCCATACAAGTCTATGGGCATCATTTCTGCGGCAAAACAAGGTGAAAAAATTCGCCCATCCCTAGATCTGATCTTTACATCCATGGCCAGCTTAATTCAAATCAATGCATAGTTGCTAGGGTAATGTGGACCCTTCCACCCAGATAGCTAACTGGAGAGCTGCAGAATAAAGAGATAAATAATTCAAAAACCAAAAATAATGAAAAAATGAAAGTCAATTGCAAATTGTCTCAGAATATCATTCTCTACTTCAGAATAAATGTTAACTCAAATGCGAACCACCCCTTTAAGTCATAGGGGCAAATTTACTAAAGGGCGAAGTGTTTAACGCGGGCGAAAATTCAACAGCGTGACGTCATTTTGGTACTTTGCCCATTTACTAATGGTCGCTGGCGTAACTTTGCTAGTGAAGGAGATAGACTCGTTGTACTTCGCTCCCTAACGCCTGACGAATTTGCGCTCTGGCGAATGGACTTAACTACGCAAATTCACTAAGATGCGGATTTTACTAAACGTTACCTCTAGCGCCAGACTTGCCTTCGCCACCTCAGAAAATTTTTTTAAGTCTCAAAAAACGCTGGCGTTTTTTCCTTTTTCAGGGTGATAGGCTGAAAAATAGCATAAATTTTTTTTGGGGTACCCGTCTTCCCCCCTACATTTCCTAATATATGTGGCTCATGTGTAGGGCACAATAACAACTTTATTTTATTTTATTAAGGTTTCCCGGTCTTGTGTAGTGTAATGTATTTGCTGCAAAATATATGTCCATTCAACTTTAACTTCCCGCCGCAGTATGCAAATTAGCCAACGCTAGGGCAACTTGGCTTCGCTTGGCGCAGTAACGCTAGCGCAACTTCTCCAGTGTTCGGCAGCCTGGACGCAACTTCGGATTTTAGTGAATTAGCGTTGTCCTGGCTAATCTATGCCTTGTGAAATGTTGCGCAGTGAGCGAAGCCGCCGCTGGCGAATTTTCGGAGGTTAGTAAATTTGCCCCATAGCGCTAAGTGTAAAAGCATTTACGGTACAGAAAACTAAGCTCAGTGCCTAATAAGATGCTGACACTAATCCTGAGTGTATAATAGTACTTCTTGCCACAAAGTACAGCTTTTAAAAGGAAAAATACCTAAATATCAGGATATACGCAAATCAAGTTATTTCCCTCAAACATGGTGTTGTTATCAGGAAAGATATGGACTCTTTATTGTGACAGCAGCGGAGCCTCTTTGAAGAGAAAGGCCGGTGACTTGTGACAAAGTACAGGGAAAAGAATCCAAAGGTGAGTGGGTTTTGTTGCTGATCACACCTGCTGCATAGAGTTGTGCTATAAAAGGGCAAACTTGTGATAAGGGACCTTCCAGCAAATCGAGGATTACGCAAACACACAGAGAACAGGGTACATACTGATCCGCCGCCTACTGAAGCACAGCATTACGTCTCCATAGGCCTGTAAGAACTGTAATAATGTTATTGTATAATGTTATACTCTCTGTCAGAGGCCACAGGTGGTCTCCCTTATCTAAAGTAAAATAGATGGAAAATAAATATTATCTATCTATCTATCTATCCGTCTATCTATCTGTCTGTATTTCTATCTATCTGTCTGTCTGTCTGTCTATAATCTATCTATCTACAGTATCTTTACTTCACCAAAGGGATCACTTGTTTGGCATAAAACCCCAAATCTTATGTATTATTTACAACGGGTTGGAAATCTTGCACCAGACCCGATCTCCCTCATCCCTTCTCAACCTGCGCCTGACATTTCCCAAAGTTTTAAAGAACATCTTAAAAGCCACACCTGACTGGATGACATTGGGGGGGGGCAGAGAAAGAAGCCCATAAAGCGACCCTGGGACAGGTGAAGCGGAGAAGGGGCATGACTGAGGGACGAGTAGGACAATAGTGGGGGGTGCTTTGTATGCGAAGCATTCTGGGAATTGTAGGAAAAGATAGGCAAGGATAAAGGGGAGGACCTTATGTTTTAAATAGAGGTGAGTGAGGCGGTAAAAGGCATTCTTACCTCCCGCCCGCCCGACAGGGTGTGGGGGGGATTTCAGCTTGGTGTAGTGGGGCTGCCCTACTGGGTAGCCAAAAGGGAGGTTAGTGCCAAGGTGAGTTGGCCCAGGGCTAGGCCTAGGGGCAAGGAGGCACAGCAGGCATGAAAACAAGTGATGGTCGATTAGCCTTAGGCTGGAAAACATGTAGGTTAATAGGAATACTGTTAAGTTATATCAAAGACATTGTTAAATGTTGTATGCAGCCTTCAGCGGCTTGTATTTACACATGTCGACTTATTATAATAAGAATAAAGATGGTTTGTTGGTGGATATTTTACCAAGTTTGAATAAGGTTATGGAATAAAACAAGCTGCCGCCTTTTTCACCCAAACTAAGTCTTATGGTGATTATTTGGTGGAGTGGATAAAGAGTTGGAACAATATCGAGTCATACTTAAGTCATGGAGGGATATGCTGAATGGTAGGAAAAGTAATTGCAGTTCACATGGAGTATTTAAAGCAAACTATACCAGCATATTATTTGTTTCCTAATATTGGCATATTACTGATTAAATATTTCCCTATTTCCCTTGAGCAGCCATTTTGTGCTGCTCCCTCACAGGACAAAACAGAGCTTCTGACAGAAAGAGCGGGAGAAACAGACACAGCACTGGCCATTCATTGGCTGATGGCAGCTAGCATGTATGTGTGGTGTGACTAAAAATTCTCAGTTCTGTGTGGAATGAATGGTGGTGCACAATCGGGAAACCCTGTTCCGGGAGGTTTTCGAAGTCCATATACTGTATACCAAAAGAAAATCAGATGGCACTCACAAGAGCCTTTGAGTAAGGGGGAGTAGCCCCTGAAACATTCTGTGGAGATCTCAATAAAACACCCTAAGGGTATCACCATCTGATTTTCTTTAAGCATGTATGTGTCTCCTTGGTTTGTGTGAGAGCACAGGGCCTCATAACAGCTATAGGAAAGGACTGTGGTACATAGTAACATATTGAACAGGGGGATCCAGTTCCTTCTACTGACTAACACACTGCACTGCACTCGGGTGTGTGTGTGTGTATATATATATATATACGTGTGTGTATATATATATAATACACAAAAGCCATGAATATCCTGTAAATTATATCCTTATAAACGGTGAGTTCTGATGTCATCAGTTATAAACGGTGAGTTCTGATGTCATTTCTGTCACATGACTCATTGAAATTTGTGTATTATAATAAATAAAGTACCCCCAGTTGTAAAATATGAGGATATTAGAAGTTACCGAGGAGTTCCATGACCTGTATAAAAATACTCGGCCTTCGGCCTCGTGTTTTTATATGGTCATGAAACTCCTCGGTAACTTATAATATCCTTATATTTTACAAAAGGGGGTACTTTATTCACTATATATCTATATATCTCACCCCAGCTGTGCCCTCTGTACAAGTGTACAAGAACCACTGTCTTATTACTTCTGCCCCTGCATGATATAACATATCACTCACAGGAATCAATAACAACATTCAACATTTCATTTAGTACATACAGTGAGTACAGGGCAGTACAGGGCTAGCTTTGCAGGTTACTAACCTCCTGTCCATCCCACCCTACACCAGCTACAGAAATGGGTATCAGCACATTCGCTGTTATGAGTGCCATCTGATTTTCTTTAAGCATGTCTGTGTGCCCTTGGTTTCTGTGAGAGCACAGGGCCTCATACCAGCTATTTCGTTATGTAGTTATCCAATTGCCCTAGATACTGAAGTTACTGAGTAACTGGGAGTTGATGAGGCAGCAGGGCTGCTGATCTTTGTTTATGTGATCCATTCCATACTGACACTTGAGTTAGGTGAAAAATTAAAGGGCACATATCATATTATGTAAAAATGATTCCCCCTCCCCCACAGGTAGAATAATAGAGCTGCCACTCCTGTTTGGGGAAACACTGGTATTTTCTGAAGAAAACATCCCCAAAGAGTACTACCGTGTTGGGGCACACACAGTGACGGACTGGGGGTCCAGGGCCCATTGGGGCTGCCGTCTCAGGGGCCTTCACATACCCCCATGCCCCAGCCACAACTGTCCCCACACGTGTAACATATTTTATCTCACTGAGGCAGTGATGGAGGCCAGGTGGAGGTAAGGGTGCAGTGCTCTTATTTTCCAGTTGTCCCACCAGCCCAGTTCAACCCTGGGCACACGCATGTGCATAAAGAGAGAGTGCCCAGATTATAGATTATATAGCACTATATAATAGTATAAAGCCAGAAGCCTGGCCACACCAAGGACTTTCACTCAGGGCTGGGACCTGTGTTGGAGTGAAACATATGGAAATTAATGAGCACCAGGAAATATTTAGAAAGTAAATGTATTTATGCAGCAACTGAAGGATAACAAGTAGAGGGTAATAAGGTGCCCTGACTAAGTGGGCACTGACCCGCTCCTATAACTCAAGCTGGCTAATCCTAGCTAAGAACTCACAGAACTCACAAAAAGTGTCAAATGGCTAACTTACTTCATTTAGTCAGCAGAATATTTAGTGGGCTATTTATCAAAGGTTGATTTTTGGAGTTTTGCAAGGTTTTTATACCTCAAATGAAGTCACAAACTCAAATGTTTTCTAATTTAAGAAAAAACTCGAATGGAAAAAACTGTCAGTGGTTTTCAGGTTGAACAACCCACAAACTCGAATTAATCGAGTTTTCCATGGGAATACATTCGAATTGCTCGGATTAATTGAGTTTTTGAAACCCACCAAAAAAACTGGAACATCATGAAGGCTATTAACATCAATGGTTAAAGGGACCGCTGCCATTGACTTCTACATGGCCTCGCCAGGTTTTAGCAGAAGTATTTTCGGATTCGAGCTCTTTCCCGCTTCAGAGCATAATAAATCTAGAAAAATTCAAAGTTTTTTTTAACCTGAAAATTTTAGTTTTTGACCTCAATTTTTCGGGAAAACACAACTCCACCTTTGATAAATAACTCCCTTAATATCAGTATTTGGTAAGTACAGTCATAAAAGTCACACACACGCGTGAGATGTAGGATAGGGGACATGCTGGATGATCTTGCGTCCATTCTCTGGTCTCAGCAACTAGGAGAAAGGATATCTAGATGGTACAATATCATTGGAGATGTCACTGCCATGTTTGAATGTTTAAATACATAGAGAATAATTAATTACTAAAAATACTGATGGTGCTCTTCGAGGGCAGAGATGCATTTGAAAGGGGAAGGAAACCTATTTGGCCAGGGGGGAGGAGGGAGGGTGGGCAACTAACGGGAGGGGGGGTGGAGGGGTTGCGCCGACTAGGTTTCCTTCCCCTTTAAAGAGAAGAGCAGCAGTGCGTAAGTCTTCAGGCAGTGTGCCACGTGGGTATATGGTGCCCAGCAGAGAACCTGACAACAATGCCCCCTGTCTGATGCATCCCCTATTGGGATATTAACTGTAATAAATAGGGATGCACCAAATCCACTATTTTTGATTCGGCCGAATCCTTTCTAAAAGATTCGGCCGAATACCGAACCGAATCCTAATTTGCATATGCAAATTAGGGTGGGAAGGGGAAAACATTTTTTATTTCCTTGTTCTGTGACAAAAAGTCATGCAATTTCCCTCCCCGCCCCTAATTTGCATATGCATATGCAAATTAGGTTTCAGATTCGGTTTGGCCAGGCAGGAGGATTCGCCTGAATCCTACTGAAAAAGGCCGAATCCTGGCCGAATCCCGAACCGAATCCTGGATTCGGTGCATTCCTAGTAATAAAGTTAGTTATGAATAGGCCCCAGAAGATATTCATGGCCACACATCAACAGAGCAGGTTAACAATTCCCTATTATGTGACCTTGATACAGGTTAGTAGATAAAATAGTATTATATTAATGAAGCAGCTAGAAGGAGGCTTCTTACAAATAACATTAGCTTCACTGCATTACAGATATTTCCATTTTCCGAATGGAAATAATGTGCCTTATATAGCAGTTATAATGAACTTTTATTCAGTATCGGGAGCTGTAGAAATCTTCAGGACATAGGCAAACACTTCCTACAGTGTGATACCTATGCTGTTATAGACCTACTATAGCAAGGAGTGAGCAAACTTAGAGGGCTGTTCCTGCTGAATTGTGCTTAGTACAGGGAATACCTATGCTGTCATAGTTTTATGGGATCTCTCTGTACAGAGAGATCCCATAAAACTATGACAGCATAGGTATTCCCTGTACTAAGCACAATTCAGCAGGAACAGTCCTTAAGTTTGCTCATAGTCCGTACAGAGAGATCACATAAAACTATGGAAGCATGCCCAATATATATATGTGTGTGTGTATAAATATATATATATATATATATATATATATATATATATATATATATATATATATATATATATATATATATATATATATAACTGAATATTTACCAAATGGTGGTATGTAGAGTGAGTATTCAATATATCCGTGCTTTATTGGGTAATAATGACCATAATATTATTTAATGTATGTTGCAAAAACAAATATAGATTGGATTACCAAAGGCTCTAAATCCCTGGAAATCAAGTGCATAGATTGGGACAGAGATGGTAGTGTAAAATGATATTAAATCATTGCTAATTTGTAATTTGAGCCTATAAATACAAGTGTTGTAGAGCAGCAATCAAGAAAGCAAAAATAAGGCACAGGTTGCTTCACATGCAAAGACCACATTTTATTTATGTATATGAACAGTAGAAAGATGCAGGTTGAGATTATTAAAATAGGGTAATATATGAGATACAAATGCTTTTTTTCCTCAGTATATGATACACAGGAGCTGGTTACAGTTCTTACGCTGTATTAGTGGAGGGGCCTTTGCTCAAACAATTTGCAGGTAGCTGACACAGGATAATGTGTCTATAGGGAAAGTTCCACTTAAAATTACATTTTAGTGTAATATTTTTGTAAGGTAACTTTTAGGGGCACATTTACTAAGCTCGAGTGAAGGATTAGAATGAAAAATACTCAAAGGTTTTTTTGGCTACTTCGACCATCAAATTGGCTCCTTCGACCTTCGAATCAAACGTTTCGAACTAAAAATCGTTCGACTATTCGATAATCGAAGTACTGTCTCTTTAAAAAAACTTTGACTACCTACTTCGCCACCTAAAACCTACCGAGCATCAATGTTAACCTATGGGGAAGGTCCCCATAGGCTTTCCTAGCAATTTCTGATCGAAGGAAAATCGTTCGATAGATGGATTAACATCCTAGCAATTTATGATCAAACGTTTAATCGTTCGATCTAACAATTTTTCCTTTGATCAAACGAAATGCGATAAATCCTTCGACTTTGATATCCGAAGTCGAAGGATTTTACTTCGATGGTCGAATATCGAGGGTTAATTAAGCCTCTATATTCGACCCATAGTAGATGTGCCCCTATGTATGTTGTAGAATTCTGAGCAACTTTTCAATTGGTCTTCATTATTTATTTATTTTAGTTTTTTAATTATTTGCTGCTTTTTTCTTAATTTCACCAGCTTTCATCTTAAATCTCATCTTAAACACAAATATTCTGTAAGGCTACATGTATTGTTATTGCTACTTTTTACTCATCTTTCCATTTAGGCCTCTCCTATCCATATTGCATATTCTTATTCAAATCAGTGCATGGTCACTAGAGTAATTTAGACCTTAGCAACCAGATTGCTAAAACTGGAAACCTGCTGTGCTGAATAAAAGCTAAATAACTCAAAAACACAAATAATAAAAACCAACTGCAAATGGTGAACAACCCCTTTAAGTTATTTAACTTTTTTGTTCATTGTCAGGTCTCCAGCACGGAATTCTCTGTATTTTTCAGATTATCTGGTTGCTAGGATAGCCTCTTACCATAGCAACCATGCAGTGGATTGAATGACAGACAAGAAAATACATAGAAGGTTACAATAACATTCCAATTGTAGCCTTACAGAATAGTTATTTTAGTTGTCAAGTTCCGTGCCATAGCCAATATTATATACATAAACTCTGTAGATAATAGTGGGCCTGATAAAGGGACCCAACATTCTAAAGTGCATTATATAATGAGTGTGTTCTGTATGCCCCAAAACACCTACTAAAGAGCACTATATTGCCTACAATGCCCCAAAGTGCCCAATTCACTCTGCCACACAGGTGTGGGATCCGTTATCCGGAAACCCATTATCCAGAAAGCTCCGAGTTACGGAAAGGCCGTCTCCCATAGACAAAATAATCCAAAAAAGAATTTCCTTTTTCTCTGTAATAATAAAGCAGTAGCTTGTACTTGATCCCAACTAAGATATAATTAATCCTTATTGGAAGCAAAACCAGCCTATTGGCTTTATTTCATGTTTATATATTTAGAAAGAACTAGGGATGCACCGAATCCACTATTTGGGAATCGGCCGAATCCCCGAATCCTTTGTGAAAGATTCGGCCGAATACCGAACCAAATCCGAACCCTAATTTGTATATGTTAATTAGGGGTAGGAAAGGAAAAAGTGGAAAAAAATCTTTTGTGATTAAAAGTAATGTGATTTCCCTACCTGCCCCTAATTTACGTATGCAAATTAGGATTTGGTTCGGCCAGGCACAAGGATTCGGCCGAATCCGAATCCTACTGCAAAAAGCCCGAATCCTGGCCGAATCCCGAACCAAATCCTGGATTCGGTACATCCCTAGAAAGAACGTCCCAATGTAAAAAACTAAAAAAAATGAATTATCTCACAGTAATATGTGGGGCCTATGTGCTCATGCCCCAGACCTACAGCTCGAGGTGGAAGTATCCAACCGAAGACGACAAACGGCAGGCACTTACACATCCCACAAGCAGGCTTGTAAAAGAACTGAGAACTTTATTTAGGCCACAAAATAGCTAAACACATAGCCTTATGCGTTTCATGCCAGTGGGAACTTAAATATAGGCTTTCATTTCATGTTTACATGATTTTCTAGCAGACACAAGTTATGAAGATCCAAATTACAGAAAGATCCATTATCTGGAATTCGAGCATTCTGGATAACAGGTCTCATACCTGTACTACCATAAGTACCAGCAGCCTCTGTGTTTTGGGGGGGGGGGTGCTGGGAGTTGTATAACAAAAGCTGTACAGGTATGAGACCTTTATCCAGAATGCTTGGGACCTTGACTTTTCCGGATAACGAATCTTTCCGTAATTTGGATCTTCATACCTTAAGTCTACTAGAAAATCATGTAAACATTAAATAAACCCAATCGGCTGGTTTTGCTTCCAATAAGGATTAATTATATCTTACTTGGGATCAAGTACAAGCGACTGTTTTATTATTACAGAGGAAAAGGAAATCATTTTTAAAAATTGATTGTTTGGATAAAATGGAGTCTATTAGAGTTCTATTCTGTAATTTGGAGCTTTATGGAATATGGGTTTACGGATATCGGATCCCGTACCTGTAGTATCAGAAGCTTTAAATCGTAAACTGGTCACTTGTAACTTGGCAGCTCGCAAGGCCCACCAATAACGGAGTATATCTGCACCCCGCCCCCATCAAATCCACACAATACTTTAGTGAACCCTAAATTTGGCTGAGCCCCCATCAAATCCCACAATACTTTAGTGAACCCTAAATTTGGCTGAGCCCCCATGAAATCCACACAATACTTTAGTGAACCCTAAATTTGGCTGAGCCCCCATGAAATCCACACAATACTTTAGTGAACCCTAAATTTGGCTGAGCCCCCGTCAAATCCACACAATACTTTAGTGAACCCTAAATTTGGCTGAGCCCCCATCAAATCCACACAATACTTTAGTGAACCCTAAATTTGGCTGAGCCCCCATCAAATCTACACAATACTTTAGTGAACCCTAAATTTGGCTGAGCCCCCGTCAAATCCACACAATACTTTAGTGAACCCTAAATTTGGCTGAGCCCCCATCAAATCCACACAATACTTTAGTGAACCCTAAATTTGGCTGAGCCCCCATCAACTCCACACAATACTTTAGTGAACCCTAAATTTGGCTGAGCCCCCATCAACTCCACACAATACTTTAGTGAACCCTAAATTTGGCTTAGCCCCCATCAACTCCACACAATACTTTAGTGAACCCTAAATTTGGCTGAGTCCCTTACTGCATTTCTTTCGAGCAGATACTTGCTGAGAGTTATAATACAACAAGAGGGGAATTTTATTGATTTCATCAAAGGTTTTTCACATTATTAGGCCACTGCTGCTCTGTCCTTGGTCTGTGACCCCCCAAATCTCCTTCTGGGTCAGAAATAGTGTTATTGTCAGACATTCCCTAAACTCAGCATTAGTTTTTGCACAAGGCCCAGACTGTTAGTGATCCAGTGGAAGCTGAGGGTAATCATTAGCTATGATTGAAATGTCTGCTCTGGACAGAGGACTTTATCCCTTCATCAGCGGTCATCCACTCACACACTTGTGCCAAAACACACCACCTCCCACAGACCCCAGAACAGCAACGAGGAGGGACGGGTGCAATGTGGGAAACTGATACATGTAGAACATTAACCCCTTTTTTCTCTCTCTGTTATATAGTGATGTCATACAGAGATGTCTGCAGAGCCCATGAGAAGGTTATCTGCCTCGTGTCCTGATCTAAAGAAAAAATTCAGCTGTTGCTGGACTACAACTCCCAGAATGCTCTGACAGACAGAGAGGGTATGTAACCATTTAGGGAAGTGCTTTGGGGTTCAAGTTGCACTTTGCAGTCCTGTATTTGGTCTGGACCCTCCTTTAGCCCAAATAGATGTAGACAACAGTCTCTGTGCTATAATGTAGGCAAGACTATCCAGTGTGGATCTTAGGGTGTTTTTTGTATATTGTAGGTTAAAGCCTGTCCACAGTCTTCTACCATGACCCCTGCAATCAGAACGGCATAGCCAAGACAACAAATGGGCATTTAAAGGGATACTGTCATGACAAAACATGTTGTGTTCTAAAGGCATCAGTTAATAGTGCTGCTCCAGCAGAATTCTGCACTGAAATACGTTTCTCAAAAGAGCAAACAGATTTTTTTTATATTTAATCTTGAAATTTGACATGGGGCTAGACATATTGTCAGTTTCCAAGCTGCCCCCAGTCATGTTACTTGTGCTCTAAACTTCAGTCACTCTTTACTGCTGTACTGCAAGTTGGAGTGATATCATGCCCCCCCCCCCCAAGCTGCCTAACAACAGAACAATGGGAAGGTAACCAGATAACAGCTCCCTGACACAAGATAACAGCTGCCTGGTAGATCTAAGAACAACACTCAATAGTAAAATCCAGGGCCCACTGAGACACATTCAGTTACATTGAGTAGGAGAAACAGCAGCCTGCCAGAAAGCAGTTCCATCCTAAAGTGCTGGCTCTTTCTGAAATCACATGACCAGGCAAAATGACCTGAGATGCACCTACACAACAATATTATGTAACACCTATTTGGGCTGCATAGCACACAAATAGTTAAACTGTCCAGCTAGCAGTAGAAGCATGGGTTACACTGCGACTTACACAACAGGGTCAGGGCCTTCGCCATGTGGAAGTGTTCCCTCTATGGTGTAGTGCAACTACATCCCCCAGGCTACTGTGCATACAACAAAAGATGGGCGCCAGGAGGTTCTTGCAGTAAAACAGAAACGGTTTATTTAACTATACACGAGGCAAGTGACCACAGGTTTAGTAGTCACGCAGGAGCTGAGGCAATAGTAACATTTCTCACACAGAGCTGCAGGCATTAGGCATTTCTCACAGAGGAAAGGTCTCCATTAGGCATTTGCAGTATTCACACATTCCCTCCTGGAAGTTGTCAGGAAGCAGCTTGTACCCTACAGTCCCTCCTCACTGAGGTCCCTGACTGGAGGCAACACACAGAGGGGCAAATTCACTAAGCGCCGAAGCGCTGAACGCTAGCGTTAATTCGCTAGCGTTTGGCATTTTCGTTACTGCGCAAATTCACTAACGAACGCTGGCGTAGTTTCGCTAGTGTTACTTCGCACCCTTACGCCTGGCGAATTTTCGCTAGCGAGGTAACAACGCAAATTCACTAACTTGCGCAGTGTATTGAACGCTACCTTTTTACGCTAGACTTCCTTCGCCACCTCAGACCTGGCGAAGCGCAATAGAGTAGATAGGGATTGTGTCAAAAAAAGTCAACATTTTTTCTAAGTCCCAAAAAACGCTGGCGTGTTTTCTACATTATGGGTGATAGGCTGAAAAAGTTCGAAAATTTTTTTGGGGCTCCCCTCCTTCCCCCCTACATTTCCTGACTCATGGCAACTTACCTAGACAGTGGGCACATGTGTAGGGCAAAATAAAAATTTTATTTGCTGATTTGAAGGTTTTCTAGGCATTTGTAGTGCTGATACGTATTCCTCCATTGAAATTTGAATTTGGCGCCGTATGCAAATTAGCCTTCGCTAGCGCAACTTCGCTTCACTTAGCGAATCAACGCTAGCGCAACTTCGCAAACTTACACTACCCCTGAGCGCAACTTCGGATTTTAGTGAATTTGCGGAGCGCTGGCGAAACTACGCCTGGCTCAACTACGAATCTTAGTGAATTTGCCCCAGAGCCTCTGGGAAGCTCCTCCCTTACTGCAAATCCTTGTTGGAGCTTCAGCTGCTCTTTCTCTCTCACCTCTCTGCCTTTCTCTCCTAGAGAGACTATGACAAGTCTGCCCTAGTGTAACTATTCCTCATTCACGGGGTTACCTGGTCCCCGACTTCTTCTTCCAAAGCACATGGGCCTTTCTGGGCCTAGCTGTGCCCAGGCTCCCCTGAGCTCACCCAGCTGGATCACCATCCACAGGCCAAAGAGGAAGTGGCCGCTCCCTACACTCACTATATAGCAGTGTAGCAGGGGCGTGTCATTCTCTCTGGCAGATCACTCTAAGAAAAAGGTGGGGGCCTTAAAGCTGCAGGGCAGATTAACCCATAGGGGCCCCTACAATTACAACAACTAAAAAATACACTTGCTGGTTCAGAAATGACATTTTATATTGTAGAGTGAAATATTTGCAGTGTAAACGGTGTCATTTAGAAATAAAAACGACATCATAAAAATCATGACCGAATCCCTTTAACCTAGACCACACTGATCAACAGGCTCGGTCCCAACAAACTGGGCTCCCTACTGGGTGCTATCCACACAAACTGAGACCTATGCCATTTTACTTGATTCATCAAACATCATTAAATGTTTATAGAACTAAAGCCCTAGATCAGGGGTGTCCAAACTGTGGCCCGAGGGCCACATGCGGCCCAGGATGCATATGAATGTGGCCCAGCTTGAAATGCTTGGTTCCCGTGGAAATAGGAGGAGGTGGGACTCTGCCCATATTCCAGTTAGTAATAATAATATGTTTATTTAATATCCAGGTGTCCCATATTCCAGTGTATAGCTCCATCTATATGGCATTGTAGTTATTTTCTGTGTATTTCCTTTACTTTTACAAATCAAACGTGTTTGTGTATTTCATGTGTGGCCCCAGACAATTTTTCCTTTTCCAATGTGGCCCGGCGAGCCAAAAGTTTGGACACCCCTGCCCTAGATGCTGCAGTTTATATATTGACTTTACTGTACCAGCCCAGAGGTTTAGCAGGTCTATAAGAGGAATTCTGATGCAGAATACACTGGTTTCCATGCTGTCGTGTAATGTAAATCTAAATGAATTATATCATATCAGTTTTATATGATGCATTACATATTGTATATATACTGTATAATGTATATATATATATATATACATATAGACAAATACAAGATTCCTCTGCACTCAACCCATTATCAATATATTTAAGACAGAGACATTTTGTGCTACTGCTACTGAAAAATGCCTTACCCTTTAAACAAAACAGGGATTGTTTGTCCATATATTGCAATATATTTAAGCTGGCCAACTACGTCACAGTCATCCCATATCTGGCCAGTCCTACGCTTAATTTTCATCTGATTCATTAAGAATTCTATGATTTAATTATACATTTTATAGTTGGCCAGCTTAAATATATTGCAATATATGGACAAACAATCCCTGTTTTGTTTAAAGGGTAAGGCATTTTTCAGTAGCAGTAGCACAAAATGTCTCTGTCTTAAATATATTGATAATGGGTTGAGTGCAGAGGACTCTTGTAGTTGACTATATGTATTTTGTGGTCACACCCTCAGTGCACCCCCGCCTAATGATTTTAAAAACTAGTGTTGAGCACAACTTTCCCTTGTTTATATATATATACACATATGGATTCAGTCGACTTCAGTTTAGAATGGTGAATTACAGCTATGTGACTCCCCTCACACTTCGCCAGGCGTAGTTTCGCCAGCGCTCTGCAATTTCACTAAAATCCGAAGTTGCGCTCAGGGGTAGCGTAAGGTTGCGAAGTTGCGCTAGCGTTGATTCGCTAAGCTAAGCGAAGTTACGCTAGCGATGGTTAATTTGCATACGGCGCCAAATTCAAATTTCAATGGAGGAATACGTACAATCACTACAAATGCCTGGGAAACCTTCAAAACATCAAATAAAATTTTTATTTTGCCCTACACATATGCCCACTGTATAGTTAAGTTGCCATGAGTCAGGAAATGTAGGGGGGAAGGAGGGGAGCCCCAAAAAAAATTTCGATCTTTTTCAGCCTATCACCCATAATATAGAAAAACCGCCAGCGTTTTTTGGGACTTAGAAAAAATGTGAACTTTTTTTGAAGCAATCCCTATCTACTCTATTGCGCTGGTCTGAGGTGGCGAAGGAAGTCTAGCGTAAAAGGTAGCGTTCAGTACACTGCGCGTGTTAGTGAATTTGCGTAGTTACATCCGTTGCGCAAATTCGCAAGGCGTAAGGGTGCGAAGTAACACTAGCAAATTTACGCTGGCGTTAGTGAATTTGCGAAGTAACGAAAATGCCCAACGCTAGCGAATTGACGCTAGCGTTAGGTGCTTCGGCGCTTAGTGAATTTGCCCCTATATGTGTCTATCTGTGGTGTACCTTCTCCTACCATTCCATGAGATACTCTGATCACTTCTTCGCATCATTCTAATTTACCCTTCTGTCTTCTCTGCCCTTGATAAGCTTCTTATCTTTTTCTCCTGTCTTTCTCTTCTGCTTTCACTATTACTTTCCCTTATTATATGTTTCTGTCTCCTTCATATGGTCCTTCTTCTCCTCGCAAGGTCATCAAAGAAAACAGAACCCAGAGGAAGAGCAGTTCATAAAACTCTCATTGTTTTTCTCCTCACCACTTGCTTCATTCTGCCTTTTTTAACTTTCAACTTCTGTTTTCCTTCTCTTTCCTTCTTGGATTTTTCCTCTCTTCTTGCCTTGTCCTCTTCCTTATTCTTCTCTTTTTCCCTTTACCCATCTCTGTCTTTCTAATGTTCTCTCCCTGTCATTCTTTCACTTCTCTCCTTTCCATCCTGCTCTTTTCTCTCCTGACCTTTCACTCCCTGATAACGTTTTCACTTTTTCATTGTGTCTTCTCTTCTTTTCTGCTCTCTATCATTCCTATTAATCTTCTGCTTTCTCTCTTCCCCTTTGTATACTATTTTGCTTTCTTCTTTCACCCATCTATTCTCCTCTATCATTCAACCTTTCTCTTATGCACTGTCCTCCTTCGTAATGTTGTCTATCTTGCTCAAGCCTTGGCTCTTCTCCTCAACCCTTGTCACAGCTCCTTTCAATTTCTCTTCTGTTCTTCCCCATCTTTCCTTCACATCTGTACCCTTTCTCTCTGTCTACAGTGTCCATTGTTCCCCATTGTCCAATGCTCAGTTTCTTTTTCACATTTTTTTCTTCAGTCTCAAGCTCTTTCTTCCTCCTTGTCCAAAGTTTCTTATCTGCCTTGAGTTTAATAGAGAAGAGGACCCTAAATATCCATATATGTCCATGGCTTAATCGTGCTACAGTTTGCTGTACATTACATTAAAATACAAGGCAATGAAACTCATGAACTACCCAAGCTATACCACTGGCCCTAATTGGGAGTGTTCAAGAAGCCAACCTGCTGCTTGTTTTGTGCTTTGACTCACCCACATATTAAAGTCTCACCAACATACTAAAGTTTTCCCATCATATCTGAGGCCTGTGGTTATATCATAGAGAAATTTGCAATTACCACAACATTCCTGTAATTTTATATTTTTGTGAGCACTTTTAAAGGATAAGGAAACCCATCCTTGGGATGTTTCATGCCCACTACACTCTGATCCTCACCACGTTCATCTAGTTACAATGGCATTTTGCCAAGTTTAGCCCTTGACCCAGCTCAATTTGCCATGTATGAAGTAATGCAAAGTAAAGCAAAGAATGTAATAAATTGCAGTCTATCAGTCCTATGGCAATGACCCAAGAGCTTACACAAGTTTCATAAAGAGCCAATCACCCAGACAGCATAAACCAGATCTCTTAAAAGAAACGCACATAAACATGGGGTAATTACAGAATCCTTGGCTCACTCAGAACCCCAAGGCTGACAAGCAACAGCTTCAAAGGTTTGGGTCAATGGGCTTTATCATTCTCCTTCAGTTATGATCAGATTAGGGCATACATGTAACCATGTGGGAAGAAAAATTACAATTACAAACAGGGCCGGGCCAAGGTATTTTGGCACCCTAGGCAACAGCTTGAATTAGTGCCCCCCACCCGGTGGTCCTGCATTACCATTTCCCACCTTACCATTCATATTGTACACTGTACCTGTGCCAGCAGCCATCATGTTGCCCCATGTACCTGTGCCAGCACCTATCATAGTGCCCCCCTTTGTACCTGTGCCAGCAGCAGCCAAAAATCCATCATATTGCCCCCAAATATGTACCTGTGCTAGCAGCAGCAGACAAAAATCCATCATATTGCCCCTAATCATCTGTTTACCTCTGCTAGAAGCTGCCAAGGGAGAGGTGGGGATGGAAACAAGCAGTTTATAAAATTGAAAACTATTAAAGGCCACGCAAACCAATGTTTAAAAAAAATACCCTTAAAAGTGCGCCCCCCACATGATTGCGCCCTAGGCGGTCGCCTACCCTGCCTACCCCTAGTTGCGGCCCTGATTACAGATCCCATTTTAATTCTAGAATTAACACTAACCTTGTGTTAGAAAATGATCACATCCCGCAGCTCAACTGGCCCTCCCTAACTGATGATGGTGGATGGTATACAGGGGCTTACACTTACAACAGGGGGGTGGGTTATTATTGTTCACCAGCAGGGACACCCAAAACCTGCCAACCTGCAGGTAAACCCGAGAGTGTCACAAGATTCAGGCCAACAACACTAGCTCTTAGGCTTGATAATGCCCCATATCCTTCATGTAGCCATGTCTACCAACATTTGTAGGCCTGTTTCCCATCTGTGCTGGTTACACCCAAATGCAATGATTCACCGCAAACCACACCCACTTTCCATCAATCCCACCCCCTTGGGACTGTCATTCAGGATTGCCCCACCTATATCTGGATCATTGGTGGTAAGTACATAGAATATTTAAAGGGATACTGTCATGGGGAAAAACATTTTTTTCAAAATGAATCAGTTAATAGCGCTGCTCCAGCAGAATTCTGCGCTGAAATCCATTTCTCAAAAGAGCAAACCAATTTTTTTATATTCAATTTTGAAATCTGACATGGGGCTAGACATATTGTCAATTTCCCAGCTGCCCCTGGTCATGTGACTTGTGCCTGCACTTTAGGAGAGAAATGCTTTCTGGCAGGCTGCTGTTTTTCCTTCTTAATATAACTAAATGTGTCTCAGTGGGACATGGGTTTTTACTATTGAGTGCTGTTCTTAGATCTACCAGGCAGCTATTATCTTGTGTTAGGGAGCTGTTATCTGGTTACCTTCCCATTGTTCTTTTGTTTGGCTACTGGGGGGGGAAGGGAGTGGGGTGATATCACTCCAACTTGCATTACAGCAGTAAAGAGTGATTGAAGTTTATCAGAGCACAAGTCACATGACTTGGGGCAGCTGGGAAATTGACAATATGTCTAGCCCCATGTCAGATTTCAAAATTGAATTTAAAAAAATCTGTTTGCTCTTTTGAGAAATGGATTTCAGTGCAGAATTCTGCTGGAGCAGCACTATTAACTGATTCATTTAAAAAAAATGTTTTTCCCATTACAGTACCCCTTTAAGAAGGGTTTATTGGGAAAAGTCAACAAAAATTCCAAGAATGGCATCCTTAAATCTAACCCTATTTATGTGTTATGGTAATATCAACTGTTACACTACAGCCCTTTTCCATTGCATTCTCTTGCCTCACTATACACACTTGTACCACAGTTACTTTGACACCATCTTGAATTATTATGCAGATTATCAAGCAGCGACAGCCCCTTCTCCTGATGTCACCTGACTTTATTATACACACAGTTTAATATTACACAGTTCTTTCTGATACCATGATATTATCTTACTTCACTGTCCCATAGTCATATTCCCTTCCTCTGACATCATCTTGCCTTACTACAAACACCACTTTCGCAGAAAAAGAGATTAATCTGTGATACTTTGCTATTTTTAAACAACAATTTAAGTAATTTTTGTCGCAAACAACCATCAGATTGTGTGTGTGTGTGTGAGACACATCTGGGATTTTTCTGTTTTCTGAGTTGTTGATTCCACCACCTGGATTCTGTCATTTTCCAAGATCCCTAGAAGTTTAGCTGAGGGTTCCCTTACCTTTTTGGTTTTCGTTCATGTATCCAACAAGGAAGGGGTAGCGCAGAAGAGGAGGCAGATCAGGAATGAGGGAAACGAGAGCTCCAGATGGACACAAGGCTGCAAGAAATAAAGAGAAATCAGTGCTGACCCCTTGAGTTGGACTCTTGGCCACTGATTAACCAGACAGGCACACGGCCAGGGTCTCTGCCAGGAACAGGCCGGTCACATATGCTCATAGACAGTGACACACATACAGGGCCGCACAGCTCATGTGACGCACATTAAACAAGATATAAACCTATTTATTAGTAGCCCTCATCTTCCTTTATAATGACAGTGTGATATATAGATCATTACAGAACATATATATATGGGGGGGAGTAGGTTTCCCTTACACAATACAGTATGTGGGTACAGCTTAGGATATGCATATAACCTTCTTTATTATGTAATTGTATTTTTATATGTGCAGGAGCTGCCATGTTGTTTCCCTTCCTACAGTGTGAGGATATAATTTGTGTGCCCAGAGCATTCCTTCTGTATTTATTCCAATGGTTGTGAGCTCTCATATTGTTTCCCTTCCTACAGTGTGAGGATATACAGTAGTTTATTGTGTGCCCAGAACATTCCTTCTGTGTATATTTGTATTTATACCTATGGATGTGAGCTGCCATATTCTTCAGCCACTGGTTTTCCTTTTCTGTTTAATATTTTATTTGTTTTATAATTTTTTAGAACATGCACTTGCACATTTTATAGTATTATAGTGTATTAAGTGGAAAAAGTCAGCCCTCCTGAATTTTTCAGGAGTCACCTGTAGTGTTGCACTTGGGACAGGACAGGAAGCACGTTCTGGGCAAAATAGGTTGTGGTCTGGGCAGAATTAAGCATATTCAGGGATAGAGCTGCAGTTAGGCTTATTCCTCTGTCTCTTTCAGATCATATTGGTTGTGATGTCTCATCCCTGCAGAAAAGGAACACATATAACACATATCACATAAGGAGTAAAAGCAGATCTGCTGCCCCTATACCTGCACACCCACTTCCTTCCCTCCATCAGAGCCACTTTGTTAGTCTTTGTTTCTCCTCCATCATGGCTATCTTTGTATTTGTATCAGAGATTTCCTGGTAACCATAAAGGGCAATTCATTATGAACATGCCATGCAATATTTATACCTGGGACCTCTGATGTCCTACTTGTACAGTTGTGGGAAAACCCACTTTCCAGAAAGCTCTGAATTACAGGACGGCTATCTCCCATAGGCGCTGTTTAATGAAAAATTTCCATTTTTTAAAAACTGATTTACATTTTAATAAAACGGAAGCTTGTACTTGATCCCAAATAAGATATAATTAATCCTTATTGGAGGCAACCCTAGCCTAATGGGTTTATTTAATTTTTACATGATTTTTAAGATATGGAGATCTAAATTATGGAAAGACCCCTTATTTGGAAAGCCCTGCATTCTGGATAACAGGTCCCATACCTGTAAAGGGTTCTATAGTGCTAAGAAGACATAGGAAGAGAGCCACATTGGCAGGGAATTTAGGCAAAATGGAAGGGCAGGAGACTATAGGGCAACTCCTGGTATGATAGTGGTCTGGTCTGGCTTCCCAAAGTACATATGTAACAAGCCAAATGACTAAACAGTGCAAAATGGCCAATATCTGTCATCTTTCTGGAAATTCTACATGTTGCGCTGACCAGCACCTCAGTACAGCTCTTTTGATGGAATATGCATCATAGCTTTATAAATAAACAGCACCACCTATTGGCTAGTGGCTTACAACAGAAATCCTCATAGCCAGGCTTACAGGGAGGCCCATAACAAAACAGGGATCTGAAAGCTTTATTTTGGGACCTCTATGGATAACACTATTTTGTAACTCTATGCATATTGGGCATATGTATAGAAGACCCCTGCCATTCTTATTTATGAATTATTTTATCTTGGTACCTATTGGCATGTCAGTGATTTGGAACCCAGTTATCTCGTTACAGAAGTGAAATGACAATAACTCAGGCAGATTTATTTCTGGTCATGGTAAGGGACACTTGTTGAGCTTTCATTGACACCATCACTGCTCCAACAACAGGAGGCACGTCTCCTTTAATGACTTACAGCAGGTCATGGGGCTGTTACTATGGGTATCTGAGTGAGGGGCTGTCACCTTTCAGTTACATTTTAGTATGTTATAGAATGGCCAGTTATAAGCAACTTTTCAATTGGCCTTCATTATTTATTTATTTTTTTTTATAGTTTTTTAAATTATTAAATTATCTTCTGACTCTTTCCAGCTTTCAAATGGGGTCACTGACCCCATCTAAAAAAAAACCAAATGCTCTGTAAGGCTAAAAATATTAAAATGTATTGTTATTGCTACTTTTTAATACTCATCTTTCTATTCAAGCCCTGTTCTATGCATATTCCAGTCTATTACTCAAATCAGTGCATGGTTGCTAGGGTGATTTGGACCCTAGCAACCAGATGGCTGAAATTGCAAACTGGAGAGCTGCTGAATAAAAAGCTAAACAACTAAAAAAACACAAATAATATAAAATGAAAACCAATTGCAAACTGTCTCAGAATACCACTCTCTACATCCTACTAAAAGTTAATTTAAAGCCATACAACCCCCTTTAAAACTACTGAGCACGAAGAGTGTGTAACTAGCTCAGGAGACATTGATATTCTGACTGGGATATGGGAATGCTAAGCAGTACATCTGGGAGCACTTCATTTTTACACTCCCAACTGATATTGATGAACTGGAACTCAAGCTTTGTATTTACTTGAGATTAATACATTTTGAGTTTATTTTATGAAGCACTGTGCCCTTGTGACCATTAAGTGGGGACATAGGACAATATAACGCTAAAAGGGGGTTTTGTACTCACCGGAAAACCCTTTTCTAGTAGGCCCGAACTGTCAGTGCAGACGTATGGGTTATGTCTTGATCATCTCTGGAGGCAGGACAGAAGATTGATGACTCATGGCCCCTCCTCCCTCATATATGTGCTGGCTCCACCTCACTTCCTCAGTTCGTTGTTAAAGCTCAGACAGTGGAGACAGAGAGGTTAGAAAGAAGCCAAGAGACAACAGATAGAAAATGAAAGGATAGCGACAAAGAGGTCCCTGTGCCCATACTAAAATCAGCCTGGGTGGGACTTACTGCACTGACAGCTCGGGCCTACTAGAAAAGGGTGTTCCGGTGAGTACAAAACCCCCTTTTAGCGTTATATTGTCCTATGTCCCCACTTAATGGTCACAAGGGCACAGTGCTTCATAAAATAAACTCAAAATGTATTAATCTCAAGTAAATACAAAGCTTGAGTTCCAGTTCATCAATATCAGTTGGGAGCTACAGCTTGCAGAACTTTCCGGCCAAACGCGGCCGTCTGAGAAGCGAAAACATTTAACTTGTAAAACTGAACAAAAGTGTGTGGGGATGCCCATGTGGCAGCTGTGCATATCTGCTCTGGTGTTGCCAAGTTCTGCAGAGCCCATGAGGTGCTCTGAGCCCTGGTAGAGTGGGCTTTGACAGAAAAGGGTCTGGTCTTCTGCTTGTAATCATAAGATGTATTGATGGTTTCCACAAGCCACCTCGCAATAGTTCTTTTAGAGACGACTGTCCTTTAGTTCTCCCGGAGTAGGAGACAAGTAGGCTGTTAGCACTTCGAAATGGTTGTGAGCGTTGCAAGTAGATACGAATGGCTCTCACAACATCTAGACGGTGGAGACGACTCTCTTTATGGTTCGCTGGTCGTGGGCAAAAAGACGGAAGTATGATGTCTTTATTCAAATGAAATTGAGATACCACCTTGGGCAAAAATTCAGGTATAGTCCGAAGTACAACCTTGTCCTCATGGAGTACCAACCAAGGCTCCTTACAAGAAAACGCTGCTATTTCAGACACCCTCTTTGCCGAGGTAATTGCTATCAGAAAAGCCACCTTGAGGGAGAGCCACTTTAGATCACATGTAGACATCGGTTCAAATGGTGGATCTTGTAAGGCAGATAACACAAGTGGTAGATCCCAAGACGGTGTTGGGTCCCTAATGGGGGGCCGAACTCTGATAACTCCCCTGAAGAACTGGACAATAGTACTGTCCTCTGCCCAGCGAATGTGCATAAGCGCTGATAATGCTGAGACCTGTGTCTTAAGCGTCCGAAGGGCGAGCCCTTTTCGGAAACCTTCTGTGAGAAATTCAATAATCGTTTGTGTGGAAACTTGATCCCATGGAACGTGGCGTCGGTTGCACCAAGTTATGAAAATGTTCCACACCCGGTGGTAGAGCCTGGTGGTAGATGGTCTGCGTGCCCTGAGAAGTATGTTAATTGCCTCCTGTGAGAACCCATGCTGTGTCCACCAACGGGTCTCAACAGCCAAGCCGTTAAATGGAGCATTGCGATGTTGGGATGATTTATAGGCCCTTGTGTCAGTAAGTCTGGGAGTAGAGGCAGTCGCCATGGTCTTGCTACGGACAATTGTACAAGATCTGAGTACCACACCCTGTTGGGCCAATCTGGTGCAATCAGGATCACTGTCGCCTTGCTGTGTTTGAGCTTCCGTAAGAAGCAGAGGTAGTGGGGGAAAAGCATATATGAGGCTGAAGCACCAAGTTGTTACTAGGGCGTCTACAAAGGCCGCCCCTGGGTCCCATGTTCTGGCACAGTATGTGGGGACTTTGTGATTGTGGCTTGAGGCTAACATGTCTACCTCTGGAATGCCCCATCTTTGAGTGAGAGAGTGGAAAATCTCGTTGTTGAGAGACCATTCCCCCTGATCTATAGTTGTTCTGCTCAGGTAGTCCGCTTCCCAATTCTGGACCCCTGGAATGAAGACCGCCGAAATCGTTGGAACTATGCTCTCTGCCCAAGTGAGAATGCGTGCTACTTCCATCATGGCTAATCTGCTGCGAGTGCCGCCCTGTTTGTTGATATACGCCACCGCTGTGGCGTTGTCGGATTGAATTCTGACTGGTAGTGAATGAAGAAGCGAGGTCCATCCTTCCAGCGCCAGGACGATGGCCCGCAGTTCGAGCACATTGATGGGTAGACAACTCTCTTGAGGTGTCCAAGTCCCCTGAAGTGTGTGGGACTTGTACACAGCTCCCCAACCCCTGAGACTTGCATCGGTAGTTATGATCTCCCACTGGGGTAAGGACCAAGTCCGGCCCTTTGAGAGGTTCTGTGGAAGGGTCCACCAGGTCAGACTGTCTCTCGTCGTGATGTCCAGCGAGATCGTTTGCTGAAGATCTCTGTGGTTCTTGTTCCAGTAGCATAGGAAGTTGTGTTGCAGAGGTCTCATGTGAAACCTGGCAAAAGGAATGGCCTCCAAGGATGAAACCATAAGGCCGAGGAGATGTAGGTAGTCCCCTGCTGAGATCGTCTGCATCGTTAGAAATGATTGCGTTGTGGATATCAACTTGGTGATCTTCTCCTGAGGTAAATACAACTTTTCGGTGATTGAATTGAAGAGAAGTCCCAGGAACAGAATTGTCTGACTGGGTGTGAGACTGCTCTTGCGAGTGTTGATAATCCAACCATGCTGGTTCAGTACTCTTATGCATGTAGCCGTGTCCGAGGCTGCCTGGCTCTCTGAGGGGGCCATAATGAGCAGATTGTCCAAGTAAGGTATCACCCGTATCCCTAGAGACCTGAGATATGCTACCACTGGGGTTAGAAACTTGGTAAAAATGCGTGGCGCAGTACAAAGTCCAAAGGGCAATGCCACAAACTGGTAATGCCTGTCGTGAATCGCAAAACAAAGGTACCGTTGGGACACTGGGTGTATGGGTATGTGCAGGTAGGCGTCCTGCAAGTCTATGGAGGTCATGTAAGTGTTTGGTTCCATAGCGGCTATGACGGATTTCACTGATTCCATCTTGAACTTTCTGTTGGGTACCATGTGATTCAATGGTTTTAGATTGAGAACGGGTCTGAAGGTTCCTTCTCTCTTTCTGACCAGAAAGAGGTTCGAGTAGAAGCCCTTGAACTTGTGGTGTGGTGGGACCTCTACTATAACCTCCATGCTGAGTAATTGGTGGACTGCTGCTTGCAGATGGCGTTCCTTGTGTGGGGCTGTTGTGGTAGGAATGAATCTGTGGGAAGGCAGGCGGGAGGAAAAAGGTATCCTGTAACCTTGCTGAATTATAGTGAGCACCCAAGCGTCTGTTACATGAGTCTCCCATTCGCCCAAATATCTTTGTAGCCTGCCCCCCACAGCTTGTGCTGGCTGCCTGGAGTCAGGCCGAGCCAGGCTTGGATGTGGTTGGTTTCTTGGTGTTTCGGTTTTGTTGGTGCCAGATGGGCCTGCCGCGTTTGCTACCCTGATCACTCTGGGATGTCCGGTAGTTGGAGCGAAAGGGACAAAAGGGTCTGGATTGCTGGTTCTAACCTCTTTTGCCTGAGAATCTGTTCGGATTATCAAATCTCTGTCTTTTTCCCATCGGTAAAAAGGTACTCTTGCCCCCTGTCACCTCAGCTATGATCTGTTTTAGATCGGGTCCGAATAAGGACTCGCCAGTATATCTAAGAGACAATAGTCGAAGTTTTGAGGCCGTGTCACCAGTCCAGTGACGAAGCCATAGGGCACGTCTTGCAACTATAGCATTGGTAGTTGCCTTTGCTGCTAGTTTAACCATTTCAATGGAGGCTTCTGCCAGGAATCCGAATGCCATTGCCAATCTATCCACCTCTGACTGTAGTTGTTGTTGTGAGGTAGGTGGCTGGCGAGCTAGTTCGAGGGCCCAATGCCTAGCCGTGCGGGCTAGTCCTGCTGATGCAACTGCTGGCCGTAACGTGGCTGCTGCCTGTACATACGCTCTCTTGAGTGTGGACTCCATGCGGCGGTCTAGTGGATCTTTGAAAGCGGCCTCTTCCGCTGGTAAGGCTGTGTGTTTGGAAAGGCGAGCCACTGCTGAATCAACCTTAGGAGGTTTATCCCACTTTTTTTCATGTTCCTCAGGAACTGGAAACGTTTTAAAAAATCTCTGAGTGAGCGCAATGCGTCTTTCAGGCTGGTTCCACTCGGCTTCAATTGCTTGTGTAGCCGATTTAAATACTGGGAAGGCTAGTTTACTCTTCTTATGACCCCCTAGAAGCTTATCTGCTTTTGATAGAGGAATGGACTCATCTTTAATCTCTAATGTTTGAAGCATCTGACGTAGTAACTTCCTAGACATGTCTGGATCTAGTAGGGATTGTTTTTCTTCCTCAGAATCAGTATCTGATTTGGCTTCTGAATGATCCGATTTATGAATTCCGGGTGTTTTTCGTCATCTGACTCTGAAATTAACCCCTCCTCTGAATCAGAAGAATCCGAAAATTTGACTGGAGTTTTGAGTTTTTTGCGGTCACCAGCTGTGGGTGGCTGTGGTGGTTGCACTGAGTGCATAATCCATTGGAGAAATTCCCCAAACTGTTGTGGTGCTGGGGGTTGTGGTTGGGGCCCTGGGGTCTGAACCCATGGCATGGGCACCCCGCCCTGTGTAGTGGCTGGCAGTGCCTGTGATGTAGATGGGGTAGCTAATGTAATTGGGGTACCCATCGCTGGAGGTACAGAGTCTTTGGTAATGAGCCCAGTAGGGGATGTATTTGGAATCAAAAGTTCCTCTTCTGACTGCTGGTTTGGTCTGGGAGATAAAACTGGAGGTTCCAGTAAGTCTACAGCTTTAGTGGGCTTACAATCAGAACAATAAGTCTTTTCAGTCTTTCTGAGGGAATGCTTGCATGTTCTGCATTTAGGTAGTCTTTCGACTTTCTTTCCTTTCTTTACTGATTGTATCTCAGCTCTCAATTCAGTGAGCGAATCTGCCCTCTCCATTATTATTATAATCTCCTTGTACAAATTGATGTACCTGTACTTCCCCTTGCTGTGTTGGAGTGTGTGGGGTTTTGCCGGCTGTAACTGGTATGCGCAGTTTGTTCCAGTAGCTGAATGTGAAGCTGCGCATACTGCCTGTGTCGCGCCAATGATGTCAATGCGCCCCTACAATGCGCCTGTATTACTGCGTGTCTAAGTCTTGGCGCGAACTTTCTCTCCTAGGCGTGTCGACCGCGCTTATTGATGACGTCAGCGCCCGCCGCGCCCTACGAGTTATACTCGGCGCGCACTGGTAATGGAGAATTACCTGCAGCCTATGACACTGCCGCCTGGACATACTCATTGCTTGCGGCCTTTCTGTGTTCCCCATAGCGCTGACAAATGAGCAACACTGCGTGCCCCATAGCGCTGATAAATGAGCAGCTCTGCGTGCCCCACTAGCTGTGATGAACAGTCCTATTTGTCCCATATCTCTGCTCAATGAACAGCTCTGCGTGTTCAGCAGTAATGTATTCACCTAGGTATAGCCTGGACAGCTCAGCGTGTCCATTAGCATTATAACCTAGGTATAGCTTGGACAGCTCAGTGTACTCCTGAGCCTATTATCCTGGGTATAGCCTGGACAGCTCAGCGTGCCCATTAGCTAACCTGCAGCCTAGGATGCTCTCCAGGAATACGGGTAGCTCTGCGTACCCTCAATGCTGCATTTCAAGAATTGATAATGATAAAAAGAATAAATAAATAAGAAATAAATAAAAAATAAATAAGAAATAAAAATAATCTGTCCTTCACCTCCGAGGCAGGACAAAGAACTGAGGAAGTGAGGTGGAGCCAGCACATATATGAGGGAGGAGGGGCCATGAGTCATCAATCTTCTGTCCTGCCTCCAGAGATGATCAAGACATAACCCATACGTCTGCACTGACAGGAGGGCCGACTAGAGAAAATTCGTTTTTGTGTTCTGTATTTTGGAATTTGTATTTGTAATAATAGATTTAGAAGTGTTAGGCCCCTAATCAGTGTCGGACTGGCCCGGCGGGATACCGGGAAAAAACCCGGTGGGCCCCAACCCTTGTGGGCCCCCGCCGGGCCAGAACCCTTCTCCTGATATTTCCAATCGCAAAATTTTTTTTTATTTCCGGCGATGCGCGCCGAACGGCGTTGCTGCGCATGCGCGCCGAGCGGCTTTGTTGTTGCGCATGCGCGTCGAACGGCGCTGTTGCGCATGCGCGCCGAACGGCTGGGCCGACAGGTTTTAGTAGGGGGCGGGGGGCGGCGGGGGGCCCCTGGACAGCAGTCCCGGTGGGCCCCGGGCCTCCCAGTCCGACCCTGCCCCTAATCTAATAGATTCTTAGTTTAGTAGAGACTCCAGCTGGCTCATATTAAATGGTTTTTAGGATCCCTGTCCCTCCAAGCTCTTTTTCCCAAGTACAGTCCCTTCAGGGTCGGAACTAGGGGTGGGCAGAAGAGGAACGCGCTTAGGGTGCAATGCTGGTGAGGAGCTGGGCACTTACTTCTAGCCTGCATACCCCTAATCCAGGCCCTCATGTCCCTCCTATACCAGCCGCTCACTGCCCCACAGATCCTGTGTATCTCCCCACCCCCAACCCCCCAATGTCATCGCATATAGACAGGGGGTGCAACATATACTTGTTAGGGTTCTTGAATCTTGAGTGGTATTACATATTAGGCTTATGCCATATTGTGGCCTATACCATTTTCACTCACTTAAGCACTTTCTCTGCACTTTGCTTTATCCCCAATGTAGGAAGTGGCATAACTTCCGACTGTGCTTTCCCCTGTAAAATAAATTGTTATGGGGCCTGGCGTGTACCCTCAGCCTAATGCTCATGTGTGATACGGAACATTGGGGTACTTGAAGGAAACCCACATACACATTCGTTTCCCCACAGTACAAACCCCACAGTGCACTGGTAGGGTTGCCACCTTTTCTGGAATAAAATACCAGCCTTCCTATATATTTATCTTTTTTCCCTATGTAACACCTATTTGGGCCACTCGAGGTTAATTCACCAGCTAGAACACTAGAGCATGGGTTACACGCGACTTACACCCAGGGCAGGGCCTTCGCTAAGTGGAAGTGTTCCCTCTATGGTGTAGTGCAACTACATCCCCCCCAGGCTACTGTGCACACAAAAACAACTTGGGCGACAGGAGGTTCTTAACAATCAGGAACGGTTTATAATGCCAAAAAGGGCAAATGAGCATAGGTTTAATACTCACGCAGGAGCTTGAGGAAAACAGCATATTGAGAGTTCACACAGAACAAGACAGGCTCACACAGAGAGTACACAGGCAAATGCAGCACAACCTTTCCCTCCTGGAAGTTGTCAGGAAGCAGCTTGTACCCTACAGTCCCTCTTCACTGAGGTCCCTGACTGGAGGCAACACACAGAGCCTCTGGGAAGCTCCTCCCTTACTGCAAATCCTTGTTGGAGCTTCAGCTGCTCTTTCTCTCTCACCTCTCTGCCTTTCTCTCCTAGAGAGACTATGACAAGTCTGCCCTAGTATATCTGTTCCTCATTCACGGGGTTACCTGGTCCCCAACTTGGACACATGACTTCTTCTGGGCCTATTGCACTCAGTCCCCTGAGCACATCCAGCTGGAATCACATCCAGAGGCAAAAGAGGAAGAGGCCACTCCCTGCACTCACTATATAGGAGTCGGAGCAGTGTCATCAAATCTCTCAGCCTATCACTGTAAAGGTTATTTTGTAACAGGGATTCTACCCAATAACCCAAGGAAATGGTGAAAAGATTAACTCTATAGGGCCTGTATCCCTATAGGGCCCTACACCATACCTCCCAACATTTTGGAAGTAAAAAGAGGGACAAAAAATTTTTTTCCGCCCGTAGCGCAGCATTTTTTGGCCATACCCCTTTCTGTGGCCACACACCCTAATTACCATGTTTATTTTACAAAATTTGGCAGGTTATGAAAGTTTGAAAATATTTCTCCTTATCTAAACTGTCTTTTTGTGTCTCAAAATTGTTACAAAGTATCTTATTTGCACCTGTTAGCTGTTCTGGGCTCTCTGCTAAAAGCCAATTAAGTGAGAAACTTTGTTTCTTTTTCTGGCTGTTCAGTGCAGAGAAAAGAGGGACTTTCCAGTACAAATGAGGGACTGCGGGTTGAGCTGTCAAAAGAGGGACTGTCCCTCTGAAAAAGGGAGAGTTGGGAGGTATGCTACACCTATTAATAACATTGGGATCATATCACTGACCTTCCTATATATTTATCTTTATTCCCTATTAATAACATTGGGATCACTGACCTTCCTATATATTTATCTTTATTCCCTATTAATAACATTGGGATCACTGACCTTCCTATATATTTATCTTTATTCCCTATTAATAACATTGGGATCACTGACCTTCCTATATATTTATCTTTATTCCCTATTAATAACATTGGGATCACTGACCTTCCTACATATTTATCTTTATTCCCTATTAATAACATTGGGATCACTGACCTTCCTATATATTTATCTTTATTTCCTATTAATAACATTGGGATCACTGACCTTCCTATATATTAATCTTTATTCCCTATTAATAACATTGGGATCACTGGCCTTCCTATATATTTATCTTTATTCCCTATTAATAACATTGGGATCACTGGCCTTCCTATATATTTATCTTTATTCCTTATTAATAACATTGGGATCACTGACCTTCCTATATATTTATCTTTATTCCCTATTAATAACATTGGGATCAACCATAATTTTTACCGGCCAGGGCGGTAAAATACCGGCCAGGTGGCAACCCTATGCACTGGTGAGGATCAAAACCAGGGCCCCAGTTGTGCAAAGCAGCAATGCTAAACAATGTGGCATTATGAAGAACGATATAAGTTTAATTATTAATTTAACTGTCCCTTTAATCTATCAATACAGTGTGGTGGGTGGGGTGCAGAGTGGGAAAGGGGCAATCTCTTTTTCATCTCAGTCTATTCCCATTATAATACCAGCAGAACATGGGACTACACTGGACTCTCTTACCCAGAACAGGCATTTGCTATGTGGAAGAGGAAGGTGAGGGGTGTTGTGCAACTGCACCTCTCTCACTGCTAATACAAAGATTAAGACAGAATGTGCCAGAGGTTCTTGCCACAAAACAAAGGAATATTTATTTAACCTCCATGGGGTTACTCACATGCTTTGGAGCAGTATTAGACATGTTATCAGGCACAGCAACTCAGCGCCAGCACCTTGTTGAGACAGCGTACCAGATAGTTGCACCCTCAGCATCTCTGGACATTGTCCTGGATCCCCACATTTAGATTCAGGGAAATACACTAAACCTAAATCCAATCATGCTCTAATAGACTTTACCTTGTCCTGACTACACCTCATTCACGGGGTCCCTGTTCCCTGACTTCACCAAGGGCCTCAGCAACCCTGGGACCTTTCCTTTACTGAGCCCATTCTCTCAGCACCAGCCACTCCCTACTGAAGTGGAAAACAAAATAAAAAGAAACTCCACCCTCTGCCCAATACTATACTGAAGTGTAACAATTTGTTGTTGTCAGCCTCTGGGCCAATGAAACACTTATGCAAATAAACCAAACCAGATACATGAGCTTCCGCCCAGCAACTGGGAAATAAGGAAACGAGGGGGAAAAGATCAGACTGTTTCAGAAACGCAGTCAATCAGACCATTTATTTTAATGCACACAGTCTAACTATCAGACTATCCTGTTTCCATGCATTCCACCACTAGTGCCATAATGTTGACCCCCACGTGAGTCAGTCCACTTTTAGTTTAGTACAATTTCACTGTTGAAATGTACCATAACACTGCACCAAATATTCCAAATTGCACATATTTCACCTCTTTGTGTGCAAACTTCTGTTACCCACAGCAAAAACAAACGAACACATGGAGCCGAAAAATGTTTTTAGCCCATATTTAAAATGGAGGCAGGAAGTGGGTGTAACTGGCAATGATTTTACAGCAGAGTTTTGTCACAATCGGCATCCAGAACCAACGCTAGGCTCCCTGGTCGCGCCTTTAACAGCCGCCTTTCATCTCGGGAGGAGCCCTCAGCTAATTGGATGCCGCCAGGTCTTATTAAGAGAGGAGCAAAGCTACAGGTTCTTGACGGTTGCAGCGTCGATTCTGCACCTTTCCCTTTCGCCCCAAGCACATACCTTCCATCCCCAAATAATACATACACACACCACTGGTTTGGAAAGAGATGGCCGCAGTTGTTTATTTTAACACAGTAATAATAATAAATAACATGTGTAACATTTTAACCTTTTACTAACCGTTTGTATAACAAACCTTTAACCTTTATAACATTATGACATTATAACATTATTCCCCCACCCGAGGGAAGGGGAATGGGTGGCTGTACCCCAATTGTAAAGGTAGGTTCCTGTTCCATTCTCCCAAGCCCTAAACCGGGCTACCTACATTCCCATGAGGACCCAGGCCTACCTTGCTACTTCCACTCACTTTGAAATACCCCCTTTTAACTTCCCCTAGGGGTCCTTGTAAAGGTACCCTCCACTAACTGCGACATAAACCACCCATCTACGGGAGGGAGGGCGGGATGCTGCGTCCTGCCGGCGCTGAATTTAAGTATCCTCTCTTCTCCCACAGGAATCGCGAGCCCAGGGTCCCTCCAGCCAATCACCGCCTGTAATAGAAAAAAGGGGGCGGGGCCGGCGCACTCCTATGCACCGTCAAGGCCCTGCTACCCCTACCCGGGTCGTGGGGTCCCAGGATGAGCAAAGGGGCACGATCGTTATTTTTGGGCAGAAGGTCACAGTTCAAGGAGCAAACAGAAAACGTAGTCATGTATTTTGTGGTCACAGCCTCATTGCACCCTCGCCTAATGGTTTTAAAAATTAGTGGTGAGCACAACTTTCCCTTGTTTGTTATAGTTATACACAGGCCCGGATTTGTGGAAAGGCCACCTAGGCCCGGGCATAGGGCGGCAGGATTTTAGGGGGGCGGCATGATGCCCAACCACACCCACTTTGGTTCAAAAACACTGGGGATGGGCTGGAGATCCAATATTTTTTTAAATTTCCCCATTGATGATGAAAATTTGCACGAATAAAGGGGGGGGGACAGGGGCGACGAACGGCAGTGGGCCTAGGGGCGCCCACTATGTAAATCCGGCCCTGGTTATACAGGAGCAGTGACCAGCTCCATGTTGTAGCTCCCACCCTTCCCAGCTATAGTCAGGTGATCCCACTGGTGTCTAATAAAAGGGCAGCCAAGTTTGGGAGTTTTACTTTGAAAGCAGCAAGTAAGTTGCAGGTAAAACTTAACCCCTGTGTAAAATGTATAACGAAGCAATAGAATTCTTATTCTAAAATTAAGTGTAGGACTGGCCAGATATTGGATGACTGTGACGTAGTTGTTCAGCTTTAATATATTGCAATATATGGACAAAATGTCTCTGTCTTAAATATATTGATAATGGGTTGAGTGCAGAGGACTCTTGTATTTGTCAACAAAATAGATGCCAATACATAAAGTGGCAACCCTGTTCTGGTGCATAGAATTTATATACTAAAGTTACAAGAGTAATCGGACGTTTCTGTAGTCCGTATTAAGCAGAGCTCCTTTGTTTTCTCACAGTAAATAATTTTTCCCCAGTCAGACAAAATGACCAGCAGGTGGCACTGGTGTTACAAAATTACATTGAATACTAACTAATGTACATAAAATCAGGGAATCTGAAATATGTCAGGAACATCGTTGCTTAGGTTGTGGCCTACATTACTATTATATCCTAACTAGACATTAAGCCCGTTAAATTAACGGCGCTAGAACATATGTAGTCCGTTGCGCGTCTATCTACGTCACTAGGAGACGGACACAGGGACTGGACGCAGAGACACTTCAACTTTATTATATAGGATGAGTAATAGTCAGAGTTCCCTGTTTAACTCAGCCTGAAGCCTTGTGCCTTTATATGGTCACAGACTTCTAATATCCTTATCATTTACAGTAGGGGGTACATTATCCCTTATAATACATGAGTGATACTCAGAGTTCCCTGTATAGCTCAGCCTGCAGCCTTGTGCCTTTATATGGTCACAGAACAACCCCTCAGTGACTTCTAATATCCTTATCATTTACAGTAGGGGGTACATTATCCCTTATAATACATGAGTGTTACTCATAGTTCCCTGTATAACTCAGCCTGCAGCCTTGTGCCTTTATATGGTCACAGAACAACCCCTCAGTGACGTCTAATATCCTGATAAACACACACACACACCATTTGCTATTCCCAATACCAGTTCTGCGGAAAGACGCGATTATATTAATCAATAAAGGCAGCGAATAGATATTGGTAACAGGGCCAATTGGTAATTTACAGCCTTTTTGAGGCACAAACACGGCATATAAAGTCATTCTCCCCCGCCAAGCCTATCTCTTCTGAAGAATCGCACATTCTCCCAGAGCTCCCTTCCCTGGAACTTCCGGTTTACTGCCACGCGCTGCCGGCCGAGTGGTGACGTTATTACAGTGCGACACCACGGAAGTCTGCCAGGACCACACGTGAGAGCGAGCAGAGAAGTGACGGCAGTAGGTAAAAGCGAACAGTTTGTTCCCTCTCTGTACTACTTGTACCTTTATCAGTCCGTGTGTAGTGAGGGGGAGCGGGACAGTAATGACGAGGAGCTATAGCCGGGTCTAAGGTACAGGTTCTAAGCAATGTCTAATGTTGTAACCAGAGACCCGCCAGTCGCTCATTATATCGTCATACAGGCTCATTCCTAATGTAAGGAAAGCTGTAGGGAATCTCTGTCCCTCCTCACACCACTGCTTGTTTATTCCATTCATTGATTTTGCTTCTACACCACAACATATTCTAGTGATACAGTGTAGCCAATGGGAGACGGTCCGTGGGGCACATGCGCAGTAGCGCAATCCCACGGACACAGGGACTGGACGCAGAGACACTTCAACTTTATTATATAGGATAAGTGACACTTATCAAATTGATGTGTGTATCTCTCTCTCTATAGTATTTCCCTTTGATATCTTTTCCCTTGAGACACCATGTTGTGATTAACACACCTGACAGGACAAAATGGAGCTTTTAACTATAACAGGATGTGTGCGAGTTACAGATACAGCTCTGGCCATTCATTGGCTGATGGCAGCTAGCATGTATGTATGCATGCCTTGGGTTTGTGTGAGAGCACAATGCCTCATAACAGCCATAGGGGTGGACTGTGGTACTTGGTACATAGGGGTGGACTTGTGGTACATTTTAAATACGGGCTGTTTCATGTGATATATTTTATAGAGAACTTTATTAAGGATGAAACACAGCAGCACAAAAGCAGATCCTACCTTCAGTCACTGATTTAAAATGTTTGTAGCAATTCAAAGGCTACAGTGTACACATTCTATACAAATATAAAAGAATGGGCTGAAAATAAAAGGTGTATACTACTTTACTTACTTTACAAGAGCCTAGTGAAGAATTGCTGTGCACTTTGAGAGTTGTGTATTTAATTGCCCCAAATCACCCTCCATTGATATCTAACGGGTGAAGTTGGATAGAGCCCATACACTGCAGAAAAGCTGTTGAATAATTCTGAGTCAGCCAGCTTTACTGCAACCATGAAGTTTTAACCCAGATTCCATGGCTATTTGTATTTCAAGGGTAACTCCAGGCAACCTTAAAGGTACAACTACATGGGCGATTTAGGTCCGATCCAACGGCACATGCCGAAACGCTGGCGTCAAGTTGGATGCACCAGATTTAAGGTAAGAAATAGAAATGTCAGATGTAGTCGCAGCGTGATCAGGCACGACACAACTGATGGATGCACACCGCGACTACATCCGACATTCCTACAACTAACCTTATCTTCATCGCATCCGACTTGACGCCAGCATTTCGTTGCGTGGCATCGGATCGGAGCTAAATCGCCCATGTAGTTCTACCCTTAATAAACCAGCTGGGTAAGAGAATTGAGTTCAACTTCAAACACTCTAGACCAGGAGTTCTGAAGGATAGGTAAGGGTGACACATGAAAGCCCAGTTTAAGGACAGTTAAGGCTATATTTGGGTTGAAACCTATCTGCAACTATAGATATTCTTGAAACTATGGCAGAATGGCCAATACTCCAGTATTTTCCTGTAAACTGAATAAGGTATGGGGTGGGCCTGACCAATGTAAGATCTCCAGGGGGCTTGAATAGGACAAGTCTACAACTTGGACTCCAAGGCCCTACCAGAGAACCTGACATCTCTACGTAAAATTATATCTATAAAATGTACTAAGTGTCTGTATTTTCATGGAGCTCCACTGGACATACCTGGGTATCCTGACAGGCTAATCTGATGCTGCATTGACTTTATAGCAGCAACTTGGTGTTTAATTAATCACTGAAGTTAAAAAAAAAAGTTAAAACTTGATGGACATGTGTCTTTTTTCAACCTAACTTACTATGTTACTGTTTATTGTCTGATCTGTTTAAATATTGCTGTTATTTTTAAGTGAAATCAATGTAAGAGTTGTCAACTCCTCTCCAACCAAGACTCTTGTTCCCACAGTGCCTTGCGTCAGCTACTGTTAGTCTGCTACAGTGTTTCAGGAGTCAGACCCGGTAGTGCAGAGGGAATGGCAAGGGAAATACAAACACTGCCTTCAGTAGCAATCACATTTACAAATATTTGAAAACCAATGTAAATCTGTAATTAGTGCATATAGGACACAGTTGCGCACTGTAGGCCCAGAGGTTACTGTTGGTTTTAGTGGTGACATGTTGAGAAGCTAGTAAAACATGTGTGGTTAGAATAGAGAGAAATGCACTGTGGTTTAGGAAAGGAACACTGTGTAATCGTTTGGCTCCCATCATGTGGTTTGTGGATAAACAGTAAATTGATTTCCAAAAAAGCTTCAGGCCAGATGACAGCCAGATGAAGTGGAAGATGGTGAGCAGTGCAGATGGAGGCCCAGTGCATTCATCATCTTTCTCGGTGAAAAGGAAAGAATATGTATAGTTGTTAATACATATAAAATATTACATAGAAGGAATGTATTACATCTCCTAAAATAAGGATCACTCCCTGTTGATGTAATGAGCCAACTTGTTCCCTCCTATCTCATGGTCTGTATAACAGAAACGTATTTGAATAATCTACAGAATGTAAAATGTTACATGTAAAACCTGTGTTTCAAAGTCTCCATAATATTTCCTCTAACCCTCCATGTTACATTAGGCCCAGCGGCATCCAGCCCCTGGTCTGTAAGTACTGGTGATGTTACAGATAAGCTCCTGCTGGTTATAACAAATCAGTGAATGGGCTCCAATGAAAGAGTCAATTGCCTGTCACTAACCGAATTATATAAGGCGATTAAGCTGCCGACAGGCTGAGCTTATGTCTCTATTTGGTCTGCACTCATCCGAAATATTCCCCTGCCTGAGTCAATACCGAGCTGTCAGTATGGAGCCAGCAGTACAGAACAGGTCAGCCGTGAAATAGTACTGCAGGTGGTGATTTAATAATGTAATACAATTTTAATAATAAAAAGTCCCTCCTCGGTATCCAGAGAGAGATCCCATACTCTAAGATGCTGCTGTTCCTATGGTTGCCACCTCACCCCTTTAAAGCCTAACACATATGGAATCCATAGCCTGCATTGCTAATTAGCAATTCATTAAGATGCATGATGCATGGCTGTACGTAAATCAGTTCAGTCTGCAGCATGCATCTAAATGAATTGCTAATTAGCCATGCAGCCTGTTGATTCCATAAAGGGGTGAGGTGGCAATCCTGTTCCATATTTATAGATATGCCCACAGGCAGATTAATGCATAGGCTTTCCTAGGCTGTCACCTAGGGGCCCAATGGGATCAGGGGCCCATCTAGCTTCTTTTCAATTATTATTCTATCTTCTTAATTTTTCTTTTTTTGCACTGTTGGGTCCGACCCGGAATACCTGCTGGGAAAAGAAGGCAGGCAAGGCACATCTGGACCGGGCCTATGGTGGCCACCTGGCTGGTATTTGACCGACCCAACCAATAAATAAGCAGCTGGGGCCAGGGACATAACCTAACCAGAGAACCTAAAGCCTGACACCCTATCCACTGTCAGGGCCGCCATTAGAAATCACAGGGCCCCGTACAAAAAAAATTTCAGGGGCCCCCTGAGGGGGTTTCCGTGACTTCGGGTGTTTTTGCCGCTTCGGGACTTCGGCTGTTCATCACTTTCGCATTCAGGACTTTGGAAGGAAGTGGCACGGCTTTCGGCTTCTGCATTGTCAAAGGGGGCCTGGTTCTTTCAAAAGTTCAGCACTGCCGGGCCCCCCTTCAGGACTGGACCCGGTAAACTTGTACCACCTGGACCCCCTGATGGCGGCCCTGTCCACTGTGTCCCTTCACTGTAGGCAAATCTTACAGCTTGGGAAGCTACTCCCTGCTACACCTCCTTGATGGAGCACAAAGCTGCTCTTTCTCACTTCCCTCACTGTATTACTCTCCTAGAGTGTCTATAACAATTATATTCCTGCCACTCACTAGCCTCATTCACGGGGTCCCTGCTCCCCCGACTTATCTCTCTAAGTACTGGTCCCTCTAGAGCACATGGCTTTTCTGGGCCTTGCTGTACCCAGGCTCCCCTGGGCACACCCAGCTGGATCAGCATCCAAAAGTCAAAGATGAGGATCCCCCCCTTCTCACTCACTATACCAGAATGTGACAGGAAGTGGTCACAGCGCCTCCTGGCCAATTATACACCTATGCAAATTACATCTAGCTACATGGGCATCTGCCCAGCAACTAGGGAGATCAGGAAGTATAGGGAATTAAAGCCATAGTGACACATTAACCCTATGGGTCCCTACAAGTATGATACAGATTACTGCTCCATGTAGTTTTGCTTGTGCCTCCAACCATGGAGAGATCTGTCGGAAGTGGCAGCCATGGCAGTAACTTGGCTGACTCTCTGATACTCTCACATTGTGTGTTTAATTAGATACAAAGTGAACATTATGAGCCTGTTTTATTATTGCATGAGCCTTCTGCAATCTTTGCTGAAACCACAGAGGACTTTCTGAACTCATGCCGGGTTTCTGCTCTCATTAGGTCTTCAGGTGAGGTTTTTAACCCAAGTGGGGAATTAAAAAACAATGAATTCATAAAAATAATGAAAAAAAAAAAAACAAGAATAAAAAGTTCCGAAACCTAAAACCTGCGGAATTTATCATTTTTTTCAAAACACCACTGGGGGGGGAAATAAACCCCCACCTGACAAGCTAATCCCAACAGAAACCTGTGTGGTTTCAGAGAAGATTACTGAAGGCTCAAGCAATTATAAATCAGGCTCTAAGTGACAGCGTGAATATCAGTATGAATAGGAGTGTGCCCCTGCTTCATGTCTGCACTAGTGAAAGTGACAGCGTGAATATCAGTATGAATAGGAGTGTGCCCCTGCCCCGTGTCTGCACTAGTGAAATCTGCTGCTTTTCATCACTTCATAATAGGAAAGACGACTTTCCCTTTGATTTGCTCAGGGGGATTCAGAGCTGTTCCGCAGCTGCAATGTCTCAAAGAAAACCTTTCTGTTCTGTAAACCACCAGGTTGCTAGGGTCAATTACCTTAACAACTGACCAGACACTGACCAGACTGACAGATTGGAAAATGAAGGGCCTGGATAAAACGATAAGAAAATGCAGAATACTAATTAACATAAAAACCTCACAATGAATATAACTGGACTTTTTTTCTCATTGTAGACAGGGGTTGCAGAAAAGCTTATTTTAGGGTGATTTGGGGTAATATCAATTATATTATCAACTAAACAAAGTTTGGGCAATTGACTTCAGTCTGCTATTTTTTAACTGCAATCTTGAAGAGAGGAAGCATTTCTGTTTGCACTCCCACTTCCTGTTCTGTACAATGAATACATGTTCATGGACTCCTGTAAAATGACTGCAAATTCTGTCAATCAGATAAGGATTACGAGGAAGCATATTAGGCATGTGCCCCTTGTTTTGCACTTTCTCCAGGGACAGTAACAATACATTTGTTGCCTTAGCATTTGTTTTTTAGCCGGAAAGAGTCGGAAGAAATACTATAAAAAAGAACAAATGAAGGGCAATTGGATAGTTGCTGTTCTTTTTGTAACTGCCTGAAAAAAACAAAACAAAGGCAATCTCACAATAAACAGGTATAGGATCTGTTATCCGGAAACCTGTCATCCAGAAAGCACCGAGTTACGGAACGTTATGGGAAGTCCATCTTCCATAGACTCCATTTTATCCAAATAATTTTAATTTTTAAATAAGATTTCCTTGTTCTCTGTAATCATAAAACAGTAGCATGTACAGGTATGGGATTCGTTATCCAGAAACCTGTTATCTAGAAAGCTCTGACTTATGGAATGGCCTTCTCCCATAGGCTCTATTTCTCCTTTTCTCTGTAATAATAAAACAGTCGCTTGTACTTGATCCCAACTAAGATATAATTAATCCTTATTGGAGGCAAAACCGGCTTATTGGGTTTATTCAGGGGTGATTCTGGCCTTTCTGCTGCCTGAGGCGAAAGCATGGCTATGTGCCCCTGCTACACTTGGTGCCAGATCCCAAGCCACACCTCAAGTCACGCCCCACTCGCCATGCCTTTCTCATACAGGATAGGTACATTACCCTTAATGTGTTACCATGCTGTCCCTAAAGTTAATAAAGTATATGGATACTTTGTAGATAGCTACTGTGTGCTCTGTGCAAATCCATTTCTCAAAAGAGCAAACAGATTTTTATATTTAATTTTGAAATCTGACATGGGGCTAGATGACATATTGTCAGTTTCCCAGCTGCCGCCAGTCATGTGACTTGTGCTTTGATAAACTTCAGTCACTCTCTACTGCTGTGTGTCTGACATCCTATTCCTTGTTTCAACACACGCAGATGAGACACAATAGGAAATATCCCAAGATCTTTCTCATGGTATATACATCATTAACTTGCCAATTCCCATTTTACACATTGAAGATTTTTATTCTTTTTAAAAATATTCACCGTTTCAGAACCATGATGCCGAGTCCATTTTTTTGTTTTTTGTTTGTGCATGTTGGCAGCAACCGTGGGACTGTGCATCACCTTCCTTTAAACATGCCGTATAGAATTCTCAATAAATATAGCTACAATACCCAAGTTATGTACAAATATCTTATACCAAAAATATTATGTTTACAAAACAAAAAAAGGAAAATGTAAACCGTTGTATCACAATTCCAACATTGAGGTTCAAGGGTGGAAGGGAGGGGAAAAAAACATATGTATATCTATATATGTATATCTATATATACAGTATATATATGGGCTAACTAGGGGTTAAAATTAAGTGTGCTTTAAAAGTAATGTGCAGGAAGGATCCAATGAACACTTATTAGAGGCAGGGATTGCATTGTGGGGCTGGAAATAGAGTTGGATTATACAGAATTGGACATTAAGTCAAACTGGGTGGAATCTACATGTTTTTATGAGGGGGGGGCAAAAAGATACACACATTTATATATAATATAGGTCAGATTAAAGCCCTATTTGTAACACAGCAAAATATATTCCTGTTTAACCATAAACAAATGCCAACATGAGGTCAGCTTTTACCCTGTAACGTAGATGGATGATTCCTGGGGTGGCCAGAACCGCTAAAAAGTGGTGCTTGGCAGGTGAGAAAAGGCCCATCTGTCTGTCTTTTCACCTGCTGCGTCAGGTTATCCCCGGGCAAGTTCAGGCAAGGCATGATGGGGGAAGATGCCATACTGGAGCATTGTTAGCAGTGCCTGAGGTTCGTCCATTCCAAAGGCAGCCAACATCCAGTTCTCATGATACGCGCGGAGCTGTGCGGATGTAAGCAGAGCAGAGGAGCGGTGCGCAGGTACGCATGTGATGCGTCACGACGCACGTCACACCGGACAATGAGGGCAGCAGGAGGGGGCTGACTGAAGGCGCATTATGTGCATATTTATTCTACTCTCTGTTACTGTGTCACAAGCAGGTTTTTTTTCCCATAGGACCTTAACCGCACACTTTATTTTTTACACAGTACAACTTTGCAGATATGATAGCGGCTAAAATGCCGCCCCTTGTGTTGATCCAAATTTTGCCGCCTGAGGCGAGATTCTCAGGCCGCCTCATTATAGAAGCGCCCCTGGGTTTATTTAATGTTTATATGATTTTCTAGTAGACTTAAGCTATAAAGGTCCAAATCCCGGAAATATCCCTTATCTGGAAAGCTTCAGGTCCCGAGCATTCTGGATAACAGGTCCCATACCTGTATTTGATACCATCTAAGATATAATTAATCCTTACTGGAAGCAAAACAAGCCTATGGTTTTTAATTAATGTTTAAAATATATTATAGTAGACATCCAGAAAAACCCAGTACTTTAGAAAAGTCTCTAGAACACAATCCTTCCTCTCTCTCTCTCTCTCTCTCTCTCTCTCTCTCTCTCTCTCTCTCTCTCTGCAATGGGTATATTCAGTAAGCAGTGTACTTTTAATGTAACATTGCAATGTTTTTTCATGTATAAATAGAAACAGCTTTCACATGGCGTGATTAGTCTCACGTAGAAGGAAGAGGCCAGTAATAGGGTGATTTATTCAGGAGAGCTTTGGGAGGGGGACTTAGCCAACCCAAGAAGTGGCTACGTGCCATATTAGGTGGTGGGGGGCTGAGCCTTCTCTGTGCTCTGCCAATAAAAGACAATAATGATTTTACATCATGTTATAGGAGGTGCCTTATTACAGTTCTCAGCTTCTTGAATTGCATTTCATCATATCACCTCGCACGTTGTTCAGCAGAGGACCTCTGGCACGTAGACACACAGGTTAGTTGCTGCTTCTCTCTTTATGATTCATAGACAAATGCGGGGAATGATGCAAAAGAATGAGAGAGAGGGACAAGCAGAGAGATGCCGTCAGCTCTGTATTTGAACACAATGCAATGGAAATGGATCTCTTTCTCTCTTGCTCTTTACCAGCACCGATTTTTACACCTGATACCGAGACAGAATCAAGTTAAAGTGATACTGACGCTAAACATTTTCTTTTGAAAATATTAATCTACGTTAAAAGTTACCTATAGGTCATGTTGATTGTTTTTTTGTTGATAGTTCTGCTTTTGTAAGAAATTGTTAGATAAAGTTCCTAAACCTGACTGTTTTGCCAACCTGACTGTCCCATCTCAGCCTGTCAGTTAGAGTTTCTAATGCTAACGGACTCCTGCTGCACAAATATGGCAGCTAGTGATGTGCAGGTCAGCCCGATACCTGCGGAACCCATGGTCGGTCAGGTTCAGGCCGACCGCGCACCCCCATTTGCGGGTGGCAGGTCCGAGTCGAGCTCTTCTTCCTGCTCTCCCTGCTCGTCACTTTGCACTTCCAACTTCCATTTTTATTGTCGCGCTCCTGCCCCTCTTGTGGAGGGAGGGCAGGTCCGGGTCTGGTGCGGGTCGGGTTTTATATCGGGTTTCATATCACTAATGGCAGCCCCCTCATAGAGGAACAGGGTAGTAGGAAAGGTAACGTAAAAGCATTATCCAAACACTTTTATGGCAAAAATATAAATATATAAATAGCATTCAAAGACTATGTTATAATAGATAATAAAAAAGGTTATTTTCTGGTGTCAGTATCTCTTTAAGGCATAGACAGCAGCCAGACACTAGATATAAGTCCAACAAAAAACATATTCACATGTATCTACGTCACAGAAAATAAGAAAACTACAAGTTCTACCACTTCACCAACAGCGAAAAGCTTTCCAGGAGTCATAGTACCACAATTGGGTCCTCTGTGAATGTTATTTTCCCTTATTTCTGCTCTGAAAAAAAAGCAGCCATCAACAGGAATTTCTTTTTTTTCGCAACAAGTACAACAAGTACAGTTGTTTTCCTGTTTCTTTCCAGGCTGTCCTGTCTTCCAAGATAAGGGTCAGGAAGCTGCAAATCTGGAGACAAACTGAATGGAATTTATGTGCTGTACATTTAAAGGGCACCAATTACATAAAAAATGTTTCCCCCACTGGGGCTGCTGCCTTGGCCATGTTGGACACACACGTCTATCAGCCTGTGATCCATTTCCATAATTATGTGCATGCATGTGACGTGGGATCTGGAGAGTTCTCCCCCAATTCTACGTTACACAAATGCACATAGGGAGGGAGATGGGGCACTTGCTCCTTATACGTATGTACGTGCCAAATTTGGCCTCCTGCACCATGAGCTCATCCAGTGGGGGAAACATTTCTAATGCAATAGGTGCCTTTTAGTAATATTTAATTTATAATTTGATATTCTTTGTATTTGCATTTTAGAATATCCATCTTGAGAAGCTCAATAGCAGACATGGAGTTTTTTGGGGCATTTGGCACACAAGGTGGGGGACTCTGTTTATGAGCCTTCAAAATGTTATTGTTCCATTTTAATGTGTTTCCCGTCACCATGTTCAAATTACATTGCCTTGTGAATTGTGATTGCCTGACTGGAATGGACTGTGACTGTGAATTGTCATTGTTCAGCTTGTGATAATCCAGCTCCTTCTTTCTAAACACGATGTGAACAGAGTTAGGAAATTGTTTTTCGTGCCAAAGAATTTCTATGCCGAATGCATTTGTCATACAAATGATACATGTAGTCCTTTCTTCAAGAGCACAAACGTTTATGTAGTGTATATTAATAGGATATTCGTCACCATTCCAAAAAGTTTGCACCTAGGCTTTGGTTTAGTCTGAAGAACGATAAACTTATGTACAGGTATGGGATCCATTATCCGGAAACCCGTTATCCAGAAATCTCCCATAGACTCCATTTTATCCAAATAATCCAAATTTATTAAAATGATTTCCTTTTTCTGTGTAATAATAAAACAGTAGCTTGTACTTGATCCCAACTAAGATATAATTAATCCTTATTGGAAGCAAAACCAGCCTATTGGGTTTATTTAATGTTTACATGATTTTCTAGTAGACTTGAGGTATGAAGATCCAAATTAGAAAAAGATCCGTTATCTATAAAGCCCCTGGTCCTGAGTATTCTGGATAACAGATCCCATACCTGTACTACCCGTGTTTAGGAACTGGTGGATAGTGAGCACACATAGACCATTCACAATCCTTATTTATACTCTCAGCACAGCCATATCGATTACATTTGTCAGATTCTCATTGTCCCGACACCCATCTGCCCAAAGTTGCATTTTCAGGCTGAAATCTGATACTAACGGGTGGATTGCATTCCTATCACTACAGTCACACATGATTGAATGAACAACAGTAAAAGAAAAACCTGTGTAAGGGCTCTTACACATGAGCGTTCTGACCTGCGCTCCCCTGCGTTCCGTTTTTTGGCGTTCAGCCGCAGGGGAGCGCAGGAATAGACGCAAGTCATTATTTCAAATGGGGCTGTACTCACTCAGGCGCGTGTAGGCGCCGAACGCAGGAAAAATGCAGCATGTTGCGTCTGAACCTGCGTTCGGCGCCTACACGCGCCTGAGTGAGTACAGCCCCATTTGAAATAATGACTTGCGTCTATTCCTGCGCTCCCCTGCGGCTGAACGCCAAAAAACGGAACGCAGGGGAGCGCAGGTCAGAACGCTCATGTGTAAGAGCCCTAACAGTAGCCATAGTGGGGAATTCCCTTCCTAGTATTGTCAGATATTTAAAGAGCCACAAGGCATTTAATATTTTTGTACTGTTGTTTATATACTTTGCAGCAATGACTGCAAGGTTTAAAAAAACACAAAGGCCTAAAAACAGAATAAGACTAGGAATTCTGTATGTTATATGCTGAAGTTACAGTACCAACTCAGGGGCTCAATAGCCCTATATTAATAATGATCCAGACTAGTGATGTGCGGGGGGGGTTCAGGCTGAACCCTCACCCCCCTTTTTGGGTGGCGGATGGGTCCGGGTAAAGCTCTTCCTCCTGCTCTCCCCGCCTGCCATCTTCAACTGCTGACTTCCGGCTTTATAGCCACGGGCCTGCTCGCCCTGCCCCTTTTGTGATGTGGGACAGGTTGACGTGGGTCTTTAAAGGGAAGCCGGAAGTCGTGCTCGGGTGGGCGCGGGTGGAGGGAAGGCGGGTGCGGATCGTGTACGGGTCAGGAAAAACCCTACCCGCACATCACTAATCCAGACCCTTATCCCCAGCAGCTCCCTATCTTGATAGCCATCTTTTGTGTGTCAGTGGCACTGCACATGCTCAGTGGGCTCTGGGCTGCTGCTGAGAAGCAAAGCTTTGGGGTCGTGGGATAGCTGATACTAGAGGACTAATTGTGATTCAGTTCTGATGCAAACTGCAACTGCCCCTCCACAACTTCTCGCGATGTGTACAAACGAGCACAGTTGCGTTTCTGTGTGACCAACAAGTTAAAACGGTATTAGCATTCAGTGCAAGTCGCTGTTCCTATCGACCCAACCTGCTGAGGGTTCAGGGTGGTGGTAGCTCCGTGCGGCACTTTGGAAGTGCATGGGGCATGTTAGGATGCAACTACCTTTGAAGGGAACCTATCACATCATACATAGCCCCCCCTCCGGCTGGAGAAACAGTCATTTTTTTCTGTGCCCCCCCACCTTTAAAGGATAAGTAAAACTTAAAAATGAGTTAATGTTAAATTGATGAGGGATTCTATTCTAAGCACTTTTACAATGTACATTCATTTATTTTTTTTAATTCCGAGATATTAAGGGATATATGTACTGTTACTATGAATGAATTTTGTTACAACGGTTCCGCTTGCTGGTCATTTTCCCACCGGTCTGACCACCAAGTAGTCAAGGAAGTTGTCAGGAGAAAGAGAGTCTGCTCTGATGTTCTTGTACTTAGAAAAACAATTAGAAACCTTTCTCACATCTTTCTTTGAGACTTGTTATCCAGAGTACTAGAGACTTGGGGGTTTTCCAGATGAGAGATCTTTCTGTTATTTGGGCCTCCATACCTTAAATCTTTTAAACATTAAATAAACCCAATAGTTTTATTGAAGATTTTCATAAAAACAAGAAATGCAAACCTTCGATAAGAATACAGTGTTTCAGAAGTTATTATGGTATCATTAAATTTTTAAGCAGTTACAGAAAGATCGGTGGTTTGCCAGTTCCATATCAACACAAGCTTTGAACTTCAAACAAGAACTCAGAGTAACAGAATAGAATAACAACTACTTGGAATAACAAGGCTCTCAAATCCTCCCAAAATATGGAGACACATGCTCCTATTCGGAGAAAAGGCAAAATCGTGTAGAGAATGGACGAAAATCAGGACGCTACATTGAGATATGTAACAACCGAACAACAAATATTGTATAAATAGCTAAGTAGAAGCCCCAGGGTAATCAGATATTTATGCCTCTCAATCTTTTTTCCATATCTAAATTGAGAGAGAGGCTTGAGGCTGGTTTTGCCAGTGAGACCCTCATTGCTCCTCATATTCCCTTTCCTCCTAACCAAATCGCTGTTGACCCAAGACTATATTCAAGAATGTGAAGTTAGGAAGTCGTTCTTTGGATTCCTAATATAACATGTGATGTTAAAATTGTTTTCATCATATATGGAGGCAATGCAAAGGCACATAAAGCAGAACTGTTTTAGGCATCAGTAACCATTGTTTTGATTCTATTACTGATACTTCAATAAGGCTTGGGTGTTCACCATGTCAAATGGAGCAAAGACTAAAAGTATTAAGCCTGTAGTTTAAAATATATATATTTCCATATTAATTGCATGCTTGTACTGTATTCTACAGGGACTATTACGTGAATAAACACTTAATACAAGGAGCCATGAAAACCGTAAAAACGAGTTAGGATGAAAGTATTTAGAGAAAACCATTTTCCTTGCCAAGGAGAAAACAACTTGAAAGTCTTCAGTCTATGAGATCTTCAGTGGCTGCCCCGTGTTCATTGGCGTGTTGTGTATACATTTATGTGCTGTTGTTTTTGCAAGTAGAAAAGTACCTCCTGTGATGTTGCCATTTCTGATTGGGTTCCTGTTTTGCTGTACATTTCCTGTGACTGCTGGAGGAGAAGGTCAACATGTGTCCACTGCAGGTATGTACTGGACAATTGTGGGATGGAAAGGTCTGATTAAAGTTAAAATGACTGCACTTAATTCTAAATATGACATTTAGTATATTCAAAGAAGAACTGGTATTTTTAAAAATGTACTTGAACTGTAGTGACATTTAATTTATTTCTATCCTATCCATGTAAAAATGTTTACTGTCAAGCAGAAGTTCTGGTATTTTTTGAAGAGCTTTTGCTGTGTTCAGCCATGGTTTTAAACAAGACTCCATCCAGTCTTCTTTATAACATAATAAATATTATGTGCCCCAAAAAGTACAGGTATGTAACCTATTATCCAAAATGCTCTGGACCTTGGGTTGGCCAGATAACGTAATTTTCCATCATTTGGATCTTCATAGTTTGTCTACTAGAAAATCATGTAAACATGAAATAAACCCAATAGGCTGGTTTTGCTTCCAATAAGGATTAATTATATCTTAGTTGGGATCAAGTACAAGCTACTTTTTTATCAATACGTTTTTAAAAATTTGGTCCATGGAAGTTGGCGCTTTCTGGTTAATGGGTTTCCAGATAACCCGTATAGCAAATCCATTGCGCCGGCTACAGTCAAGTCAAATATGAGACTTTACTATATATTTTCGAGTACTTCTTTCCAATAGGTCTGTTGTTTTGTATACTGAATTCCCAACTAAAATCTTAAAATAATTTGGAGCTTTCTGGATAATGATTTTCCGGATAACTGACCTGTGCTTTTTTAGAAATTGTGGCAATTTTTTGAAAAGTCCGGACTAAGGGCCAGGTATATTTATTGAAGATTTATTGAATAAAAAAACTCGAACATTTGAATGAAAAGCATGAGCAACTAAAACCTGTCAAGACTTTATAGAAGTCAATTGGAAGTGTATTTAAAGCTTTCAAGCAACTTTTATTATATGAATTCTATTTAATTTGCAATTTACTTTTGGTTTATTAGTACTGCCCATCATACTAATATTCACTGCCTGCTATGAACAGCCCAGACATCCCGTTGGAAGTTGGACATTCCAAATCACAGACCTATTATTAGGAAAGACACTAAAGGGTGATTTATCAACTTTCGGTGTTTTCACAGCAAAAATCACTATTACTATACTCATTTCAAATTTACAAAACCTGTCTATTCTAGATTGATTATTTACCTTTTATTATGGTGGCAGCAGCTGTCTGTGATATAAAGCAAACACACATTTTGTGGTCAGGTGTAATCTGAAGCCACACAAGATTGGCCCCTGCAGCTTTCATATTGCAGACACACAGAACACAATGCACAATGTAGCACTCATGGAGAAAGAGTCTTAGTCCCTTTTCCCCCAAAAAACTCTTAAGTTTTCCAGGTAGCGCTACCTGCCCAAATACCTTTCCCGCTGGACAAAGGTATTTACTCCCATACGGCACGCGCACGAATAAAGTCTCTATCACAAACTTGAGACACGATAGATCCTCTCTTTTTCTACCCTCCCTCAGGCACAACTCACCCTTGGGATTCACACAGATGGGTAGGCTCACACAGAGCTGGAACAGGCATCCACAGCGATTGACATCCTCACAAGCTCCAGGCTCTCCTAGCCGAGCACACAACTTGCTTTATCCTCCAGCTGAACTATAGCTCCCAGCACTCTCCATAGTACAAGCATGTAAAAGTCCAGTTTACCATTTAGGAGCTTCGGACCCTTCTGGTCTATCTCCTAGGCTTGGGGCTGCTGCACCCCAGCCATCCTGGGCTTCCTCCAGCTTTTTGCCCCTTACATTTTTGCAGCTGTTTCTGTCCACCCTCTGAAAGTGAAAGCAGGAATGGCAAATGTGAGTACATGGCTCTCCTATATATCCAAAGATGGTGCAGCAGTGACAACTTGTGACACCCTCTGGTATCTGCCAGACACACTGCACTGGGACGAGGGCTCCAACCCCTCCCAAGACTCTAGGTAGACCCTGTAGCTCACAGTCAGGGGATTTCCCAACATGTGGTTTCACATTTTAAGGAACAGAGGGGAATTAAGCCCTTGTATCCCTACATACCCCATAGTATATCACCTTTAAATTGGGCCTTCTCCCCAATATTTTTTTGGGGAACTTCAGTGTAAAGTAAATGAATGTCCTCACTAGCAAGTTCTCTCTCTTCTGTCATTGTCTCCATTACAGATGGAACTTCCTACCATTGCAATGGCTCATTCACTACTATTAATTTGGAAAATCAGACTTTAATCATCAAAAAGAATGGTGTCTTCTTCTGTAGGATTGAAAGTTCTACCAGACCCTTACAAACAGTTTCCTGTGAGGGACAGTCCCAGGCATACCTAGCCAACTGGACATGTCTGTATTTAAGAAATTTCCAGGGGCAAAATGATATATTCCTCCTTGAATATGGGAGACCACAAGAGCATGGGAAGATTGCTTTCCTTAATCAGAGAGGTAGGTAAAAGGCACAAAACCCTTGCATTTCATGCCAATAAAACCGTGTCTAATTGCACTTTGTATGAAGGTCTGACATTATAATGTAAAGTTAAGAGCACATTACAAACCGATCAGAAATTTTATTAGGGTGAGCTAATCAAAACATGGGTGGTTTATGATGGTTTGATGGTTTTCACACAAATATAGTATAATATTGAGTTGCTCTTTTTATTATCTTTTGGAGTTTATAACATATATATCCAGTGCTTGAATTGGGAACAAAAAGGTGAAGGGATGGGGGTGTGGCATGTATAGATCCGACCAAAGGAAGTTGTAGGCGCGCGTATCATGCAGATCATGCCCCCACCTAAACCAGGATGGCATAGTGGCAATTTCATGTATTAATACCCCCTGAAACCCATAGCATGGTGGGACAAAAATAAACCCAGAACCCATTGCAGGATGGGACAGAGGCAATTTGCATAATAATTATTATTATTATTATTATTATTATTATTAACATGTATTTATATAGCTCCAACATATTATTATATAAATAGAACATATGGAGTTACATACATCACAATCAATACCGGTACAAAAGGTGAAGAAGGTAATAATTAAGTGGGTGAGAAATGTGGTACTGTATGTGGTGCTGCATTTGGTAGTTAAGCAGACTGAGGGGAGGCTTCTCGAAAGAAGTGCCTTTTAAGAGATTTCTTTAAGGCAGAAAGGTTGGGAGAAAGTCGGACAGACCGTAGGAGAGAGTTCCAGAGGAGGGGTGCAGCCCTTGCAAAGTCTTGAATGCGAGCATGTGAGGAGGTAATGAGAGAAGAGTTGAGTAGCAGGTCAGTTAGAGGAGCGTAGTAAGCGGTTGAGTGAGTATATAGAGATGAGTTCAGAGATGTAGGGTGGGGCAGAGTTATGAAGGCTTTGAATGTCAGGGTCATTAATTTGAATTTCATTCTGAAAGGTAGCGGAAGCCAGTGCAGGGATTGACAGAATGGCGAGGCAGAGGAGGAGCAGTTGCTGAGGTGTATGAGCCTCACAGCAGTGTTCATTATGGACTGGAGAGGTGACAGTCTCTGGAGGGGAAGGTTAATTAAAAGAGAGTTACAGTAGTCTAGACGTGATATGACAAGAGAGTGAATAAGAATTTCGGCAGCATCTTGGGTGATAAATGATTGTATTTTTGATATGTTCCTTAGATAGAAAGGCCATGATTTAATAAGTGACTGGATGTGAGGAGTGAATGACAGGGCAGAATCTAGGATAACCCCAAGGCACCGGGCCTGGGGAGAGGGAGTGATAGTGGAATTGTTAACTATGATGGATACTTCTGATATGTTACTGGTGTTAGTTGGAGGAAAAAGAACCATTTCAGTTTTAGAGAGGTTTAATTTAAGGTAGCGTTGCGACATCCAGGTAGAGATAGCGGACAGGCAGGAGGAGACGCCAGTTAGGAGTTCTGGGTTGAGATCACGAGATGAGAGATAGATCTGAGTATTGTCAGCATAAAGGTGGTAGTGGAAACCATATGAGTTGATTAATTTGCCGATCACAGTTATCACAGTTAATGCTGTCTCCATGAGAAGCTGTTGAGAAGATTTTCAGATTTAAGCTATTTCTAGGGTCAGGGTATACCAAATATTTAAAAAATGAGTTTTTTTTTTTAAAAAAACAAACAAATAATTGATTTTTCACTGACAAAAAATAAACACAAAAACTCAAATTTTCTTGAAAAACACAACTCGATCCTCACATCCTCGATCTACCACTTATAATCATTTTTGAATGATGTAGGAAAATGTTAGTATGCCCTAAATAACCTTCCTAGTGCTATTCATATTTCGTTGACTAATCCCTTGGCCCTGCTTATGCCCTGTTACTTACCTTTGTTGGACATCAGCATGGTTCCTCTTATTGCTGCTGTTTAGCATGAACACCCAGATAGCAAGGATTCCGTATAAACCAATATTAGGCCATCGGGTTCAGCCATTTCAAAACACAACACACGTATATCACGAGGAAGGCAAGCAATCTCCTTAATAATGTTCTCTTCCCTGCATCATTATGTGGAACAACAAAATATATTATTTATATTATATGATTTAGATTCAGTTCTACTTAGCTGATCTAAAACTGTAGATCATGCAAAGTCTACTGGGTCATAATGTGTTGGTTTTTGATGTCTTGTTGTGTGACACTGACCTCAAACATTTTAAGGCCAAGGAGCAAGTAACAATATAGCACATAATGTCTTTTCAGAATGCCGAAATACAGCCCAGGAAAATGGCACTTTGGGCCAAATAAGTCATGGGCCAAAGAAGACAAGAAATCGCAATGTTCTTATTGGAGCAATTACTTCTGGAGCAGTGTTACTTTTTGGAGTCATGCTGGTAATGCTGGTAAGTGACAAGCAGCAGTCTTTGTTTAGTCTTTGTGTTTATCTCTCACTAAAATCAGCACATTTTTTGATATTCTAGCAAACAAAGGCCAGAGTCTGGATAAGAATGTAAATGCATGGTTGCTTTTCTTTGTATGATCTACATTATCTAACCATATTGCAAGCTTTGAAAACAGCCTGATATTTTGAAAAGATAATGTGCCACTAAACATTTAGCTTGGTTTCAAGGCAATACGTTAGATACCTACTGCATAATCTTACTCAGATTTTTAGCTTTATTTAGACCTAGTATATTATAGTTAGTTTGTAACAAAAAAGAAAAGAAAAGACTAATGTTAGATCTTAAGATCACAATAGCCTTGGACAAATCATCCAAGCCCTTCTAAAATACATTAATAGAATCTGCCGTCACAACATTACCTGGCAGGGCATTCCCCAACCTCACTGCCCACACCATGAAGAACCACCTATGCTGCCTCAGATGAAAGTTTTGTTACTCTAGTTTGGTGCATTGATCTTTTGTATGAAAAGAAGGATCCCTGGCTAATTTACCTGTTATGAGTAGTCATAACCTTCTATGTGATACGGTATCAAACACTTTAGCAAAATCAAATTAGATCACATCCACTGACAACCCAGAGTAGGTTCCTGCATAAAATATCATACAATCTAAATGCATCGGTAGTTTGTTTAAAGTAACAAGTAGGGATGCACCGAATCCAGTATTCGGTTCGGGATTCGGCATTTTTCAGCAGGAATCGGATTCGGTCGAATCCTTCTGCCCGGCCTAACCGAATCCTAATTTGCATATGCAAATTAGGGGCGGGGAGGGAAACCACGTGACTTTTTGTCACAAAACAAGGAAGTACATTTTTTTTCCCTTTCTCACCCCTAATTTACATATGCAAATTAGGATTCGGATTTGGTTCGGTTTTCGCCGAATATTTCGAGAAGGATTCGGGGGTTCGACCGAATCCAAAATAGTGGATTCGGTGCATCCCTAATAACAAGTTATTAGTGCCCTTGGTTTACTGTCAATTCATTCTTCTCTTCCTTTTTAGCCTTCAGTAGATCAATAAAACACCATTCTAGTCCAAGCCAGCTGATGAAAAATCTAATTTGAAAGCAGTTTATCTTTTTTTTCCTACAAAGCACTTTGTAGGTAGTGTCTTCAATATGGAGAGTGCAAAAGCTCAATGAAGGCGGCTGTAACATTGATCAGTTAATTAGAGATGCTGAGCCACCTCAATGTTGTTGTTCCTCTGACGCTAATAGCAAACTTACTGTTAAAGGAAAGCTAAACCCCCCTCCTAAAGAGAAAGTCCCATCAACTAGCTCCATTGGCCCCACTCCCCGCATAGCCCACTACTTAAAAAAGTGTTGATGAATGTCGCACAGACCTCTACATGCTGATTAGCACAGTGGAGCTCATGGGTGCCATTTTTGGTATCTTCAGATATATTCAGTAAAGGTCTTTTGTGTTCACTCCTACTCTGCATGCTCTGAATATCTCCATAGATAGCTGAAAGGAACAAGAGGATCCGAAGATATAGACGCTCTACTGCACTGTCATGCATGCAGAGATCTGTGCGACATTCAGCTGCACTTTTTTTAAGTAGTGGGCTATGCGGGGAGGGAGCCAGTGGTGACTAGTGGATGGAACTTTGTCTTTAGGAGTCGGGTTTAGTTCTCCTTTAAAGATACCACAGTAACACAAAGACCCATACCACAGCATTAATATTTTACTTGACCTCACATTGGACACAGCTGAATAACTTTTAGTAGAGAGTGAAATTCTGATATTTTGCATCTTGTATTATTTGTGGATTTTGAGTTATTTAGCTTTTTATTCAGCAGCTCTCCAGTTTACAACTTTAGCCATTCTGGCTTAGAGATTTACGGAAAGTAATATGGTTTGTGCAAAAGCCACTGCGAACATTATCAACCAAGGTTTTCCTTGTTTGGGTCCTTTTTGACCCATTTCAGACCTCAACAAATCCCTTGTAAAGTTTGCGCTGACACTGTTTTTGTGAACACGTGTAGAGTACGTAACAGAATTTAACAATTGTGAAACGTTTTTAGCACCAAAACATTTCACAAAACTCCAGAAAAGGTGTTAACACTAACCTTTGCTTAGCAATAATTAGCAATTTAACATTTTCCAGCGAATAATTTCACAGTGTGAGCTGCGCTCACATTTGCAAAAATGTCAACGCTTGTGATTGTAATTACTTTCCCCCATTTGAGTGTTTACATTTATGTTTGGAAAAAATTTCTTAAACACATCTAAAGTCATTTCAACACCTGAAAAGTATTGTGTGTTTTCTTTTGTAGAAAACCTGGATCTGCTCTAGGTGTTCCTTCCGGCAGCAACTTAACAACCCTTGAATTCGCTTGGAGAAGATCCATCTGGTTTATCTCATTTCATTATTATTATTACTATTATTATAGATAATAATCAGTTTTGGTTCCTCAACCCATGTTGCTTCTCCCTCAGCATCTCAGATGTTTAAACATCAGAGATATCATTTCTGTAGGTGTTGTAGACAACAACAGCTATGGGGCAGCAGAATGGACAGCCTTAATTTGCATTTTATTTGCTTAAATGGACCAAGTCCTTCATCTTCCTCCTCTTCTCAGACACTATGGAAACACCGTTGTATCTACAGTGGATCTGCATGCTGCCATATTTTTAAGGGCTTCATTCACCTGGATGTATTTTGGTATCATGCCTCCGTAACAAATGGACCCCAATGGAACTGGGAATGTCACTGAGGCAGGAGTGTTATGGATAGTGTTCACTACAGTGTATGTATTAAATCCCCCCAAATTCATGCTAAATAGACGCAGAAATAACCAAGTGAGCTGCTCACACAAGGGGAATCCTGTGCACTGATCAGTTGGACGCTGGATATGGATGTACTTACTTCACCTCTGGATGGCCACTTGCTTGTATGAATTCATGGTGGTGCTCAAACTAGAGTCCTGCGTGGACCCAATTTGTAAGACCTGGACCCGAACCCGCAGCCCACGACCCGAACCGCAACCCGCATATTTACCCACTTTGATCCGCTACCAGATCCGCAACGGCCTTATCCGCAACCCACCTACCACCATCAAACAGGAAGTGCTGCAAACCGGAAGTGACGTCATCAAAAGTGGGCGGGGACAGAAACAAGTTTTGTAAAACTTTAAAAGGAGTAAACATAGACAATATTACATAAGATAAGAAATTTAGATGAGACCCGCAACCCGACCTGCGGTTATACCTGAAAATCCTCCCCTCATTCCGCAGGGTGCCAGCATTTTTTGCGGATAACCTACAGGTACCGGACCCACTGCAGGGCTCAAACCATTTCTGGGGTTGGCAGGCAACCACATACATTCATCAACAACCGTCTTGCATTGGGGTCAGTTGACTTGGGTGATTGTCCAAAATCAGTGGCATTCGCAGATAAGGGACGAGGGAGATGAAAGAGCGTTGCCGGCTCTCATCCATTACCTTAGAGAGGCAGTCATTATCTTCTATTGCTGCTCTAACATTGTGTTCTTTTATGCTATTGCTCATGTTTTTTCTCTTTATTTACGATTTAAGTTTTTTCAGAGATGGAGGAGGCATAGAAATGTGTATTTATTACTTATTTGCTATGAATATAGGCATTAAATGGTGGGGGCAAGGATGAACTGAACACCCACTAAAGTATTTTGTACACAGTTGTTATAGTGGGGCCTTCATGCCTTCTGTGGTTGGTTGTTCCTCACATTATGGGGATTATTTACTAAAACTCAAATTTTTCTCATCATTTCAATAAAACAATCCCACAATTTTACCGTATTTATTAATAAAAACTCAAAAAAATATGGATAGAGAAAAATCTCAATAAAATTGAGTTATTGTACAAAAACCCAAAAATCACGATACCTTCAAATTGGAAAAGAAACATCTGCCATTGACTAATTCAGGACCTCCACCGGTTTGAAATGGAGTATTTTAGGAAAAATTAGATTGTTTTTCCCTCAAAAAAATTTTAGGTTTTTTTTCCCTCGAAAAAAATTTTGTTTTCCCCTTTAAAAGCCTAACCAGAAAAATTCAAGCTTTCATAAATAACCCCCTATATGTGACCTCTTGCTTTTTCCAACGTCATTGCCCAAAGGTATGAAAGGTGGGGTACAGGTATCTATATTTTGATATGTTCCGTTATTAAAGTTATATTAAGTTTCCCATTCGTGGGCTAATATTGATCACTCCTGATTATTTCACCATTCCTGATCATGTGAACACTTATGGATGAGGTTCAATTTGAGATCAGTTCAATTCAGAAAAACTTATCTCACTGTTTATTGCGTGAAAACTCAATTGAAGAAAAAAGTGAGTTTTCACGTGATAAACCATGAGATAACTTTTTCTCTTGAATTCTCTTGAATTGAATCTGGCCCGATATTGTAAAGTCATATATATCTATGCAAAGCAAGTATTGCCCCTCGACGGTGTATTGTCTGTATGTATCACGTGTAATTGTGGGGGTGGTTGCGACTCACCAGTGAACATCGCAAGATGGCGCCCGTGTAAGTTGTGAAAAATTTATTATGGACAGGGGTAATGTCAACACAGTGGTTACTGCTCAATAGGACAATGCAATATTATATACAGTATATATAACTTCCATAGGGCTGCTGTACCAGGGCCGGGCCAAACCGGCCGGGCATCCTAGACAACTTGGCCGGCCACCCTGCTCCCCCCACCAGCGCACATGTGCGTGCACGCCTGACCACAAATTTGTGCGCAGCCGGCAGGATGGGCGACAGAGGTGGGAGAGTGACGGAGGGGAGGGGGGGAGTGATGGAGGGGAGGGAGAGAGTAATGGAGGAGGGAGAATGACAGAGGGGAGGGTGAGAGTAATGGAGGGGGTAGAGTGAGGGTGGAGAGTGATGAAGGGGAGAGCGGAGGAGAACGATGGAGGGGAGGATGACAGAGGGGAGGGGGGGAGAGTGATGGATGTCAGAATGGAGAGTGACGGAGGGGAAGGGGGGGGAGAATGAAAGAAGGGAAGGGTGATGGGCAGAGCGACGGAGGGGAGAGAGGAGCGGAGGAGAAAACCAAAGAGTTTTCGGGTGAAAAATCAGAAAAAATCATGAAAAGGATTTTTCACGATTTTTTCCCGCAAACAAAATGTTTGGGAAAGTGTATTAATAAATAAGACCAAAAAACCCGTGCGGATTTGGTCAGAGTTTTTTTCAGAAACTATTGACATAAATTCGGACTTTGATAAATAACCCCCTAAGAGTGCCTATAGCAGTTTGACCCTTATAGTGTCATTGGCAGTTTAACCCTTTCAGTGACATTCCCAGTGGCTAATACAGTGTTTGTATTAAGACTAAACAAAAGGCAAATGCAGAAATAATTTAACCCTTAGAGTTTCATTGGCAGTTTAAACCTTGCAGTGTCATTGGCAGTGTCTAATACAGTGTATGTGTTACGACAAAACAAAAAGCATATGCAGAATAATTTAACCCTTACAGTGTCATCAGCAGTTTAACCCCTACAGTGTCATTGGCAGTGTCTAATACAGTGTATGTGTTACGACAAAACAAAAAGCATATGCAGAATAATTTAACCCTTACAGTGTCATCAGCAGTTTAACCCCTACAGTGTCATTGGCAGTGTCTAATACAGTGTATGTGTTATGACAAAACAAAAAGCAGATTTTAAACCTTAGAGTGTCTATGGTAGTTAAACCCTTCCAGTGTCATTAGCAGTTTAACCCTTTCAGTGTCATTGCCTAATAAAGTATTTGAATTAAGCAAAACAAAAAGCAAATGCAGAAATTATTTAACCCTTAGAGGCACATGTATCAATGGTCGAATTTTGAATTCATGTGAGTTTTTTTTTTCGAATTTGAAATTAGACTTAGAGAAATGTATTAATAAAAGCAAATTGTAAAAACATGGATGAATTGAAACGACCCAAAAACTCGAATCAAATTCGATTTGAATTCGATCAAAGTCGTTACGAGTTTTTTCTCCAAAAACAACTCAAATGTCAGGAAGGCTGCAAATTGCTCACTGGACCTCTCCCATTGACTTATACAGCAATTTGGCAGGTTTTAGGTGGTGAATAGTCTAATTCTTCGAAGGGGGTCAGAGTATGATAAATCTCGAAAATCTTATTCAAATTCTCCAAAAACTTAAATTGAGTTTGGATAATTCCCTAGACAGTTTGGACCATAAAAAAAAATTGAATTAAAATTTTCAATTCGACCCTTAATAAATCTGCCCCTTGTCATTGACAGTGAAAGTGTCATTGACAGTTTAACCCTTACAGTGTCATTGGCAGTGTCTAATACAGTGTATGTGTTACGACAAAACAAAAAGCATATGCAGAATAATTTAACCCTTACAGTGTCATCAGCAGTTTAACCCTTACAGTGTCATTGGCAGTGTCTAATACAGTGTATGTGTTACGACAAAACAAAAAGCATTCAGTGTGTATGCAGAAATAATTTAACCCTTAGAGTGTCATCAGCAGTTTACCCCTTTCAGTGACATTCCCAGTGTCTAATATACTATTTGTATTAAGACTAAACAAAGAGCAAATGCAGAAATAATTTAACCCTTAGAGTGTCCTTGGCAGTTTAACCCTTACAGTGTCATTGGCAGTGTCTAATACAGTGTATGTGTTATGACAAAACAAAAAGCAGAAATAATTTAACCTTTGGGGTGAAAACAAAAAGCAGAAATAATTTAAATTTTAGGGTGTCTATTGCAGTTTAACCCCTACAGTGTCATTGGCAGTTTAACCATTTCAGTGAAATCCCCAGTGTCTAATAAAGTGTTTGTATTAAGACTAAACAAAAGTCGAATGCAGAAATAATTTAACCCTTAGAGTGTAACGGCAGTTTAACCCCTACAGTGTCATTGGCAGTGTCTAATACAGTGTATGTGTTACGACAAAACAAAAAGCATACAGTGTGTATGCAGAAATAATTTAACCCTTAGAGTGTCATCAGCAGTTTACCCCTTAAAGTTTCATTGGCAGTTTAACCCTTTCAGTCACATTCCCAATGTCTAATATACTATTTTTATTAAGACTAAACAAAGAGCAAATGCAGAAATAATTTAACCCTTAGAGTGTCCTTGGCAGTTTAACCCTTACAGTGTCATTGGCAGTGTCTAATACAGTGTATGTGTTATGACAAAACAAAAAGCAGAAATAATTTAACCTTTAGGGTGTCTATTGCAGTTTAACCCCTACAGTGTCATTGGCAGTTTAACCATTTCAGTGACATCCCCAGTGTCTAATAAAGTGTTTGTATTAAGACTAAACAAAAGTTGAATGCAGAAATAATTTAACCCTTAGAGTGTCATTGGCAGTTAAACCCCTACAGTGTCATTGGCAGTGTCTAATACAGTGTATGTGTTATGACAGAACAAAAAGCAGATGCAGAAATAATTTAACCCTTAGAGTGTCATGGGCAGTTTAACCCCTACAGTGTCATTGGCAGTGTCTAATACAGTGTATGTGTTATGACAAAACAAAAAGCAGAAATAATTTAATCTTTAGGGTGTCTATTGCAGTTTAACCATTTCAGTGACATCCCCAGTGTCTAATAAAGTGTTTGTATTAAGACTAAACAAAAGTTGAATGCAGAAATAATTTAACCCTTAGAGTGTCATGGGCAGTTTAACCCCTACAGTGTCATTGGCAGTGTCTAATACAGTGTATGTGTTATGACAGAACAAAAAGCAGATGCAGAAATAATTTGACCCTTAGAGTGTCATTGGCAGTTTAACCCCTACAGTGTCATTGGCAGTGTATGTGCTAAAAAAAGACAAATGCAGAAATAATTTAACCCGTAGCTTGTCACTGGCAGTGTAACCCTTAGCTTGCCATTGGTTTTTTTTAACCCTTACAGTGTCATTGTCTAATACAGTGTGTTACTACCTGAGGGATAATAAAGAGATGATTTGTTGGTATTAAGCCATTATGCATTGTATGTCCACAGTTTACAAGAAGTATCCTGGTTTCTTTTCATGGAAAATGTCTGTAGTGCTCCAATCTATGTTACCCATGAGCTTTCCTCTATCCAGCTTTCCCATCTTCATTTAGATTGTCTGTTCCTCAAAAGAAATGATATGTATAATTTGTTTCTGATAAACTCTTATTATGATATACATTACTGAGATGGGTAGGGGTAGACCAGATACTTTATCATCATTTACCTTTTTTTTCTAAATTTGTTTAGGAAGCATTTTTAAACCTACCATTTTTAACTGGGTATCTGATTTTATATTGTGTTGTTATATCCCATTACAAACAGATGGAGAGGTCATATAGCAAAAGCCCACCCTGTGGAGAGAGGGTAACTGGTTCTCTGCCCAGACAAGGTCTAGCCTAGCCTAGATGGGGTTATAATAATAGCATTAATTAAATTCAAATTATTGGCATAACCAATGCATTTTAGGGGTCCATAATTTGTTTTTCTTGATGTAATATGTGCTTTCAAAGGCTGCATGTTTATCTCTGTTGGTATCAGTTGGTGTCTGTTTAACTTTTTTGAAGGAAATGTTCATTTCTGTTGCTAGGGTTATTGTTAACAAATAAAGTTTATGATTCTTAGTCAAAGTCTGCTTCTTGCTTATTGATATAAATCTCAAATAAAATGTACTGATTTCCCAGTAATAATTCTCTACATTTCAGCATAGCACCAAAAATACTTGTTAGGTTTTCAGAAGAGTTTACAGAATGAAGGAGAATAAAACAATAGGGAAGTGTGCCAATGTGTGGTTTCCATTCAGCATAGCAAGGGTTTACCTCTATATCACATGCCTTCATACCAGCAGTAGTGTATATGAATAAATAATGTATAAATACTCTTTTGAACAAAGGGGTTGCCACTTAACACAGCTACACAGAAAATGGCCACTGGAGAGGTAAAATAAAACATGTTCATTGAATATTGTTTCTATTAATAGTCTAAAGGTAGCCATATTTTATCTTCCCCATAGATAACATTTGCATCAAGCATCAGTTTTGCCAGATGCCTCAAATTTGCTCTGATCCTGAGTGTGTATCTAGAATCTCTGCCATAAAGCAACACAGGATTGCTGTTATTTGCCAGGCAGGAAGTAGAGAATCACATGAATACCAGGATGTACACACCCCATGCCACAAGGTCGCTATTACTAATATTACAGTGTTGCAGTATTTGGATCAAAAACACCGATAGGTAAATGTAGTAAGTCTTTTTTGGTCTCAAAGTGAAAAACACTCACCACTTTAAGGAAGGGGTCCAGGTGCACTGCCCTGAACCTTCAGCTGAGGGAGCGGATAAGTGTTTATGCTCTCCAATAAATAAACACTTTTTAGCCTGTGAGATTGGTTCCTAGAAGTGCCTGCTCAATTTCTATATACAATGTTGCAGTATTTGGCACAGGGTCGGACTGGGCTGGCGGGATACCGGTAAAAAACCTGGTGGGCCCTGTCGGCCTAGACCCGATCCTCGCCAGCTCCCCTTCAGGCTGTCAATTTCTCTCTCCCCTGACATACTGATGGTAATTTAAATTTACGTGCGCTCAGGGGAGGGGGTAGCCCTATAGGGAGGTGCGGGTGGTGCACCCCATGGGGGGTTGCGGGGGACTGACTGCACCCGCCAGTCCCACCCTGATTTGGCATATGTAAGCACATGTTCCAGCACATATCTAAAGTGTTATTGTCACTGTATTGACTTCCTACCTTCATCTTCCCCCAGAGAAAACTGTGCCCATTTTGGCATCTGTAGTTCTGTTTACTGACAGTTCAATGTGCAAGGATAATTTAAGAGGAGCAGAAACCGATCAGTATCTTTGCCCGGGGCAGAAAAGCAAGGGTAAGTCATTAGCTCTGCAGTAAGTAGATGAACTGACTGATACAGCCCTGCAATTCTTCATCTTCCTCCAGGTGTCACACAGGCACCCGTGTGTAATAAACATGTACAAGATAAATACACATACAGCCTCGCAATACAGTTGAATAAAATGTAGTTTATTAATACACAAGTCGAATGAATTAATATTTATGGGAACCCGCCTACCACTGTCACATTGCCCTAAAATACCAACGTACAATTCCATGTGTGGTTCAGTGTTGCACTAACAGTACAATGTCAATCACTTTTAGTATTTCCTCTTGTGGGTGAAACTGTATTCATTTTGTGAAAGAATTTTTTTTAAACGGCAAGTTTCAGTTGTGTTCAAAGAAAGTTACTGGTTTGCACTAATTCCATGAAGGCTCACCACTTACATTTATACTTTATACATAGAGCTACATACAGCAAACATATAATTATATCAATTATATAATATACATATATGAATATTGAATGTGTCATGCAGGAGACAGAGAATAAAATTCTGTTTATGCAGATTCTCCCTGGAGCCCTTTACTTGGATGGATTCTGTTCTCAATCTAGCCTTGGTCACTTATACCCTGGCCTTGAGGGCAGAGCCACCTGCTTGGCTGTAAGAGCAGTTCTTTGTTTTTCTCTGCTTTGAAGCAACATCCCGATGCTCTCTCACCGATAACTCCCTTTTTACAAGTCCATGAAAACCATGTTTTTTTCAGGGTTCTGACTCTCATGTCAAATAAACTTTGTCTTTCACCTCAAGTGATCTCCGACAACTAAATTGTCCCCCGACACAGGGTTCGGAGTCCAATTACAGGTATATGATCCGTTATCCAGGAAGCTCTGAATTATGAGATGTTCATCTCCCATAGACTCCATTTTAATTAAATAATTAACATTTTTAAAAACTTCCTTTTTCTCTGTAATAATAAAACAGTAACTTGTACTTGATCCCAACTAAGATATAATTAATCCTTATTGGAGGCAAAACTAGACTATTGGGTTTATTTAATGTTTACATGATTTTCTAGTAGACTTAAGGCATGAAGATCCAAATCTTGGAAATAATTCTGAATCTGAGCCAGAAAACCCAAGGTCCCAGGCATTCTGGGCGACACTTTATATAGGTTGGTGGGTGAGCACTGTAGTGAACCCTTACCTGATGCATTTTACTCACATTCTTTTTAGTTGGTAACAGGATTTTGAAACCCTATACTTTTACTATTGATTATATACTATGGGTGGTTTCCTGTACTCTCTTTCATTTTTTAAAGCTTTTGTGCCACATTGTTTGCTTATATCAATAAATGTGTTAACTGCAGAGGTCTTAACACCTCTGTGTTGACTGAGGTCAACTTATTCCATATAGCCATATAGTGAGGCTGTTATTGACTCTACTACAGAGAGTTCCAAAGTGGAGCACTTGAACAGTCTGGGATGGTCAGAAAAATATTTCTCCTTATCTAAACTGTTTTTTTGTGTCTCAAAATTGTTACAAAGTATCTTATTTGCACCTGTTAGCTGTTCTGTGGTCTCTGCTAAAAGCCAATTAAGTAAGAAACTTTGTTTATTTTTGTGGCTGTTCAGTGCAGAGAAAATAGGGACTTTCCAGAACAAATGAGGGACTGCGGGTTGAACTGTCAAAAGAGGGACTGTCCCTCAGAAAAAGGGACCGTTTGGAGGTATGCTCCCAAGGGATATGGACAGATTTCCATATCCATATCGCTTTAGCTGTCCTTGCTTGTTGACTATTGAACTGTTGTCTATAAGTAAGTAGAATAATTAGAAGACTTTGATATATACTGCTTTAAATTTTATTTTTCAAGAAAGAGTATGTGCATATCACTGTATTTCTAGGTCAGTACATCATGCAAATAAATAAACCCCATTCATACTGTAGAATTTAAAGGGGGGGGGGTCACATTTGAGGTAACTTTTAGTTTGGTGTAGAAAGTGATATTCCGAGACAATTTGTAATTGGTTTTAATTTTTTATTATTTGTGGTTTTTGACGTATTTAGTATTTTATTCAGCAGCTCTCCAGTTTGTAATTTCAGCCATCTCGTAGCTAGAGTCTAAAAGTTACCCTAGCAACCATGCAGTGTTTTTATATAAAAAAAACTGGAATGGCCGTGACAATATTAAATTAAAATATTAGTTATAAATACAAAAGCATAACATAATTCTTGTTCCCTGTAACATGCTTTTTTTTTTTTATAAAGGATTGCAATTCAACTTCATTAATTTTTGCTTATTAAGCTTGTCAATTGGGCTAAATGTAGGACATTAGTTGCCTCTTTCAAGTAATTTGAAAACTATACAAAATATAAAAAAGACCAGTTGAAACAATGCTAAGAATTGTCCATTCTATAACATAGTAAAAGTTATCTTAAATGTGTACTACCCCCTAAGAGGTTAAAAAAACTTGGAACTTTTTTCTGCTGCCCCCCCCCATAGTAACACTGACACAAACTTTTATACACATTTTTTATTTTTTATTTTAGTTTAGTTAAGTCAGTACACCTGCTGATGCAACTGGGAGTCACAATTGGAGGCTTCAGTGTAGCCAGTTATGTCCTCAAGTTAGTTAGGTTAGTTAGTTAGATGATGGGCTAAAATATGTGAATTACTACAACTAAGGAGCTCTTTTATTTTCACCCAAAACAAATGCTAAATTCTGTAACGCAGTGAATAAGGTTTTGTGGGGGGGTGGCTGAAACATTCATGAGATTCTCAGACTTTCTTATTGAGCAGAACTACCTAACTGCAATTAATGACTTGTTATGTAGCGATGAACCTGGGCTACTGGCCCACTCATTCAGTTATTTAAACATTTATCACTAGAGAATGCTAGGACTTTCTCTGCTGATGAATGTTTAAATAACTGAATGAGTGGGCCAGTATTTTGTAGAGACAGGGTTACTTAGCTTTCCCTTACCTGTCATGTGCCACTAGGTAACTCCACTCATACAGCTGCAGTAACTTTGCTATGAACTGCAACAGGCCCAGACTACCAATCTGTGGGTTCTGGCAAATGCCAGAGGGGCTGCTATAGAACGTCACTATTTAGTGGGCTGGTGGGGACTGTTTGGGCCTCTGTGTGGGCTGATTGGGCCTCTGGGTACCTGAAATGCCAGGGCCTATTTTAATTCTCAGTCCGGACCTGAACTGCAATGTACAGATAGCTGGAATTCCTTCCCATTGCCTTGCCTGCTGAGCATGTCTTGTTGCTCCAAGAGGACTAAAGTGTGAAGAAGAAAACGAAGCTGTTTGAGAGTGGGAGGCAAAGCAAGCTGTAAATCTGCCCGGAGCTTTCCGTGGAAATTGCAAGGCTCGGGTAGCAAGGCTGGAACTAGGGGTAGGCAGAGTAGGCACCTGCCTAGGGCGCAATCATGGGAGGGGCGCACTTTTAAGGGGAATTTTTTCAGTTGATTTCAAACCCTGGTTTGCTTCGCCTTTAATAGTTTTTGAATTTTATAAACCGCCTGTTCCAAACCCCTCTTGCCCATGATTTGTACTGAGGGCAGAAGCACTACCCACCTCCCTCTTCGCTCCTGCTGGCAAAAGTACATATTTAGGGGAAATTTTGTGAATTTTTTTGGCTGCTGCTGGCACAGGTACAGATTGGGGGCAAAATGAGGGATTGGTTTTGCTGCTGGCTCAGGTATATGGGACAATATGGTGGTTGCTAGTACAGGTACAAATGTTTGGGGCAATATGATGGATTCTTGGCTACTGCTGGCACAGGTACAAATTACGGGCAATATGATGAATTGTTTTAGCTGCCTCTGGTATATGTACTGATTGGGGGCTTGGGACAGGTACATGGGGCAACATGATGGCTGCTGGCACAGGTACAGGGGGCAATATGAATGGTAAAGAGGGAAATGGTAATGCATGATCGGTTGGGGGGGGGGGGCACTGATTGAAGCCCTTGCCTAGGGTGCCAAAACACCTTGGCCCGGCCCTGTCGGGTAGCTACATAATCTCTGCCCCACCAGGTGTTGTATGGGAAGCAGAGGCATCTCAGTTGCAGGCAGCAGCATCCCTGGAGCTGGAGAGACTGTAGGTGAAAGGGCTGCCGCTGGGGAGAGGACCTGTAGCAGCTACTGATTTGCTTTAGCAGAGATTATATCTCATGCTACATTTCTATCCGGTTCTCCTCACTGCGGCTCCACTCAGCTGCACTATATTCAGAGGCTCACAGCACCCATTTTCTGCAGCTGCCAGCAACTGCTTAACTGATGCGAAAAACATCCTGAGGGCCTGATTCTGATTGTGCGAGCTGTCTGGCCCCTGCACCCAGACCGCAAATAATAGAACGGAGGAGGGACGTGGTTGGCTGCCTGCTGCCTGAAACGTAGAATTTACGTGCAGGGCGGACAGTCCCTAGCAGCAGAGCAGAGAAGGGCCTCAGCAGCTATGGGCAGAAGCGGAAGTAACTGAAGCGGGCAACAGGCGGCCAGCAGCGATTCTTACTAAGGAGCCGCCTGAGGCAATGCCGCCCCCCCTCACCAACTTACGCGTCGGGAGGGGAGGCAGAAACACTATTGCGGAGAGCGCAATTGCGCTCTCTCGCAATAGTACAGCCGAATTTCCGGTTCAAAAACCGGAAATTCAGCTCTTAAAGGTGCAGGAGCGGCTTTTTGCCGCCCCTGGAATCCTTTCAGGCGCTGCCGTCTGAGGCGAGTGGCTCAGCTCACCTCATTGGCAGCGCGCCCCTGCAGGCGGTGGTGGGCCCACACTTACCAATCACTTACCGGTAACCATTGTGATTTCATTTTAGTGGGGCCCACACCGCCCACTGCCTGCATATGTGCCAAAATCGAATCATCTTTTTATGCAGTCAAATATTAACTAAACGAATGGCCTAGCTAGGGGCCCACCAAGGCTGGGGCCCACCGGGATTTTTCCCGGTGCCCCGGCAGGCTAGTCCGACCCTGCAACCATGCATTGATTTGAATAAGAGACTGGGATATGAATTGGAGAGGCCTAAATAGAAAGATGAGCAATAAGAAGTAGTAGTAACAATATATTTGTAGCCTTACAGAGCATTTGTTTTTAACTGACCCCATCTGAAAGCTGGAAAAGGGCAAATAATTCAAAAGCAATAAAATATAAATAATGAAGACCAAGTGAAAAGTTGCTTAGAATTAGCCATGATATTACATACCAATAGTTAACTTAAAGGTGAACCACGTTTTTAAGTTTCCTTTTAATATGTCATTAACTCTAAGCAACTTTTAAATTGTCCGTAATTTTCTCTTTTTTTTTTTTAATAGTTTTTTAATTGTTTGCCTTCTTACTCTTTCCTGCTTTCCAATGGGGATCACTGACCCCATTTAAAAACAGTGCCCTGTAGCGCTATTGTTATTGCTACTTTTTATTAATCATATTTTTATTCAGGCCTCTCCTATTCATATTCCAATCTTTTATTCAAATTATTCAAACTTCCCAGCTTTCAAATGCTCTGTAAGGCTATACATGTATTGCACTGACAGCACCAACTCAGTATTTGATTAATATTAGCATTTCAAGTACACAGTAGCCCAAATATCCCCGACAGCTTTATGCCGCCCTTCTTAACCTGGGGGACGCTGCCTCTTCAAGCTTCATGGCTGTATTGTCCCTGCTATTATTATTCTGCTACAGTGTTTCAGGAGGAAGAACCAGCAGTGCAGAGGGAACAGCAAGGAAAAACAGACACTGATTTCAATAGCAATTATTTCTAAAATCAATGAAAATATGTAATCAGTTTATAGAACAGTTGCTTAGGAGGACACTTTGCAAATAACACTTTTTGGGTGTGGTTTTCTTTCGCAGAACTGTCATAGAAATGCCTGTGAAGTACAGAAGATATTTACTGACAAAAACGACTGTATTAATTCAAGCTTCTCAGTTATGCTCTTTAGTATCCAGGCATCCATTTCCTGTGAGTCTGGCTGGAAGGAGAAGCGAGACAAAATGGCTGCCAGCCTGCTTACTGTAGGCCCAGAGGTTATCGTTATTGTGTCATGCCTCAGTTCAGATTTACAAGTCAGTATGAATGGTGGGGTTTCTGTAGGAAAGAATAGATGGTTAGAAATGTACTGTCGTTTGGGAATGATACGTCATGTAATGGTTTGGTTTCCTGTCGTGTGGTTTGTGGCTAAACAGTAAATTGACTTGCAGAGCTGTAATAGTGTCTGCTGGGGGGGGGGCAGGGATTGTGACAGAACCATGTCTTTCCCCCTCAGGGGTCTAAGTACTACCATGTTAAGTCTCATTGGCCATGGGAGGTCCCCAGGAGATGATGGTGAGTGTTGCAGAGGGCAGCCCAGTACAACCTACAGGACAGGATATTCATGACTAGTGGATCCTCAATACCCGAGCCTTTATTCGTGCCCAATAACTGACAGTGACACCAATAAATCTGAGTGGAAAGGCCACTGCTTAGTGTTTATTATACATGTTACTGTAAATAACAGCCCCTTAAAAATACAAATTAGTATCCACCCGTTATGATATTCTTAAACCAATATATAAACAAATACATAAATCATTGCTGGCTGCAGACAAACAAATAAAATGTAACATCCTTAATTCATTTTGATCCTGAGGCTAGTTCCCAACACACTCACCTAACAGGGCCTAGCCCCCCACGGTCTATCTCTCACACTTGAACTACCCCCTTGTTTTCATTTTCCCTTTTTGGCTCCCACCACACCCCCATATTGTTGAGACAACAAAACCATCGCTGTCCCATCCACAGGGGCGGTCCTGGCCCCTCCGCCGCCTGAGGCAACCTGCTGTTGCTGCCGCCCCCCTCCCCTGTATACTCATTTTTTTTACGCCGGAGGGGGTTAAGGGATCATAATTTTGCTCTCTGTGGTAGAAGTGTCGAATTTATGGTTTCAAAACCAGAAATTTGGCTCAGGAGTGGCCCCTGGTACCTAGTGGGGCACTGCCATCTGTTTCTCAACTGGCACAGTGCCCCTGCCCATCCATCCCCTTGACCTCTGGGCGGGATAGGAGTGAGCTGTCTCCACCTTCCAGGTAAAATGTCTGCTCCTTATTTTAGTCCCACCTTTTTATACCCTCTGTTGCCCCTCTTTCCTTTACCCTGACTGTCTACTACAATCCCCATAATCCAACACCACTCCTACAGGGCCCTATTCCTCCCCCAGTCATGACCTGCCACTTAACCCTTTGGCTTCATTTCCCAGGGTCCCCTTTATCTTACTGGCTCAAAAGGTAAAGTGTGTAGCCCTATTCTGCTACTGCAGGAAATCTTGCATGGATTCTCTTGTTGGTGCTACAGGAGTCCTGTGTCTCTGCTACAGGGGAAAGCAGGTTCAGAATGGCGTCCCTCCACTCAGAGTCTGGACAGACTGGGCTGTAATACCCCTCCCTGGGAACCTCTCTGATCCCCAGTCACAAACAGAGAAAAGTTTTATTTTCAGGACACTGTGCCTTAAATAACGGTACAGTATATATACAGCCTGTCAGCCAGGAGCAACTTTACATAATATTTCATATGGTTTTATGTCTGTGCTGCTGGGAGGGAATCCCCACTTATGTGGCAGTTACTTCTGAGCCCTGATAAGAACTTCCCTTTGGCTGTGCCCCGAGAAGAGCCCACTTTATTCTCCAGAGCCCTGACAAGGACCCCCTTTCCTTCCACACACCGATCAGAAAATTGTTATGAAGCTTATGGGGACCGTCTAACATTGGCCTCGGTGGGTTTTAGGTGGCGAACTAGGGGGCCAAAGTATTTTTTAAAGAGACAGTACTTCGACTATCGAATGGTCAAATCGTTCAATTCAAAGTCATAGTCAAAGGTCGAAGTAGCCTATTCGATGGTCGAAGTAGCCATATTCGACAATTCGAAATTCTAAGTATTTTTTCTTCTATTCCATCACTCGAGCTAAGTAAATGGGCCCCTAAATAGAGCAAACTTTTCTGCCACTGGGGTTCCCTACTGACTTTTCACACACAGTAATATATGGGATCTTTCAGCCCCTTTCGCTCCCTCTGCTGATTCCCTCTCAGCACCCTTCCTGTCAGCTCACAGGGGTGGGGCTCCTCCCCTTCCTCCCTGGGACCCCCCCCCCTCCTGCACAGAAACAACGCAGAGACAAGTTTCCATAGTTCCCTTACATATGCATAATTGGTATAAATACAAACGTAGGGACCCATAGAGCTTCATTTCCCTACAAATTCCTTCATTCCCCTATTTGATAGACAAAAACCCATGCATCCAGTTATACAGTACTTATGTAGCATACCTGTAGCTGTGCTTTGTAAAGTAACTGTGTGTCTCTAAAGATATTTACATATTTCTTTCGTTGTCCCATAGGTTGACGACCATTTCCTGCAACATTTCAATATAGTGTTTGGCAACGGGTGGTGGTTCATTTGGGTGGATGTTCCATTGAGCCTGAGATCAACAAGGCCCCACAAGTGTTAGGCCCTAAAGGGACGACCCCTTTAGAGATATCGGGGAGGAGGGACCCCATGAATGAGGTTAGCTAGTGTAAAGGAAAGCAACTGTTATAGCACACACTCAGTAACGTAACTAGAGGGGGACGGGCTCTGGTGCGTGACGCACAGCCCCTGTGAGGGGCGTGAGGGCTGCCGGGGGGCCCTGAGGGGGTGCGGGCCCTGGCCCACTCGCTCCCCCTGCTCCCCCGGTAGTTCCGCCACTGCACACACTAGAGAAAGGGAGCCAGTGAGCTTTAGTTAGCAAGAGCAGCTGTGTGCTCTACCAAGAATGAAGGAAGTAGGTTTTCTCCAGACACTGCTTGTCTAAGTGAAGAGACCACAGTACTGACAATGGAAACAGGCTATTTATATCCCTAGTCTAACGTAGGGGATTCCGGTGGCACTTTATATTGAATAAAGTGTATTGAATTGTTATTGGTTTTGCAAAGGACCCCTGGTGTTCTCTATTCTTGCAGTGGAGAGGAGCCGTTCAAACAATATCCTCAAGTATTCCTTCCACTTACAAAGGCCGGTGCATGTTGGTTTTAACCTGTTTAAGCCACAATTCTGGTTTCACAAATAGACAGAGAAGGTATGTTTTGGGAACAGCATGTGCTTCATACTATATTGTATAAGGGAAGCTGTGTGGCTTCTCCCCAGCATGTATCACTGCCTGTATTCTCCTATATTGTGGCCTGTTTACAGGAAAAGGAAATGAAAGACGTACAGAACTTGTAAAACAATGTAAAACTTTGGTTTCAAAGCACCAGTAATATAAATAAAATACAACTATTAAATATGTATTTTAACCTTCAATCTTACATTAGTTCAGCCTTCAGTCTGTAAGGACTCGGTGTCCTGGGTCCATTGTTGTATTTAGTGGAAATTGCAAGCCCTTGAGCTCAGTGAGATCAGACTAATGGCTGCTGAAGTGGCTGTTACAGATAAGCTCAACTGAGACCATGGCTGTTGGTTACAACATGTCAACTTAGACTAGAGAGTCAATTACCTGTCACTTACTCAATAAAATGAGCTTATATCTCTGTAAATTCCCCTGCCTGAGTCAATACTGAGCTGAAGTAGAGGAACAATGGTTTAGCTGATGTTTTAATAATGTAATAGAGTTTTAATAGTAAAACTCCAAGCAACAAACATTCATTCTATTCAGACTTTAACCCCTTTTATGTACAATACTTTTTAACAAACATGGTGATGTGGCGGCTTCTTATGGCTCATGGCTCAGTTATTAGTTCAGCATATGGCTAAAGGCATACCTCCCAACTGTCCCTTTTTCGGAGGGACAGTCCCTCTTTTGACAGCTCAACCCGCAGTCCCTCATTTGTACTGGAAAGTCCTTCTTTTCTCTGCACTGAACAGCCAGAAATAGAAACAAAGTTTCTCACTTAATTGGCTTTTAGCAGAGAGCCCAGAACAGCTAACAGGTGCAAATAAGATACTTTGTAACAATTTTGAGACACAAAAACACAGTTTAGATAAGGAGAAGTATTTTCAAACTTTTATAACCTGCCAAATTTTGTAAAACAAACACGGTAATTAGGGGGTGTGGCCATAGAAAGGGGTGTGGTCAAAAAATTGCTGCGCTACATGCGGAAAAAAAATTTTTGTCCCTCTTTTTACTTCCAAAATGTTGGGAGGTATGCTAAAGGTACCACCATCCCTGTTACAGATGCCTTAACCATATTAAAGGCAAATCTAGTTATATTGCTTTTCCCCCTTTATTTTTATTTTCTGCGTGTTTGCCTGTTTGAGATTAGCCTGGTTATTATTATGATACAAATTACTGCCAAATTGAGTTTGCTTTTGCCTCCAACCAGAGATCAGTCGGGTGGTCTATAGGGGGTGGTAGTGAACTGGCAGTGAATTGGTGACTCACTGTTATATACTGTATATATAATACACAAGAGCCATTAATATACTGTAAATTATATCCTTATAAATCGGTTATAATCAGAGCTTAGTGATGTCATATGACTCACCGAAACTTAGGTTTTATAATAAATAAAGTACCCCCTGTCGCAAAATATGAGGATATTTAGTCACCTCGGAGATGTATTTTTATATCATCATGGAACTCCTTTTTAACTTATAATATCCTTTTATGTCACAAGAGGGGTGTTTAATTCACTATATAAACTGAGAGATTGTGCATCTCTTTCTGGCGTGCCATACTCTCTGCACCTGTTTCAATGAGCACCCGGAGAAATAAAAATGTAAGTGCTAAAAGGTAACAGGAAGTGTCTATAGTACAAATAGCTGCAGTTAATGTGTGAAGGGAAGATGCCTAAAACACAAGTATAGAGATTATAGCGAGAAATGCAGTATTTTATATAATGAAATAACAGTAATGAACCAGGCCTTCAAAGTTGTCCCCAGCAGTTCCCCATCTTGGATCTTGTTAGGCATCTATTAAGCAAGTCTGAGGATCTCATCATGCAGGGTCTGTAGTCCTTTTGTGTTGGGTCTGAACAAATGTGATAGTTGGCCTTTGGGTGAAACCTTGGATCAGTTTGTCAAATTTCAAATATGTTTTGGAAACTATTTTAAAGTACTCGAGTTTCATTCGAGTTTCAGGAACTTGGATTTAATAACTGTTGTGATCATGAGAATCTAAAATTGTTGTGAAAACTGAAACGTTAACCCTAAAAATAGTAGCCCTGTCTTACTGTATGCAAATGGGACCCGTCCTATATTATGTTTGATATTAATCACAAAATAACTCTAACATATATTAGGAGGCTGATTATTCACTGAGTGAGCGGAATGGGAGATTCATATTTGAAAAACACAACTGTGTTCTCTATTATAATAGTGTTATTTTAAATTGAACACCTTTTCCTCACAAACCCTTTCGGGGTTTGTTTGTTTTTTAAATAAAAATTGTACATTTTGAAAAGTTTTTAATTTTTATGCAAGTTTATTAAAAGGTCTGATTGAGAAAAAAATGATCAAGGGAGACAAATGCATTTGAAAAAAATGTCCCATATGAGTAATAATAAATCATCCCATAAGCATCGCAGATTCATTGCACCGGCTCCAGTCAAGTAAATAAAGACTTTAGTGTTGAATGTAACAACACGTTACATGGAGGAAGAATTTAACTCTCATATTGAATTTAACTCTCATATTACAGATCCTCTTACTATTCACATGTTTATTAGAGATGTCGCGAACTGTTCGCCGGCGAACTTGTTCGCGCGAACATCGGGTGTTCGCGCTCGCCGGAAGTTCGCGAACGTCGCGCGACGTTCGCCATTTTGGGTTCGCCATTGTTGGCGCTTTTTTTTGCCCTCTCACCCCAGACCAGCAGGTACATGGCAGCCAATCAGGAAGCTCTCCCCTGGACCACTCCCCTTCCCTATAAAAACCGAAGCCCTGCAGCGTTTTTTCACTCTGCCTGTGTGTGCTGAAGAGATAGTGTAGGGAGAGAGCTGCTGCCTGTTAGTGATTTCAGGGACAGTTGAAAGTTTGCTGGCTAGTAATCGTTTTGATACTGCTCTGTTATTGGAGGGACAGAAGTCTGCAGGGGTTTGAGGGACATTTAAGCTTAGGTAGCTTTGCTGGCTAGTAATCTACCTTCTACTGCAGTGCTCTGTATGTAGCTGCAGTGGGCAGCTGTCCTGCTTCTGATCTCATCTGCTGACTGCTGCAATAACAGTAGTCCTTGTAAGGACTGCTTTTATTTATTTTTTTGTTGTTTTACTACTACTACTACTACTACTACTATAAGAGCCCAGTGCTATTAGTCTAGCAGTGTTGGGGAGTGGGACTGGTGTGCTAATCTGCTGCTCCTAGTAGTTCAGCAGCACCAACTTTAATTTTTTTTTTTTAATATTCATTTTTTTTTATTTTACTTTTTTTTATTTTACTACCGCTGTAGTAGTGTATAAGTTGACCTTTTAGGCATTATTTGCCCTGTAGGCATTATTTGCACACTGTTTTCTTCAACCCGCCATCGAGCTGTGTGACCTTGTTCACATTCTGTCTAAATATCCATAATATTACCGTCTCCAGAAAAAACACCGGAGTCACTTTTTTCAAGCAGCCATAATATATTTTACGTAATCCGTATCCACCGCTGTAGTAGTGTATACGTTGGCCTTGTAGGCATTATTTGCACACTGTTTTCTTCAACCCGCCATCGAGCTGTGTGACCTTGTTCACATTCTGTCTAAATATCCATAATATTACCGTCTCCAGAAAAAACACCGGAGTCACTTTTTTCAAGCAGCCATAATATATTTTACGTAATCCGTATCCACCGCTGTAGTAGTGTATACGTTGGCCTTGTAGGCATTATTTGCACACTGTTTTCTTCAACCCGCCATCGAGCTGTGTGACCTTGTTCACATTCTGTCTAAATATCCATAATATTACCGTCTCCAGAAAAAACACCGGAGTCACTTTTTTCAAGCAGCATTCATATATTTTACGTAATCCGTATCCACCGCTGTAGTAGTGTATACGTTGGCCTTGTAGGCATTATTTGCACACTGTTTTCTTCAACCCGCCATCGAGCTGTGTGACCTTGTTCACATTCTGTCTAAATATCCATAATATTACCGTCTCCAGAAAAAACACCGGAGTCACTTTTTTCAAGCAGCATTCATATATTTTACGTAATCCGTATCCACCGCTGTAGTAGTGTATACGTTGGCCTTGTAGGCATTATTTGCACACTGTTTTCTTCAACCCGCCATCGAGCTGTGTGACCTTGTTCACATTCTGTCTAAATATCCATAATATTACCGTCTCCAGAAAAAACACCGGAGTCACTTTTTTCAAGCAGCATTCATATGTTTTACGTAATCCGTATCCACCGCTGTAGTAGTGTATACGTTGACCTTGTAGGCATTATTTGCACACTGTTTTCTTCAACCCGCCATCGAGCTGTGTGAGCTTGTTCACATTTTGTCTAAATATTGATAATATTATCGTCTCTAGAAAAACCACTTGAGTTACTTTTTTTCAAGCAGCATTCATATATTTTACGTAATCCGTATCCACCGCTGTAGTAGTGTATACGTTGGCCTTGTAGGCATTATTTGCACACTGTTTTCTTCAACCCGCCATCGAGCTGTGTGAGCTTGTTCACATTTTGTCTAAATATTGATAATATTATCGTCTCTAGAAAAACCACTTGAGTTACTTTTTTTCAAGCAGCATTCATATATTTTACGTAATCCGTATCCACCGCTTTAGTAGTGTATACGTTGACCTTGTAGGCATTATTTGCACACTGTTTTCTTCAACCCGCCATCGAGCTGTGTGAGCTTGTTCACATTTTGTCTAAATATTGATAATATTATCGTCTCTAGAAAAACCACTTGAGTTACTTTTTTTCAAGCAGCATTCATATATTTTACGTAATCCGTATCCACCGCTGTAGTAGTGTATACGTTGACCTTGTAGGCATTATTTGCACACTGTTTTCTTCAACCCGCCATCGAGCTGTGTGAGCTTGTTCACATTTTGTCTAAATATTGATAATATTATCGTCTCTAGAAAAACCACTTGAGTTACTTTTTTTCAAGCAGCATTCATATATTTTACGTAATCCGTATCCACCGCTGTAGTAGTGTATACGTTGACCTTGTAGGCATTATTTGCACAGTGTTTTCTTCAACCCGCCATCTAGCTGTGTGTATTATCGTTTCCAGAAAAACCAACTGAGTTTTTGTTGTTGTTGTTGTTTTTTTAAAAATAATGCCAGGCAAAGGCAGGCCGCCACGCAGAGGCCGTGCTAGGGGCCGTGCTGCTATGCAATCCTGTGGCCCTAGCAAATTGCCCAGTTTTAAAAAGCCAATGACCCTGAACTCCCAAAATGCTGAAGAGGTAGTTGACTGGCTTACACAGCACACCCCATCCTCTACCGTTTCTAACTTTACCACAACATCCTCCTCATCCTCCACTGCTATGGCCACCCCACGTAACACTTCCTCCACCACCGGTGCCCCTTCTTCACTGGGGTCAGAGGAGTTATTTTCCAATGAGTTTCTTGAACTGAGTAATGCGCAACCATTATTGCCAGAAGAAGATGAAGGAGATGAGGACCTTACACCAGATTTAATTCTGGCAGAGAACACGATAGAGATGGACATAATGAGTGATGAGGAGGAGGTCCCCGCTGCTGCTTCCTTCTGTGATGTGTCAGAAGAAATTGATGCATCTGAGGAGAATGATGATGAGGAGATTGATGTTTTGTGGGTGCCTAGTAGAAGAGAGCAAGAGGAGGGTAGTTCAGATGGAGAGACGGAGAGTCAGAGAGGCAGTAGGAGAATAAGACTTAGAAGAAGCAGGGAGGACAGCCCGCAGGGATCAGTAGGGCAACAACATGTATCGGCACCTGTGTTCAGCCGGCCAACGCACCCGCCATTGCCGCCAATACCGCCAACTCCGCCAACTTCTACTGTTACCGCCAGATCGCACACTTCCAAAAAGTCAGCAGTGTGGGATTTTTTTAATGTGTGTGCCTCTGACAAAAGCATTGTAATTTGCAATGAGTGCAGTCAGAAACTGAGCCTTGGTAAGCCCAACAGCCACATAGGTACAACTTCTATGCGAAGGCACATGAGCGGCAAGCACAAAGCACTTTGGGAGCAACACCTCAAAGGCAACAGGCAAACTAAAAGCCACACTCCTTCTGGTCCAGCATCTTACTGCTCTACCTCTGCTCTCCTTGACCCGTCTGAACCACCCTCCACTCCGCCTTCCACCTTGACCACCTGTTCCCATTCCCAGTCATCTGCCACCAGCCAAGTTTCTGTGAAGGCCATGTTTGAGCGTAAGAAGCCAATGTCTGACTGTCACCCCCTTGCCCGGCGTCTGACAGCTGGCTTGTCTGCACTCTTAGCCCGCCAGCTTTTACCATACCAGCTGGTGGACTCTGAGGCCTTCCGCAAATTTGTAGCAATTGGGACACCGCAGTGGAAGGTACCCAGCCGCAATTTTTTTTCTAAAAAGGGAATACCACACCTGTACCAACATGTGCAGAGCCAAGTTACCGCATCTCTGTCACTTAGTGTTGGGCCAAAGGTCCATATGACTACTGACGCATGGTCCTCCAAGCATGGTCAGGGCAGGTATGTCACCTACACTGCCCACTGGGTGAACTTGGTAATGGCTGGGAAGCAGGGAATGGGTAGCTCAACAACAACAGTGGAGTTGGTGTCACCGCCACGGATTGCACGCGGTTCTGCCACCACCTCTACTCCTCCATCGCTCTCTACCTCGTCTTCTTCTTCTTCTTACTCTGCTGCTGGGTCCTCCTTCTCCTCCTCCACACCTGTGCACCCCCAGCTCCCCCTAGGCTATTCGACGTGCCAGGTACGCCGTTGTCACGCTGTCTTGGGGATGACGTGCCTGGAAAGCAAAAACCATACCGGATCTGTACTCCTGTCATCTCTGCAGTCACAGGCCGATCGGTGGCTGACCCCACACCAACTGCAGATCGGAAAAGTGGTGTGTGACAATGGAAGCAATCTGTTGGCAGCGTTGAGACTAGGCAATTTAACACATGTGCCCTGCATGGCACATGTGTTAAATTTAATAGTCCAACGTTTTGTCTCCAAGTACCCAGGATTCCAGGACGTTCTCACCCAGTCCAGAAAGGTGTCGGCCCATTTCAGGCGTTCCTACACAGCCATGGCACGCCTTGCTGACATTCAGCAGCGCTACAACATGCCAGTCAGGCATTTGATTTCTGACAGCCAGACTCGCTGGAATTCAACGCTCCTTATGTTGGAACGTCTGCTGCAACAACAAAGGGCCGTCAACGAGTACCTTTTTGAACTGGGTGGTAGGACTGGATCTGCACAGCTGGGGATTTTTTTCCCCCGTTACTGGGTGCTTATGCGCGATGCCTGCAGGCTCATGCGACCTTTTGAAGAGGTGACAAATATGGTCAGTCGCACCGAAGGCACCATCAGCGACCTAATACCCTTCGCTTTATTCCTGGAGCGTGCCGTGCGACGAGTGACAGATGAGGCTGTAGACCAGCGTGACGAGGAGCTGGAAGCGCACGATTTCTGGTCGGAATCACCAGAACGAACCCAGGCACCTGCTGCAACGCAGGGAGAGGTGCCAGAAGTGGAGTCAGAGGAGGAAGGTGGCTTTGTGGAGGAGGAGGAGGAGGACCAACAGGAGCAGGCTTCCCAGGGGGCTAGTGGTGACCTTTTGGGGACCCCTGGTCTTGTACGTGGCTGGGGGGAGGAGACCGTGGATGATGCAGTCCTTGATAATGAGGAAGCGGAGATGGATAGCTCTGCATCCAACCTTGTGAGAATGGGGTCTTTCATGCTGTCATGCCTGTTGAAGGACCCCCGTATCAAGAGGCTTAAGGAGAAGGACCTGTACTGGGTCGCAACGCTACTAGACCCTCGGTACAAGCATAAAGTGTCAGAAATGTTACCAACATACCACAAGTCCGAAAAGATGCGGCATTTACAAACCAGCCTGCAAAACATGTTGTACAATGCTTTTAAGGGTGATGTCACTTCAGGAACTCATCAACATTCCAGGGGCAGAGGTGCCAGTAATCCTGCCACGAGCACACCTGCAAGGACAAAGCCCTTTGGCCAGTCTGTAACGTCAGACATGCAAATGTTTTTCTGTCCAAGGCAGCGCCACAACCCTTCTGGATCCACCCTCAAAGAACGCCTCGACCGGCAGGTAGCGGACTACCTGGCATTAACTGCAGATATCGACACTCTGAGGAGCGATGAACCCCTGGACTACTGGGTGCGCAGGCTTGATCTGTGGCCAGAGCTGTCACAATTTGCCATGAACCTCTTGTCTTGCCCAGCCTCAAGTGTGCTCTCAGAAAGGACCTTCAGTGCAGCAGGAGGGATTGTAACTGAGAAGAGAACTCGCCTAGGTCACAAAAGTGTCGATTACCTGACCTTTATTAAAATGAATGAGGGGTGGATCTCGGAGGGTTACTGCACGCCGGAAGACTTGTTCTGACTTCTATGCAGCTGTCCTTCTCTTCAAGCCTCATGACTCCACACACAGCTGTCCTTTAGCGTCCTCCTCCTCCCTCCGCCACCGTTACAAACTAGGGTGCAAACCCTACTGGTTTAATTTTTTCTGGCCTCTGTGCTTCAGTGGCTGCAACCAAAAAAACTGGGCAAACAATGTCTACAAGGTCAACGTATGGCAAAAAATGACTATTTTCAGCATTTATATGGCATATTTTTTCTGGCAACTGTGCTTCAGTGGCTGCAACCAAAAAAATGCATATTTTCTGCATTTATATGGCATAATTTTTCTGGCCTCTGTGCTTCAGTGGCTGCGTCCAAAAAAATGCATATTTTCTGCATTTATATGGCATAATTTTTCTGGCCTCTGTGCTTCAGTGGCTGCAACCAAAAAAATGCATATTTTCTGCATTTATATGGCATAATTTTTCTGGCCTCTGTGCTTCAGTGGCTGCAACCAAAAAAAATTATATTTTCAGCATTTATATGGCATAATTTTTCTGTCAACTGTGCTTCAGTGGCTGCAACCAAAAAAATTTATATTTTCAGCATTTATATGGCATCATTTTTCTGGCCTCTGTGCTTCAGTGGCTGCAACCAAAAAAATTTATATTTTCAGCATTTATATGGCATAATTTTTCTGGCAACTGTGCTTCAGTGGCTGCGACCAAAAAAATGACTATTTTCAGCATTTATATGGCATATTTTTTCTGGCCTCTGTGCTTCAGTGGCTGCGGCCAAAAAAACTGGGCAAACAATGCCTACAAGGTCAACGACGTTGACCTTGTAGGCATTGTTTGCCCAGTTTTTTTGGCCGCAGCCACTGAAGCACAGAGGCCAGAAAAAATATGCCATATAAATGCTGAAAATAGTCATTTTTTGCCATACGTTGACTCAACGTATATGGCAAAAAATGACTATTTTCAGCATTTATATGCAATATTTTTTCTGGCAACTGTGCTTCAGTGGCTGCGACCAAAAAAATGCATATTTTCTGCATTTATATGGCATAATTTTTCTGGCCTCTGTGCTTCAGTGGCTGCAACCAAAAAAATTTATATTTTCAGCATTTATATGGCATAATTTTTCTGTCAACTGTGCTTCAGTGGCTGCGACCAAAAAAATGAATATTTTCTGCATTTATATGGCATAATTTTTCTGGCCTCTGTGCTTCAGTGGCTGCAACCAAAAAAATTTATATTTTCAGCATTTATATGGCATAATTTTTCTGGCAACTGTGCTTCAGTGGCTGCGTCCAAAAAAACTGGGCAAACAATGTCTACAAGGTCAACGTATGGCGAAAAATGACTATTTTCAGCATTTATATGGCATATTTTTTCTGGCAACTGTGCTTCAGTGGCTGCGTCCAAAAAAACTGGGCAAACAATGCCTACAAGGTCAACGTATGGCAGTTGTTTAAAGAGAACAGTAGATTACTAGCCAGCAAAGCTACCTAAGCTAAAATGTCCCTCAAATCCCTGCAGACTTCTGTCCCTCCAATACAGAGCAGTATCAAGCAGATTACTAGCCAGCAAGCTTACTATCATCTGTCCCTGAAATCACTAACAGCTCTCCCCCTACACTATCTCTTCCAAGCACACACAGGCAGATTTTTCAGATACATTTTTGCCCTTGATCCCCCTCTGGCATGCCACTGTCCAGGTCGTTGCACCCTTTAAACAACTTTAAAATCATTTTTCTGGCCAGAAATGTCTTTTCTAGATGTTAAAGTTCGCCTTCCCATTGAAGTCTATGGGGTTCACGAACCGTTCGCGAACCGCTCGCATTTTTGCGCAAGTTCGCGAATATGTTCGCGAACTTTTTTTCCGACGTTCGCTACATCCCTAATGTTTATACAAAACATACCTAAGTGGACGAGGTGCCATGTTTTTGTTAACTGAGAACATTGCTTAGAAATTCCTAAAATATATTGTGCTCACTTCAATTAGATCTGCAGTCAAAATGCTAAAGACAAAAATAAATGCAACAAAAAAATGAGAAAAATAAATCAGTAACGATGAAAGTGCTAAAATATTTTCTCAATTATGTGTTGTCACTATCAACAGAGTTCACTAACATTGTATATGTACAGGTATAGGATCTGTTATCCATAAACCCGTTATCCAGAAAGCTCCGCATTACAGAAAGACTGTCTCCAATAGACTCCATTTTAAACAAATAATTCACATTTAGAAAAATGATTTCCTTTTAATAATTAAACAGAGCCTTATACTAAGATATAACAAGTCATCATTGGTGAAAAACAATCCTATTGGGTTTATTTAATGTTTTAATGATTTTTTGGTAGACAATGGGGGCTATTTATCAAAGGTCAAGGTTTTTTTTTACCAAATAACCTCAAAATAACCTCAAAACTCAAAGGGTAGCTTATTTAAGAAAAAAACTTGATTGGCAAAAAACAGTTTCTGCGAGTTCGAGTCACCAGAAAACTTGAATCGATCAGATCGAGTTCTCAATTGGTGTTTTCGGCCAAAAGCCTTAAAAAAAAACTTGAACATGAAACAGGTTGTTAACCTCTTCAAATGGTTCAAGATACCTCTGCCATTGACTTCTATACTACCTCGCCAGGTTTTAAGTGGTGTATTTTCAGATTCTAGCTATTGTATTTCCAGGGTCAGGGTATAATAAATTGTGAGTATTTAAGTTTTTTTTTTTAAAAAAACTTGGAGAATAAAGGGGTTGAGTGTGGAGAGGAAGAGGGAAAATAGTTTGGAGAGTGGGCCCATGGTCTACGGTTTTCTGGTGGGCCCCTGGCATCCCAGTCTAACACTGGGACACACACACACACACACACACATATATATAACTACACATACCAGTAGTTGAACTCATCACAGCCACAGAGTCTGCTATCAAAAATAATAACTTGAAAAAGGAAGAAGCGGAACAACTCCAGCTAAAAGTGTCAGCTACTTTGTCAAGTGCCAGAACACCTCCCTCTTACCTTACTACAGAAGAGAGGAGAGCACTCAGCTCTCTGAGTAAGGACCCGAACATCACTATCCTGCCAGCAGATAAAGGGCGATGCACAGTTGTGCTAAACACAACTGACTATGACTGCAAGATAACCACTCTGCTCAGTGATAGCAATACATACGAACCCTTAGGGAAAGACCCAACCGGTGGTTACAAGAAAAAGGTGATCGGTTGCCTACAACAACTTGAAAAGGAGAAAGCCATTGATCGAATTTTATACCACCGTCTGTATCCCAGGGAAGCCACACCATGCTTATACGGACTCCCCAAGATACACAAAGAAGGAGCCCCACTAAGACCCATTGTCAGCAGCATAAATTCAGTAACATACAGCATTGCAAAATTCTTGGCCAACATCTTAGCCCCGTTGGCAGGCAATACAGTGCATCATATCCAGAATGCCAAAGAGTTTGTAACCAAGATTCATGGTGTTACACTAGAGGCAGAAGAAACAATGGTGTCATATGATGTCACTTCATTGTTCACATTGTCATTGTCACTTCATTGTACGACAGAGGCGATTGAGACTGTAAGAAATGGACTGCAACATGATAACACCCTCAGCAGCAGAGCGAAGCTCAGTCCCAACCAAGTTTGTGTGTTGCTAGATTTGTGCCTTAACACCACATACTTCAAGTACAAGAGCCTTTTTTATAGACAGAAACATGGCTGTGCACTGGGTTCTCCAGTCTCTCCCAATGTAGCAAACCTGTACATGGAGGAAGTGGAGAGTAGGGCCTTACTTACTTTCCAGGGAACTACACCGAGTTATTGGTTCAGGTATGTGGATGATACTTGGGTTAAAATCAGATCCAATGAAGTGGCGGCCTTTACAGAACACATTAACTCAGTGGACAATAACATCAAGTTCACAAGGGAAGATGTCCACGAGAACAAACTTGCCTTTTTGGACTGTTTGATATGTATCCAAGAGGGGGGTAACTTGAAGACTGAAGTATACAGGAAACCCACTCATATGGATCAATATCTGTTGTTTGATTCCCACCATCCACTGGAACACAAACTGAGTGTCATTAGAACTCTGCACCACCGGGCGGAATGTGTGGCAACTGATACAGAGTCCAAAGACAAAGAGCAAAAACATCTCAGAAAAGCTTTGAAAGCATGTGGCTCCCCAGACTGGGCCTTTATCAAAACAGCAGCAACAAAGCCCAACAAAAACACCAATAGAAAAAACCGCCTGGAGACACATAGTACGAAACATAGTCATCCCATATGTAGCTGGAGTGTCAGAGAAACTCAGGAGGATTTTCAACAAACACCACGTCCTTGTGTTTTTCAAACCAAGCAACACACTGAGACAAAAACTGGTGCACCCAAAGGATCCAACACCAAAAGAAAAACAAAGCAATGTGGTATACGGAGTCCAGAGTAGTGAGGAGTGCTCAGATCTATACATTGGGGAGACAAAACAACTGCTCTCCAAGCGAATGGCTCAGCACAGGAGGGAGAACTCTACAGGGCAATACTCTGTCTTTCTACACTTAAGGGACAAGGGACGCTCCTTTGAAGATAGCAAGGTCCAAATCTTGGATAAAGAAGACGCTGGTTTGAACGAGGCGTGAAAGAGGCGATTCATGTCAAGGTGGAGAGACCATCTCTAAACAGAGGGGGGGGGCCTTTGACACCACCTGTCTGCTACATACAATGCTGTGCTAACATCTGTACCCCGGCGGATTCAGAACACTTCACACATCCATTCATACAACTCTCACAAGTAACACCTGTATCTAGGAGTTGCATGACACATTGGATAATCCTATCACAGTAACTACACAGAATCAACACCTCCTGAATTTCTTCAAATGTCACCTCTTTGAAGAGTTACAATGTGCCATTGTGATTGGATTAGTGGAAGAATTTAAATGCCAAAAACTTCCCACACCAGTCAGTTGTACTGAAGAAGCTGCTCGGATGAGTAGTGAAACGTCTTCATTGATTACTCAGCAAGTCCAGTTGTTTTTAGATTGACCTATACTAGATAACACACAGGTTTGGCTGGTTTGAAAATAGCTTAGAAGGGTTGATAAGCAACAAGGAATTTCAACTGAGCATTTGCGAGATTTCAGAGCTACAGTTGGCTGGGAAGATATAGGTAGGAGGAGCCAGTGAAATCCAAGATGGCTGCCTCAGCTAGAACTGCAGGGGAGATAGGGGAGATCTTGCAGAAGGAATAGTGAGCTGATCATTTACATTATACAAACAATTGTAACTGACAGAGCAAAGAAGGAAGGAAACTGAACCCTTCACCAAAAAACTGACACCTACGCACAAAGTGCTGATTCATTTCCTTCTGTACAGGATTCAGGTTGTTTACTATCAAGTAAAGAGAGTGAAGAATCACACGAGTATAAATGACCACGAAAAATGTGTGATTTATTAAACAAAGAAAAAATGAAAAACAACTTCTCCATTGAAAAGCTGTCAAAGTCAGGTAAAAGCCAAATTCCACAGTTTTATTGTGCTTTATATAGTTATAGTAGGCTGTTAAATCACATGGTTTTTAGAGAAAATGTGTTTTTTCATGGTTTCGAAAACCTCTCAAACCACTTAAATCAGAATGTGGATAAACAGGCCTCTGGGGGCAAAGATATTTCAAAATTCATCCAGTCTCTGTTCATTCCTATGAGATTTTCAGAAGGGTATTTATCAGTGGGTGAAAGATTTTGATAAATACAGTGAGTTCAGTATTTGATAAATACTGTTACCAACTGTAGTGATTAGAAGCCCATAAAGCTACCAGGGCCTACTTTGTAGATGGAGTAGGAGAGCCCTACCAAACCCCGGTGTGAACCGACGCCCTTTTGGGGCTACGGGCTTTCTGCTGCGAGAGAAGGCAGGGATCCAAATCAAGGTAGTTCAAACGCAGTTTCAGAAGGATCAGGCAAAGGTGTAGTTGAATTTCAGGCCAGGTCAATGGCTGGTGGCAGGATTCCCTGGTCAATTCAGGCAAAGGTCAGTGGCGGGTTGTGAAGATTCAAAGTCAAACAGGCAAGGGGTCAAAAACCAGGCAGGCAGGGTCAGACTGGGGGGGTCAGGGCCCACCAAGGGCCCCACTCCCCAGTCGCAGGGTCCCGTCTGTGCCTCTCCCCCCAGTGTGTACCTGCTTCAGGTCTTCTTTATGCTATCAGGTGGGGGAGGTCAGGAGTGCTGGCTCGGTGGAGCGGGTCTTAGCTGGCCAGCCCAGTCCAACGCTGCAGGCAGGAACAATATTGATAGGCTTATGCAGGATCAGGATACAGAAAAACGTGCTTGGGCAAGGTCTGGAGTACAAAAGCGCCTTTTATTTTTGAATTTAGCACCAAAATGACGGCATCACATCCGCCGGCGTCTTGACGCTGCACGCTGCATGAAAGTGCGCATGTGCGAGTTCAAACATGCGTCACCACAGAGGAAGCCCGGGAGCCGGCATGTCTGCAGGTAAGAACGAGCGAGCGCCAGTCTCCCGGCGCTTCTTACAAATACGCTTCTAAAAATCCCATAAGAATGAATATAAAGTGGGTGAATTTTTCTCGCATTTTGATAAATCTGCCCCTTGCCATTTTGGAGTGAGGATCAGGAAAGCCGAAAAGCATCTAGTCTCAGCTCAGTAACCCTACACCAGTAAGCCTATAGCCAGGGTCGAACTGGGCTGGTGGGACACCAGGGAAAAACCTCTGTGGGTGCCGTCACTTTTGAGCCCCACCGGACAAAACATCCATGTATATATACATATAATAAACATGTACACCATAAATACAAGTTGAATTGAGAATACAATTACATATAATGCAGTTAAGAGCACATATGATCCTTTAATTGAATATCTAGGGACCCACCCTGGGATCCCCCCATTACTGTTACACTGCTCAAATATACCAGGTTCTGAGTGCACGTGTGAGTGCAGAACTACCAGCATGTTGTCAATCACTTCTTGAAACTGGTCCTGAAACCTTATTCTCTCATTTTTAGTGTTTTCTCTTGAGGCTGAAACTGTAAATTCATTTTGAGAGCGAAACACTTGAAATTAGGAACTTTCAGTTGCGTTCAAAGAAAGTTACTGAGCACTTTCCACGAGTTTTTGTTTAAGTCAAGGGCAATGATGGCCAGTAGGTGGGCCGCTAGCAGTAAGGGAATGGCTCATAGTCCTAACATGGACATAAGTGGGTCAATATTATGCTGTTCTGCCAAATGTCTCCAATTGATACAACAGGAGTGAGCAGTCATTGGCACAAGAGTTTTATGGTCAAGGCAGGCCAAATATGAGTTATAAAACTGCCTCTAAATGCAGTTTGCAAACACCTGCAGCTCTATTTGTATTTATAGAAATGATGAGTTTTATAAGTGTGGCCTGAGTGCTATGGAATCAAATATATGGGGCTCTGGGGGTGAGAGTTTAAAGGGATCCTGTCATTGAAAAACATGTTTTTTTCAAAACACATCAGTTAATATTGCTACTCCAGCAGAATTCTGCACTGAAATCCATTTCTCAAAAGAGCAAACAGATTTTTTTATATTCAATTTTGAAATCTGACATGGGGCTAGACATTTTGTCAGTTTCCCAGGTGCTCCAGTCATGTGACTTGTGCCTGCACTTTAGGAGAGAAATGCTTTCTGGCAGGCTGCTGTTTTTCCTTCTCAATGTAACTGAATGTGTCTCAGTGGGACATGGGTTTGTTTGGCTGCTGGGGGGGGGGAGGGAGGGGGTGATATCACTCCAACTTGCAGTACAGCAGTAAAGAGTGATTGAAGTTTATCAGAGCACAAATCACATGACTTGGGGCAGCTGGGAAATTGACAATATGTCTAGCCCCATGTCAGATTTCAAAATTGAATATAAAAAAAATATGTTTGCTCTTTTGAGAAATGGATTTCAGTGCAGAATTCTGCTGGAGCAGCACTATTAACTGATTCATTTTGACATTTTTTTCCCCCATGACAGTATCCCTTTAAGAACCATTGTTCTGTAATTGTGGTCATATGTCTCAAATATCCACAAAGTGTTTGTTCCTCTATGTGGTTTACAAAAGGGATTGTGTAACGTAGACGATTGTATCCAAGTAGGAGTTTATTATTGCTGCTAATTGCTGTGGATAGCTTTGCTTTGTCTAGGCCAGGGCTTCCCAGAGGAACATGAGAGTAAAAGTCATAAGCCGCACTCCCAGCACAATTAGTGGTGCCAGAAACCAATGTCAAGGGCTCACCGCCATTATTGACCAGGTCACAGAATGACTTGGGGTTAAGGATACTTGCTCAAGCAATGGCTGAATATGACATAAATACAGGGGGTTATATATTAAGGTTCGAGTTGTGTTTTCCACAAAAATGTAAGTTTTCAAGTTGATTTTTTTTGGTCAAATTGGTCAAAACATAATTTCCAGAAAAAATCCAGATTTATTATACTCCGACCCTGGAAACAGTTTGAATTTTAAAATGCACCATCTAAAACTGGTCGAGGTCATGTAGAAGTCAATGGCAAAGTTCCCTTGAACCATTTGCAAAACCAGCCTATTGGGTTTATTTAATATTTACATGATTTTCTAGTAGACTTAAGGTATGAAGATCCAAATTATGGAAAGGATCCCTTATCTGGAAAACCCCAGGTCCTGAGCATTCTGGATAACAGGTCCCATACCTGTACTTTTAAAAAGAGGGTAATATTCCAACCTGCAAGAGCAAGGCAAGCATTTCAGGGGCAATATACCCCATCCCTTTTTGGGTGCAGAAAATTGTAAAACACCGGGCCAGTTAGAAAGTATAGTTTTATTTTAAAGCTGAGGCATTTTATTTAATACTCAATTAATAAGGCATAAATAAACAACCAATCCAGAATGTGGTCTAGTTTGTACTTTAAATTGCATACAACTTTACATTTAACATTATGAGTAGTGATGGATGAATAAATTCGCCAGACGAAAAATCCTCCTGAATACTTGAACTGATCAAGTATTCAGGAGGAAATAGAATCGACTCAATCAATCGTGTTCTCAATTCGAGTTTTTGGGCAAAACTCTGCTAGAGTTTACTTTACCTTGAATGAACTTGAATGTTATCGTATTTAAGAAAAAACTCGAATGGGAAAAACCTGAAGTGCTAGTTCGAGTCCGGCAACCAGAAAACTCGAACTGATTAAGTTTTTGGAGGAAAAAGACTCAAATCGATCGATCGGGCAAAACTCTCAGAATAGCACTCGAACATCCAGGGTTCCAGGGACCTCTGCCATTGACTTCTCCACCTCATGGTGTATTTTCGGATTTGAGCTATTGCCAGGGTCGGGGTATAATAAAGTTTTTTTTTTAATGAAAATTTGATCAATACGAAAATGTGAGTTTTGATTAAAAAAAAATTTGAATTTTCATGGAAAAAGCAACTCGAACCTTAAATGATATATTTAAGTCACACTTATACAAAGTTCTGTAGCAGAGATAATAACAGCCTGGTACCACTCCCCCACTCTTCTTAATAATTATTTGGGGAACTTTAAAATCATAAAAACAGTGAAAACCTATTAGAAAGCTCTGCTCACATCTGATTTGTAAAAGAGATTAGATCATTCTGTGGCTGGTTGTTAATACAGTAGCTCTGTATCAGCTGACCGTGACTCATTGTCTGAACATTGCACAATTATCTTTATATTTCAACTGCAGAACGGACATTAACTAACTTTTCTGCAGGCAGAGCCAACCCTCCAGCTCTTTACTAGAAATGATTTGTTTACTGGAAATGCTGCACGTCTCTGGCAACTCGTATCAAACGAGAGGCTGCAAAAAAACAAGTCTTTTCAAGAACTCTGAACTTCTATGGTTCTAAGACGTTCTACAACAGTTTTATTGACTTAAAAGTCAGTATATCACACAGGGAATTGCGACATTTTGGTCACATATGAAAGCCCCGTTAAAGGGGAACCAAACCCCCATACTAATAAAAATGGCTACCCCCTACCCTACATAGCCCCCCCCGCTCCTCCTCAGCCTAAACTCCGGTAATTGCCCTTAAGTCTTTATTTACCTCTCTTTGCAGATTCAGCGTAGCGGCGTTCACGTGCGCCATCTTCCGGCTCTTCGCTCTTCTTCAGGTCTTCTTCCATTCGCCAATTTCTACAGTTGTCAAAAACCAGAAGACTGCTCCAACAGCAGGAGTTGAAGTCTTGCAACTGGCGACAATTTAACAACATCGTAAGGAGCTAAGTTTCGCCTTGTGTCTCACCTTGGGGTTCTTGTTGAAATAGAGTTGTCCAGTTAAAATTTGGGCAAGAACTACAATGTCTTTGGGTTGCTCCTCTTGTAAAGTGGTCATGTTATTCGTTTTGTAAAAATTACAATATTGTGTTGATAATCCAAGTAACAAAACATGCTCCCATTTAGTATTTGATTAAGTGGGGATGTGATCTAATATGTTGGGCACAATCATATTCCATATGGAGCCAGGCTGACCCCAAATGGGCAGTTATGGTAGAGAGCAGGAACAACATAGAACACTCATTATAGATCCCCACGAAGAGCCATTTTAGCTACTTTCAAGAATCTTATCTCATGATTTAGGTAAGGGTAAAGTACTATTATTCATTTCAGTCTGTGGCCTCTATCAAACAGCAAGCGTATATTTAATAACTGGGATATTTTGCAGTGCAGCCTTTAACCATCCCATGTAGCAGACAAATAACCTATTCTTTATTGTATTACTTGCTTACTTGATGGACCAAACTACATTAAACCAAACAAGTAACAGTTCCCTTCCACAGGACCATGGCATCTTAAATGGTTACTAAGCTTCCATTTGTCTTTCTACAAAATAGCACATCAATGCAAAATAACAAGAATATTGTACAATCAGAATATTGTTAAGCAATTAATAAGCAATTGATAAGTTAAGCAATTGTTAAGCAATGAATAGCCTGTTTAACAAGGCACATAAGCCTAACTGTATACATAAGTTCCTGGCCCATAAAAGAGAAGAAGTAAGTTTGACTCTTATTCATTATGGAAAAGGAACTTGGAGTCCTTGTAGAAGATAAACTTGTCTGTAGCAAGCAATGCCAGTCAGCAGCATCAAGGGCAAATAAGGTCTTGAGTTGTAGTAATCGGGATTTTTATTATAAAAAATACACTTACATTAATTCATCAAAATATCACATAATATTAGCAAATACAAAAGCCACAAACCCACCCATACACCCTCCTGCCCGCAGAGTCCATCCCTCTGTCCATAGGCAAAAGTCCAAAGAAAAACCCTCCAACCCACCAATTCACAAGGCCAAACTCGCAAATTCTTGTTTTTGTCCATATAGCCTTTATATCACCCCAAAACACAAAAACAATAGCCAGTCCTCGTACTCCAGGCTGGGTAAGGTTACCACCATCACCCTGAGAAGAAAAGGAGAGCAGCATCAGAGTACTGGAGATAGTATTGATAAAAATACAACAGTTCCCCCCATACAGCACATAACAAGAGGGCATGTTCATGAAAGAGAAAGGTACAACCCTCGCCATCGCTTTCCATTACAGTTTGAGCTGTAGTCATAGGGGCAGAGATTCACGGGAGGAGGCAGGCCTGGACTGGCCATCTGTGAGATTGGCCAATTGCCCGATGGGCTGCCCTCTTCCTAAAGTAAATGGGCCGCTGGGACCTTTCCATTATGCAAATAGAGATAAAGAAGACTGATGTGATGTGACACTGCATGTAAAAGAATCAGAAGATCAGTACTGACTTGAACTTTTGCAGCATGAAGCGTGTGTGTGTGTGTGTATATAGAGGATGTGTGTGTGTGTGTGTGTGTGTGTATATAGAGGATGTGTGTGTGTGTGTGTGTGTGTGTGTGTATATAGAGGATGTGTGTGTGTGTGTGTGTGTGTATGTGTGTGTGTGTGTGTGTGTGTGTGTATGTGTGTGTGTGTGTGTGTGTGTATATGTGTGTGTGTGTGTGTGTATATAGAGGATGTGTGTGTGTGTGTGTGTGTATGTGTGTGTGTGTGTGTGTGTGTGTGTGTGTGTATATAGAGGATGTGTGTGTGTGTGTGTGTATGTGTGTGTGTGTGTGTGTGTGTGTATATATAGAGTATGTGTGTGTGTGTGTGTGTGTATATAGAGGATGTGTGTGTGTGTGTGTGTATATAGAGGATGTGTGTGTGTGTGTGTATATAGAGGATGTGTGTGTGTGTGTGTGTGTGTGTATGTGTATGTGTGTGTGTGTGTGTGTGTGTGTGTATGTGTGTGTGTGTGTGTATATAGAGGATGTGTGTGTATGTGTGTGTGTGTGTGTGTATGTGTGTGTGTGTGTGTGTATATAGAGGATGTGTGTGTGTGTGTGTGTGTGTATATAGAGGATGTGTGTGTGTGTGTGTGTGTGTATATAGAGGATGTGTGTGTGTGTATATAGAGGATGTGTGTGTGTGTGTGTGTGTATATAGAGGATGTGTGTGTGTGTGTGTGTGTGTATATATATATAGAGGATGTGTGTGTGAGTGTGTGTGTATATGAGCCGATTGCTGACTGAGAAGAATTCCCACTCCCTTCCTGTGTCCTGAACTGCTCCACATTTACAAGAGTCCATTGAATTCCCCTCATTTTAATAGAATAGTTATACAAAAAAGAAGAGAAAAAGAGATGACCCATCTCATTGCACCTTCCCATCCATGTGTTGCAAAAACTCCAGTGAAGTGATTCTTAAAACTTAACTTTTAATAAAGCATTAAAAACCTATGTCTAGATAGCAACATTAAAACAGAGGTTCGGTAGGGGGCTGATAGACTGATTAGGCACATTTTTAGCTTTTGGTCAGGTAGGCATCTGATAGGGACAACGAATCTATAGCTGGGGTGACCGGATCGGGAGGGGACTTTGGAGGGTGAAGGGGTTGGTTCATCGGACGATCCGTGGGTAGAGAATTCGCTACTAGTATCTGGTTACTGTAAGAACCAAATGTAATTTAGGCCTTGATACCATAATCAATCAGCAGGTCGACCGCACACCTGAAGGGAGGGATCCTGAAGTGGGTGAAGGGGTGGCCTGATGGGGGTTAATATTTGGTGGACTCTTTAGATACATAGAGTGATCAATGGTCAAATAATCACTACTATTTATTGATTCTCTCTAACCAACCGTTGACTTCACCCCTCCTACCCCTTGCTAATCAGTCTATCAGCCCCCTATCTAACCTCTGTTTTAATGCTGCTATCTAGACATAGGTTTTTAATGCTTTATTAAAAGTTAAGTTTTAAGAATCACTTCACTGGAGTTTTTGCAACACATGGATGGGAAGGCGCAATGAGATGGGTCATCTCTTTTTCTCTTCTTTTTTGTATTACTAATTATTATTTGACCCTGCACACCGTCCTTTGCGTCAGATGGATGGTGCTCCCCAACCTCTAACTTATTAATAGAATAGTTACCTAATTCAGCACCTGCTAGCAATGATTATGTACATCATACTGCTAAGTGTGGTAGAACTACAGCTCTCAGATTTGGCTGGTATTCCAACCTCTACTTCATTATTTAATCATTCTGCTTCCAACCACAATGAATTATCTGTAAAACCATTTGTTAATGGAATCAGTTAATGTTGGCTACCCATAATTAGAGAGTTGTAGTTCAACCAAATAAGTTATACCTTATTACTTCCTCATTAGGTATGACGTGTGTTGGTCAGGCACAAAAAGTTATTGTCTCTGTCAGCCAGAGGGTCTTTAGGGAGAGTGTATTGCCTGCAGATAGATGTAGGAGAGCTGTGTACCCTTGTCTCTCCTCTGTATTTTGTGTATGAAACTTAATAGGGAACCAGTGGCAGAAAAGCGCGCTCTCTTTAGGGTGCGGAAGGAAAGGGGGTCCTTGTCAGGGCTCTTTTCAGGGCACAGAAAGCCAAAGGGAGTCCTTCTCAGGACTTTGAAGCAACTGCCACATAAGTAGGGATTCCCTTTAGAAGTCCAGAGACCAATAGCTGTGTTATTTGAGTGAAGTAGCTCCTGGCTGGCAGGCTATGTGTATCACTGCAATTTAAAGGTATAGTGTCCTGCCAAATAAACACATCAACCGTTCCACTGTGTGGATCAGAGAAGTTCCCAGGGAGGGGTATTACAGTTCAGCCTGTCCTGACCTTGGGTGGAGGCACGCCATATTAAAGTGAACCTGCTCTCCCATGTAGCGGAGGCACAGGACTCCTGCAGCGACACACACAACTAAATGCTGCTAGATCTCGTGCAGTAGCAGATGAGGGCTATATTTGGAGGCACTGCTGAGATCGTAGCAGAAATCACTGCGGATATGCAGATATAACAGCAAACCAGGCCTATGCCTGGGCCCTAAAGGAAAAGGTGAACCTAAACCATGCATTTAAGTTACACTTGAAATGCTGGAGAGGGTTCTATTTAAATATAGACATTTAGAGTCTGCACGCCTGATAGCAGATGAGGGCTCAACCATGGATGGCTATGCAGTCCTGCTTTTCAAAGTGAGTGATACATTCAATACATATGTTGTGTTCCCCCAGGATGATCTATCAGTGGGATGCCCCCCGGTGTATCCACAGGCTGTCATTGCTGCTTGTAAAGTTGAAGCACCCAGTTCACCTGCAAGCTATACCGGTAGAAAAAGGAGGTTACTGCCATCACTACCCGGTAATGTACTGCACACAGTAAAGCAAGAACCTCCTGTAACTGAGACCAGGGAAGTTAAAGGGATACTGTCATGGGAAAATTTTTTTTTTCAAAATGAATCAGTTAATAGTGCTGCTCCAGCAGAATTCTGCACTGAAATCCATTTCTCAAAAGAGCAAACAGATTTTTTTATATTCAATTTTGAAATCTGACATGGGGCTAGACATATTGTGAATTTCCCAGCAGCCCCAAGTCATACGACTTGTGCTCTGATAAACTTCAGTCACTCTTTACTGCTGTACTGCAAGTTGGAGTGATATCACCCCCCTCCCTTTTCCCCCCAGCAGCCTAACAACAGACAATGGGAATGTAACCAGATAACAGCTCCCTAACACAAGATAACAGCTGCCTGGTAGATCTAAGAACAACACTCAATAGTAAAAACCCATGTCTCACTGAGACACATTCAGTTACATTGAGAAGGAAAAACAGCAGCCTGCCAGAAAGCATTTCTCTCCTAAAGTGCAGGCACAAGTCACATGACCAGGGGCAGCTGGGAAATTGACAATATGTCTAGCCCCATGTCAGATTTCAAAATTGAATATAAAAAGATCTGTTTGCTCTTTTGAGAAATGGATTTCAGTGCAGAATTCTGCTGGAGCAGCACTATTAACTGATTCATTTTGAAAAATTTTTTTTTTTCCCATGACAGTATCCCTTTAAGCTGTAGGGAGAAGATGAGGAAGGTAAGGCGGGAGGTGGATTCCGTTCTGCCCGGCAGCCGAGTACCATGTTTATAGAAATAAATTATTGAATAAGCGCAAAGAATAAAAAAAAATCATCTTTAAAGTGTGCCCCTCGATGATGGCGCCTTCCGCAGCCACTTATTCTGCCTACCCCTAGTTCCGGCCCTGCTACAAAATAAGGTATACCATCCTACTATGAGTTCTGAAATAATCTCTGTGCCATCCTACTATAAATTCTATGGTATTTATACTGTATATATGAAATAGTCATCATTTTGTAGCGGCATCTGAGCGCCTGATGCTTTATAGCTAACCTATTTTCTGCACTCAATAGGCCACTTTTCAAAGAATGTTTACAATAATGTCTGTGATTTTAAACTCTCTAGGTTTTTGGTGAATCCTTTAGGTTGACCGTGTTATATTTAGAGAAATTTCACATCTAGAAAAAACATATCTGACATAAAGCTTTGCAGGGTCCAATAACTGCATTCTAACTTGAGCTTGGATTCCATGGGTTATTTTTCCTGCATTTTATTGAATATGGTGTTTTGTGTATAGCATTTGTTGTCATTTAAAACCTTTATATTCTGCTCGGACGTGGGCTGCTTAGATGTTTTTGCCTGGGCTGCTTTTAACTCCCAGTCAGGCCCTGCTGGTAAGTAAGGCGGGGGCTCCCCCTGCTGTACATAAGTATGATTGTTTCCCTGCAGAGCAGTTAGGGACCGTCTGACAATTCCTATCCACAGCAGTAAATGAAGGGAGAATTTCACTTCATACAGTCAGGTTTCTTATAAAAACGGTACAAATTTTTTAATTAAAGTATATTGGATATAGGTTTCTTTTTCATTAAAGAAATTAAAAATGGGATTTTATTTGTTTGCCTTTCCTTGTCCTTTAAGCAAGAGGAGGCAACCCTACACTTTACTGGTTCCCCACCTGTAGTAAAGCAGAGCCCTGCTTTACCCAATGGCAAGAGGTTACTAGAAGGGGGGTACCACAGATAACCCCTATCCGGAGAATGTCTCCATCAGAGTGGCACAAAGGGATACCTGCTACCAACCCTACCATTTGTTTTGGGTGTGGTAAGGATGGGCATTTTATTAAAGACTGTCCCCCCAAATCAGTGCAGACAGTGTCATGTGGGAGGCCAAATAGCTGCCCCAACCAGGTTATAAAATCATGTGCGACAAGGCATAGAAGTATGGTGGGCCCTAAGTCCGTGGTGGACATTCTCTTAGATGGACACCCAGTACAAGCCCTGTTTGATACTGGATCACAGGTCACAGTAATCCATTATAGCTACTACTTAAAACAGCTAGCCCTCAAACCTTTACAGTGTGCGAGAGGTTTAGAGTTTTGGGGGCTGAATCAGCAGGCTTACCACATACATGAGTTGCTACAAGTTGCTGTAACTATGCAGAGGCCTCAAAGTACTCGTCAGCTCCAGGAAGTTGAAGCTGTGGTCTGCCCAGATACGGGAGATCCTGAGGCTGTTTCCTTAATTCTGGGAACAAATGTCAGTGAAGCCCGGGCTACTTTACACCCTTCAGTGACTGGGACAGGAGCCCCTATGAACACTGATAACAGTTCAAAGATTGAAAGATAACCCTAATTGGGTGCCCTTATTCAAACAAAAAAAAACTTTTTATTTATCAACTATTAGTAGAGATCTGACTAGGTCAGAACATACAATAGATTATAAAAAAAAATCTTAGAAAAAGAAACTCCACCAATAGTTGTAGTTCTAGAAGTAGCAAAAAAATTCTTTTTTCTGATAGGTATTACACCTTACTTATATAAAAACCTGATCAATTAAATAAAGTGCTAACTATTAAATTAAATTAAAGCGCTAGTGCTATGATTTAATTATAAAGTGAAAAGAATTAATAAGAAAATTCAATTCAACTGTGAATTTGATAATACTTCCTAAATTCATCCACAGATAGACAAAAAATTCTATTAAATTAAAATGTATTTCTATTAATTAAAAATTATTTAATTAAAGTGCGGTGCAATAATTTAAAGTGTTCAACCTGAAGAATTGGTTAGCTAATTAAAGAGTAGTATAAAAATGACCAAACTTGGTAGTGGGTTAAAAAAGGTCAGTAGTCACAATCCATAAAATAGTTAATAGAAATAGATGGTGGAGTTGTCCCGTAAACTAGCTGCCTGATTTGTTTCTAGAGCCTGGGACACCACAAAGATCAGGCAGGACAGGGTAACCGGGGCTGTGGCCTTGGTGTTTAACTTGCCCTAGATGTTTAGAGACGCTAAGTAACCCTAAAAAGCCACAAACCATCAGCCCCTTAGAATAGAAAGAAGATTGAAGAGGTTGTATAGAAAAGAGGAGGATTTGACCCAATAACGCTTAGTCCCACTTCCGTAAAAATAAGAACCAGACTGTAAGTATAAGTTAAGTTTGCAAAGAGAATCAATTTGAACCACAGAAAATTGCTGAGAACGCCGACGTACGTTTCGCGAAGAAAAAAAAAAAAAGCTTTACAGTTACCTACAAGTATGGATTGTTACGCCATGTTGCTGGCCAAACTGTTGAGCTCCCTCCGGGGTCCATTAAGACTGTGAGAGTGCTCCATGATGTAAAACCAGAGATGATGCCGGGCTACAGATGTGAGCTGGTTGAAAGTCCCCCAGAGGCTGTGGCCCAGAATGGATGGCAAGTTGTTCTGGAGAGAAAGGAGTGGGGAAAGAAAATACTCCTAGTTGTTCAAGTGACTGCTGTGGTGATCCAACCTAAACAGGAGTTGACGTACTGCTACCCCGTCCATGAGATTTATGACTTTGTTGATGTTCAGTCCACTCCCGTATCTGATTCGGTGTCAAACTTGGCATTTGATTTTGGGGATTCCCCTGTTTCTGAGGAGTGGAAGCAGAGGCTGATAACAGTTTACTGGCACGCAGACAAGTCTTTTCAACAGATGAAATGGATGTAGGGTGTGCTAAGAGTACACAGCACACCACCCGCTTATCCCCCCCCCGGTGGAGCCCCCCCACCTTACTTCCCTGACCTTGAACAGCTTTTGTTTTTCCCTATATAGCAGCTGGCGATTGTGTAGAGATTTGTATCCGTAAACCGATTGCAATCTGTATATTCTGATTATTAATCAGTCTTGCTGTATCGGCTTCTATGGCAGATATTATTTGACTTGTGCTGTTTTGATAATGCATGACGATCCCTAAGTTTAACCTAACAACTGAAGCCCAGACCACACTGACAGTGGCGTAACTAGACTCCTAAGTAGGGATGTAGCGAACTGCCGATTTGGTGTTCGCGAACGCCGTTCGCGAACACCGGCAAAAAATGCGAACGTTCGCGAACAGTTCGAACTTCGAACACCCGCTAAAATCGTTCGATTCGAACGATCGAAGGATTTTAATCGTTCGGTCGAACGATTTTCATTCGAATCGAACGATCGAAGCATTCGATCGAATGCTTTTCATTCGATCGAATGCTTACAATCGTTCGAACGAATGGAAATAGTTCGATTTTTAGCGGTCGAAGGAATTCGAATGGTCGAATGGTCGAACGATTTGTATTCGAATCGAACGCGAACGTTCGCGTTCGCGAACACCAAATCGGCAGTTCGCTACATCCCTACTTAGGAGTCTAGTTACGCCACTGTCAGTGTGGTCTGGGCTTCAGTTGTTAGGTTAAGCTTAGGGACGTTCGCGAACATTCGGCGGACGCGAACGGTCGAAGTTCGCCGGTGAACAGTTCGCTACATCCCTACTCCTAAGGGCCCCGGTACAGAAATTTACAACTGGGCCCCCCTAAAGGGGTTGTTCATCTTTCAGTTAACTTTTAGTATAATGTAGAGAGGGATATTCTGAGACAAATTGCAATTGGTTTTCATTTTCTATTATTTGTGGTTTTTGACTTATTTAGCTTTTTATTCAACTGCTCTTGAGTCTGGTTGCTAGGGCCCAAATTCCCCTAGCAACCATGCACTGATTTGAATAAGAGACTGGAATATGAATAGGAGAGGCCGGAATAGACAAATGAGTCATTAAAAAGTAGCTTTGTAGCTTTACAGAACATTTGTTTTTTAGATGGGGTCAATGACCCCCATTTGAAAGCTGGAAAGATGTAGAAGAGGAAGGAAAAAAATTCAAAAACAATAACAAAAGAAATAATGAAAACCAATTGAAAAGTTGCTTTATATAACATACTACAAGTTAACGTAAAAGTTACATGTAAAAAGGACATGTAAAATTGAGGTTTCACTGTATTATAATGATATAAGGGATAATGTACCCCCTACTGTAAATGATAAGGATATTAGAAGTCACTGAGGGGTTGTTCTGTGACCATATAAAGGCACAAGGCTGCAGGCTGAGTTATACAGGGAACTCTGAGTATCACTCCTGTATTATATGGGATAATGTACCCCCTACTGTAAATGATAAGGATATTAGAAGTCACTGAGGGGTTGTTCTGTGACCATATAAAGGCACAAGGCTGCAGGCTGAGTTATACAGGGAACTCTGAGTATCACTCATGTATTATAAGGGATAATGTACCCCCTACTGTAAATGATAAGGATATTAGAAGTCACTGAGGGCCTGTTCTGTGACCATATAAAGACACAAGGCTGCAGGCTGAGTTATACAGGGAACTCTGAGTATCACTCATGTATTATAAGGATAATGTACCCCCTACTGTAAATGATAAGGATATTAGAAGTCACTGAGGGGTTGTTCTGTGACCATATAAAGACACAAGGCTGCAGGCTGAGTAATATAGGTAACTCTGAGTCTCACATCATCTTCAAACCTCCCCCCCATAAAAGACATGTGGATAGATCTCTCCTGCTTCAAAACCCCCACCCCTAGAAAAGCCTGAATCTGTAATCTTCTTTCCCCTTTCTGCACTGTACGTTCCCTTATCATTTAGGACTTAGAAGACGGAGTCTTATGATTCACGAGTCTGAACTCCCATGTATTGTATGTGCGGTGGGGGAGGGTTAGAACAAGGAGGAAGCAGCAGCGTGGGATACAAGATGACAGCCCCCTTCGACCAACTTTGAAAACATAAATCATTTCTTTGGTGCAGTAAGTTCATGTTTATGTTTAGTATACAAAATACAGCATTTCTAGCCTTATTCTATTTTAGACTTTGGTTCCCCTTTAAGTATGTTATAGAATTGGTAATTCTTAACAATCTTTCATTTGGTCTTCATTATTTATATTTTTTCTTACAGTTTTTGAAGTATTTGCCATACTTCTAATTCGTTCCAGCTTTCAAAATGGGGGTCACTGACCCCATCTAAAAAACAAATGCTCTGTAAGGCTACAAATGTATTGTTATTGCTACTTTTTATTACTCATCTTTCTATTCAGGCCTCTCCTATTCATATTCCAGTCTCTTATTCAAATCAATGCATGGTTGCTAGGGGAATTTGGAACTTAGCAACCAGACTTTTAAACTTTTAGACTCTAGCTACGAGATGGCTGAAATTGCAAACCGGAGAGCTGCTGAATAAAAAGCTAAACAACTCAAAAACCACAAATAATAAAAAATGAAAACCAAATGCAATTTGTCTCAGAATATCACTCTATGGGGCAAATTCACTAAGATGCGAAGTTGCGCACTTCGCCGCACTTTGCCAGGCGAAGTTTCGCCAGGGCTCCGCAAATTCACTAAAATCCGAAGTTGCGCACAGGGGTAGCGTAAGGTTGCGAAGTTGCGCTAGCGTTGATTCGCTATATAGAGCGAAGTTGCGCTAGCGAAGGCTAATTTGCATACGGCGCGAAATTCAAATTTCAATGGAGGAATACGTATCTGCACTACAAATGCCTAGAAAACCTTCATATCAGCAAATAAAAATTTTATTTTGCCCTACACATGTGCCCACTGTCTAGGTAAGTTGCCATGAGTCAGGAAATGTAGGGGGGAGGAAGGGGAGCCCCAAAAAATTTAGATCTTTTTCAGCTTATCACCCATCATGTAGAAAACACGCCAGCGTATTTTGGGACTTAGAAAAAAAATTGACTTTTTTTGAAACAATCCCTATCTACTCTATTGCGCTTCGCCAGGTCTGAGGTGGCGAAGGAAGTCTAGAGTAAAAGGTAGCGTTCACTACACTGCGCAAGTTAGTGAATTTGCGTAGTTTCGTCGCTAGCGAAGATTCGCCTGGCGTAAGGTTGCGAAGTAACACTAGCGAAACTACGCCAGCGTTCGTTAGTGAATTTGCGCAGTAGTGAAAATGCCAAACGCTAGCGAATTAACGCTAGCGTTCGGCGCTTTGCGCCTTAGTGAATTTGCCCCTAGATATCATGCTAGAAGTTAATTTAAAGGTGAACAACCCCTTTGCATGTGCGCTAAAGGGTGTAAACTTGTACCCCTTAATGCTCCAGCACTTGAACACTGGGTTAGAGTTTGCAAGTGCACTCTAACCAAGTGTCCAAAGAATAGTCGTTCATTTGGAATATAGTGCATGGGAATAATGGCTGTGACTACATTGTTTCATTTTTTTAAACACAATTTTCCAGGTTTTAAATTAAGAGGGAGAGAGTACACATTCATCCTCCTGATATTCCTCTATGTTTATTTCCACATGTCTGAGTATATCAGAGAGCTGCTACATGAACTGAACTGTGAACTAATGTTAGCATTTTCTTCTGCCTGACAAGGATCCATTCTACTTTGTTCGATCTAATTTTATGAAGCACCCCGTCTGTGGTTAATTATCTAGTCTTTTTTTCCCATCTGATATGGTAACCTAACTAGAAACCACAGTTTATCTATAACCACTTCCTCTTGTGATTTGTATGTGAAATTGATATAATTCAGCAAAACACCAAAGCACAAAGCTCTTATGGCCTAAAAGACATTAACTTCCAAACCCAAAAGCCTTCACAACAGTAGGAGTCAACAACAAGTGAAATCCTCACATCCTCAACCTGTATTGGAACCCACCTATTGATGTTTGATTTGGGGTGACTAGGCCAATCTTTACTTATAACCAGTCTTTGAGTGTAAAGGCCCCCAAACATTGGCCGATAAAAGCTGCCAATAGAGCAAGTCGGCAGTTTATTGGCCCATGTGGGGTCCTCTGATGGGCTTCTCCGATCGATATTTGGCTGAAAGTCTGGCAGATGTCGATCCGGCAAGGTAAAAAATCCTGTCCGATCGCATCTGTTCGTTGATGCAGTCCCACGATCTGACCGCCCGTATGGCCTCCATTCTGATCTGATCGTTGGGCCTTAGGGCCCATGATGGGATCAGCCCGATATTACCCACCTCATTGCATATCGGGGAGAGATTCGCTTGTTTGGCGACATCGCCAATCGAGCGAATCTCCCTGGCCACCTTAAGACACACTAGGTGCCCTGAATTCAACAGATTTCTCAATAAAGACTGTCCCATCTGTATAAGGAGAGCACAAGAGGAACATAAGTGTTTTGGGGTCTAAATCCTACTTCTGACCCTGTGCAAATAGTGGAGGGTTCCTAGGATAGAAATAAAAATATGTGTATATTTACTATAGCCTTTACTACGGGGTTCTTATTTATGACAAACTTATGGGGAAGAGTTAAAGCCTGGACATAATGGGATCCTTCACCGATGGTGTTCCTCATTGAATTCAGTGCTTGTACATAGCCAAACCCCAGGAATAATCTCCTGAGCAGGAGTGAAGGGAGGTGACGGATAATAAGCAGCACAAATGCACTTGTAAATTAATAAGCTTCTAATTACTCCTACACTTCCACTATATCCTAGTAATTATTAGTGTATTGTTTCTGTTAATCATCTTGATTAGACTCACATTAGGCTCACTCTGTATCCAGCCCCTCAACATCTTTCTTGTACTTTCAAACTGTAACCACAAATCCTCAGTGAATACATTGGTGGAGTGTGTATATATATATATCCCGCATTAGTGCATGCAGCTGTGAATAAAGTGTTTGATGCAGGATTTATGTCCATTAGCCATAAGCTGGGCCTTTTCTTATTTCCATTCAGTGTCGGACTGGGCCAGCGGGACACCGGGAAAAAACTCTTGTGGGCCCCACTGGGCTAGGTCCATACCCACATATGCCTCTTAATGCCGCGACCCCCTTTATCGGAGGTCGCAGCAAAAAAAATCCGCCGGTCGCATGTGTACAAATGCGGCACCAAGCGCTTGCGCAGGGACATGGCACACACACCGACGCGACAGGGGGGCCGGAGGGAGCCCTGAGGCAGTAGCGCCAGAGGGCCCTGGGCTCCCAGTCCGACCCCGTTTCCATTTTATGTTTATTGCTCTCAAGGGATAAAAAATAAATATCCACTTCGATTTCCTACAGAGCAGTGAGTCTGCCGTATTTTATCTTTATCTTGTTAATGGCTTCCAGTCAGTGTTTATGGAACTGCTGTTTGAGGTAAGTAAAATAATCAATTTGATATACACTGCTAATTTAGTTTCCAACAGATATTGGAACATCCCTGCTAAGAAGAATAATGGTGTCAAATCAATAAATAAACCCCTATTCACGTTGTATATTTTAATACTGCTGTGTTATTTTCTAGAGTGTGAGTTAGAGTTTCAGGCAGTAATGGGCAGAATTAACAGATAAAAGGATGAAAAGATAATAAGGAATAATGGACAGCATGATCTCTAGGGCTTAAAGGGCATGTAAAGGCAAAAAAATAAAATCCCATTTTTTTTTAAAAAGAAACCTATCCGCCATGCAGAACTCAAGCAGCTTTGTTTGTTTCCCTGTAGAGCAGTCGGCGACTGTGTAGAGATTTGTATTGAAGTTTATTTTTGCCTTTACATCCCCTTTACTGTTTCCAACTCCAGCTGCAGGGACAAAGATCATGGAGCCAGATTTAAACAGATAAACTGGGATTCTATTTGGAGGATTATTTTGCTGCAGCCACTGGTTCTGGAGAGTTGGAGAAAGATTGTATTAAACAATACAAAAACTATAAAATCCACATTAGATTACATGACAACACAGGACCCAGTGCAGTCTGTATATTCTGATTATTAATCAGTCTTGCTGTATCAGCTTCTGGCAGATATTATTTGACTTGTGCTGTTTTGATAATTTATGCTAATTACTCTGAGCATGTGCACAGTCTTGGTCTTGCAAAGATGTATAACAAAGTTACAAGATGGTGACCCCATGGCCATCTTTGAAAGCATAAATCATTTGTTTGATTAGGCTTGTGATGTGGTAAGTTCATGTTTATGTTTAGTATACAAAATACAACATTTCTAGCCTTATTCTATTTTACACTTTACTTCCCCTTTAAAACCCACATTGTCACTTTGTGAGACTGGGCAGGGTAGAGGACTTGTGGGGTTTCTCCTTAGAGCAGGGATCCCCAACCTTTTTCACCCGTTAGCCACATTCCAATGTAAGAAGGGTTGGGGAGCAACATAAGAAGATGCCAAGAAGGGCTTTGAAGCCACTGGGAGTAACATCCAAGGGGTTGGGGAGAAACATGTTGCTCACGAGCTACTGGTTGGGGATCACTGCCTTAGAGCAATACAGGCAACTGGAAGGGGCTGACAGTCAGAAGCCATTGATACAGCAGGTGGGGGTTCATCCACAGAATATTTTTTGGCCAGCGGTGTGCCCAAAAGTGGTTTTACTGATTAGCAGCCTTTGTGGTTAATTAAGCTCCTCATGTTTTTGGAAATGTTCCCATTGTGCCGGCAGTCAGTGTTTAGCATGAACATTTGAAACACAGGCAGGGGGGTGTTTAGGGTTTAAGATAAGTAATATAGTGAGAGCGCTGCCAATCAACACACTCGTCCCCAGAATGACAAATAACAGAATAGCAGATGGTGTCGGTTTCTGCCGGACCGGTTTCATGAGTTGGCAGCAGTGGTGGAACGAAAGGGCAATGACTTGTTAGTGCTAGTAGATGGCAGTGTTGTTAAAGCATCATGTTGCATCTTCTACACGGGTCACGTAGTCTTCAGTATGGAATGAATAGGAAGAGTTAAAGTAGCAATTTGTTGAGTTTGATGGGTCAGCAAAAGAGAATCAGTAAGCAGGGCTGCATTTACATTGCAGGTGCCCCTAGGCCCGCTGTCATTAGTCGCTCCCTTTTAATCAATCAAATTTTCATCATCGGGACCAGAGCAATGGGGATTGGGTACAGGCAGTGTGGGACTGGCCCACCAGGAGATCAGGAAAATGTTTGGTGGGCCCAGGTGTCAGCGGCCCCTCATGCTGCTAAACATTTGGCTTATTTCATGGCCATTCCCTATTTCTATGAGAACAAAGAGGCTAAATAGATGGAAAATTAGAGTATAGTATGTAAAGAAAAGAGACTAGGAGAATAGAGGTTGAGTGAAGAGAGGAAAAAAGGAGAGGTAGAGTGGGCCCCGGGCCTAAGATTAATTGGTGGGCCCCTGGTAAAAGTTTTTGGGTGGGCCGCTGGTGTCCCAGCCCGACACTGGGTACAGGAAATTTTTTAAAAACTATCATATCTCCTGTTCCTCTCCAGTGTTTCTGAACCAATGTGGGTGAGGTTAGGCAGCATGCTGTCCCCTAAAATCCTTCTACCCTAGGGTAGAAGGATTTTAGGGGACAGCATGCTGCCCTAACCTCACCCACATTGGTTCAGAAACACTGGAGAGGAACAGGAGATATGATAGTTTTTAAAAAATTTCCTGTACCCAGTGTCGGGCTGGGACACCAGCGGCCCACCCAAAAACTTTTACCAGGGGCCCACCAATTAATCTTAGGCCCGGGGCCCACTCTACCTCTCCTTTTTTCCTCTCTTCACTTGGTGGCCTCTCCACAAATCCGGTCCTGTCAGTAAGGGCTCTTGCACACGGCCGCAGGGGAGCGCAGGAGTAGCCGCACTCAACTATTGTCAAGGGGGCTGTACTCACACAGACGCATGTATGCACCGAATGCAGATGAAATGCAATAAGCTGCGTCCAAGTCTGTTAATAAACCAGTTTCCACAGCAGCCCCCACCCTGTGTGTCCCATATACACTATGGGGCAGATGTATGAAGGGTCGAATATCGAGGGTTAATTAACCCTCGATATTTGACTAGGAACTAAAATCCTTCGACTTCGAATATCGAAGTCGAAGGATTTAGCGCAAATCCTACGATCGAAGGATTGAAGGATTATTCCTTCGATCGAACGATTAAATCCTTCGAATCAAACGATTCGAAGGATTTTAATCCAACGATCGAAGGAATATCCTTCGATCAAAAAAACTTAGGCAAGCCTATGGGGACCTTCCCCATAGGCTAACATTGACTTCGGTAGCTTTTAAATGCCGAAGTAGGGGGTCGAAGTTTTTTTTAAAGAGGCAGTACTTCGACTATCGAATGGTCGAATAGTCGAACGATTTTTAGTTCGAATCGTTCGATTCGAAGTCGAAGTCGTAGTCGAAGTAGCCCATTCGATGGTCGAAGCAGCCCAAAAAACACTTCGAAATTCGAAGTTTTTTTAATTCGAATCCTTCACTCGAGCTTCATGAATCGGCCCCTATGTGTGGGTGCTACAGCCCAATATTATTTACATATATACCTAAAACTAGTGTATATATGTACATGGGCAGCTAGTGTGATCTGTCCATCTGTTAAATGTGTATGAGGTTTTATCTCATTATCCTTTGCCCTACTACAATTATTGTTTATCAATTATCATGCAATTTGTCAAGGTTTTCTGAGCTACAGGGCAACATCGCTTTATTTAATAGTCACAATCCATCTGCCACCAAACTACAACTCCCAGAATTCCCAATCAGCTGTAGCAGTGTCATTACTTTCCAGCTGGAAGTTCTAGGCAAGGGTTTTTACCATGAACCTGTAATGGGAATTGTTATATTTTATTCTTAGGTGTTGCCCTCGGGTTTCCATATTTATTGTATCCCAAGGACTTGGGGGGTGTCTGTATCACTGTAAGATGATTTAACAACAGACATTTCTGCTGGTAATAGCAGGGGATCTGATGATGATGCCATTAATGATAAATTAATGCAAATTAGGCCATATGTATTACTCAAACTCAAATTAAATAATAAGCAGAGTGCTACACTGAATCTGATTCCTATTGATGTGATAGGCCACATTCCTTCAGTGAGTCGTCTTTTCCTTACCTACACCCCTAATCTCATTGGCCGGGGAAGCTCACTTAATTGTCACCCCATAATCAGGCCAACCGCTCTGCAACCGCAGCTTCAGAATAACAATAAGTACACACTCACTATCTGGCACTAATTATAGTCACACACACACCAAGATGTCATTCCTAATTGACTATTACAGTGTCTGCAATGGTAATTACATTCATTATTCTGAATTTTTATGCAGGTGGGCAGGAGGCAGGAAAAGTTTGTCACTGCACCATAATATTTATTACTGAGTTGTGCTAAACATGGAGCAGGGCAAGACCCCTACACTGTATAGTGGGACTGTGAATGTGTTTGTATGGCATTATTCTATACAATGTGATACAATACAGAAGAGTTGCACATAAGGCCTTACCCTGTAACCCCCTATGTCCCATTTTCTGTCCCGATTTTGACAGCCCACAGTCCCAGATTTTTATTAAAAAAAAGTCAGAGGGCAGACTGGCAATTCAGATAAGACCCGGTGATAATTATTATTATTGTCAGGATGTACACTTTGTACTGTTAGAATGATTTCAGATCCTTTATCTATACGATTCGGACTAAAAATCATTGGACTATTCGACCATTCGATAGTCTAAGTACTGTCTCTTTAAGAAAAAACTTCGACCCCCTAGTTCGCCATCTAAAACCTACCGAAGTCAATGTTAGCCTATAGGGAAGGTCCCCATAGGCTTGGCTATCTTTTTTTGGTCGAAGGATATTCCTTCAATTGATGGATTAAAATCCTTTGAATCGTTCGAACGATTATTCCTTCGATCGAACTATTTGCGCAAAATCCTTCGACTTCGATATTCGAAGTCGAAGGATTTTAATTCCCCAGTCGAATATTCAGGGTTAATTAACCCTCGATATTCAACCCTTGATACATTTGCCCCGTTGTGTTTAAACACTTTGTAGTAGTTATTCTGCTTTTGGATTGCTCTGCTCACTCCTTTGCATGTACGATTTCAGATCCTTATCTTTATATTCCCAGGGGCCCTTATTCATGTGTCGTGTTGCACAAGGCAGAGCTGCAGCAGATAATCAGTGGTGTAACTGGAGCAGTCATGTAACTAAGCAGGGTCAGACCTGGGTGCATGGGTTCTGTGTTTCCATTTCCATTACTCTGACTGTTCTGCTGTAGGAGGGCTATCAGACTGCAGCTTGCACCCTCCTGAGAACCTACAGCACCCACAAGCAATTGTTAGTCTGTGGAGTTATAGTGAGATAAGCAAGGGCTGCTGATACAGAGCATTGCAGCATAATTCTATCACATGGCCCTGTGTTCCTGTATGTGGAAGTTATATCAGTGCAAATACAAATAAGGGGTGCAGTGGCTGGCAGCACCCATTCCTGATATCTGACTAAGGGCCATTGCACATTAACTCATTCTATTATCTCTAATAAACAGATTAAATAGCTATAATAAGACATTGCAGTGTCAGACTGGCCCATCGGGAAACCAGGAAAACTGAGGGGGACCAGGTGTCAGTGGGCCTCTTGCTTCTAAACATTTAGCCAATGTCATAGACATTCCCTATTTCTTTATGGGGAAAATGCTTAATAATGGAAGAATATAGTAAGTAGATATAAAAGACTAGGAGAATACAGAGTTTGAGTGAGGAGAGGAGGAACAATAGTTTGGAAAGTTGGCCCACAGTCAAAGGTTTTCTGGTGGGCTCCTGGCATCCCAGTCCGACACGGAGAGATTGAATCTATAAATATATTTTTGGCTAGATCATATCTTTTCTCTAACACAAGCAGGTTCTGGTGATGCAGTATATGACATAGGTGCTTTCCCAAACCAACACCCCAGCAGCAGCAGCACGAGATGTTTGTGTTTCTTCCTGCCACTGATTATAATCGACATTAAATGTTTTGTTCTATATTAAGTAGCCTCTAGCTGTCCCAGGGCTGCACCTCCCAGTGGGAATTATATCTCAACTATTTGTTCCATCCATGCAGGGGATGCTGGGAGTTGGCTGGGAGAGGCTGAAATTTGTTAATGTTCAATATAGAACATCACTGTAGTTTCACCCAACCAGCACTGGCTGAATTGTGTTATCAGAAACTATAAATCATTCATCTTTAATGTTCCAGTTATGGCTAAACTACAACTCCCAGTATCCTCTGCCAGCGAATCTGCAGTCATGTTTTGCAAAAGGGATTTTTTTTTACAGCTTTGTGCAAATATATAGAATTGATATAAACAGTTTAAAGTGATTTGGAGCCCAGGGTTTACTGTTTTCCCAGTACACACAAATCTATAATTGATTTATAATAACTGATTTGTCATCAGTACAGAGGTTTTAAGTTATAGTGGTAACAGTCACCCTGCTATAGTTCCAGGGGTACCCAGGGCACAAATAAGCACTCACCCCAAATCTCCCCCTAACTGACCTTCAGACTGGGCCCCTTTAGCTCATAACAAGGTTACAGATATATAGAAACATTGGGGTGTCACCCTGCTATAGTTCCAGGGGTACCCAGGGCACAAATAAGCACTCACCCCAAATCTCCCCCTAACTGACCTTCAGACTGGGCCCCCTTAGCTCATAACAAGGTTACAGATATATAGAAACATTGGGGTAACAGTCACCCTGCTATAGTTCCAGGGGTACCCAGGGTACAAATAAGCCCTCACCCCAAATCTCTCCCTAACTGACCTTCAGACTGGGCCTCCTTAGCTCATAACAAGGTTACAGATATATAGAAACATTGGGGTAACAGTCACCCTGCTATAGTTCCAGGGGTACCCAGGGTACAAATAAACACTCACCCCAAATCTCCCCCTAACTGGCCTTCGGACTGGGCCCCCTTAGCTCATAACAAGGTTACAGATATACAGAAACATTGGGGTGTCACCCTGCTATTGCAGTAGACAGTACTCTGATTTACTCGGTTTTATTGGCTTGAGCTAAAGTTTATAAGGGAAATCCTTTTTCTATTGTTAAGGGCTTTACTTTAAAGCAAAAAATTGGTACTAAACACGTAAAAAAAGGTGTGTGTGTGTGTGTGGGGGGGGAAGTAACCTATGTTCTATAACCCCAATATTAAATGTTGGGGTAAGTGATCCCTGTTCCAACACCCCAATTTTAAATATAGGGTGTTTGTTTGCCACCATAATGTTCTATAAGTGCACTATTATTGATACGATTATCGATAGGGATGCACTGAATCCAGGATTCGGTTCAGGATTCTGCCAGGATTCGGGCTTTTTCAGCAGGATTCGGATTCGGCCTAATCCTTCTGCCCGGCCGAAACGAAATCCTAATTTGCATATGCAAATTAGGGGCGGGATATAAATTGAATGACTTTTTGTCACAAAACAAGGAAGTAAAAAATGTTTTCCCTTCCGACACCTAATTTGCATATGCAAATTAGGATTTGGTTCGGTATTCGGCCGAATCTTTCGCAAAGGATTGGGGGGTTCGGACGAATCCAAAATAGTGGATTCGATGCATCCCTAATTATCGATCATATATGAGAGTGGGTTCTGGGTGGGTCCTGGGTGTCAGGTTCTCTTGTGGGTCCTTGATTCTGACACAGGAGGGGGCACAGTTATAATGAGAGACACAGGGTTGCTGGAAGTTGGGAGTAACACAATAACCAGTATCTCAATATAATAATCAATTCAATGGTCATTCTCTGCAATTTTCACAAAACTTAAAAAAGCAAAAAACCTAAATGCAATGTTCATAGGTGGCCCCTTGAGAGCCATTTACTGATGGGACTGTTGGTTTATTATGCACCGTATAGAACATTCCTATGACTCATCATTACATTAGCCAGAATGACATTCCATAACTCCCACGCTCCCTGTTCCCTATTGCTGGGAGATTGATTCCTGAGTTGCAGAGTCAGGCTCGTCCCCAAACCTCAAACCTAATGTGATTGGACAGGAACCTCACCTCATTGCCACCTTAGTATCAGCTCACTCCAACCACCGCCTCTTAACTCTGCCTCAAACCCTTTAGATGTGGCAATAAAGGGTAATAATTACATGATGCGTTGCCAAAGGGATCCAGCACAAGCACATAATATACAGTATTATACATTCACATGTTGCAAAGACACCAGTCTAAAACATTGTCCCCTCACTGCTCTTTCTTCTTACACTTTTGGTGCAGACGACCCCCTATTTTATATGAAGTGAATATACAGTTACTAGCCCAGCAAGGATTTCCCTGGTATCCCAGTAGGCCGGTGTGCCCTAATTATTTGGTTTATATGAATAAATTAAAGCAAATAAAATGCTGTATCCAAACTGTAACGTGATTTAGTGCATCTGAGACATGAAAAAGATGCACTTTAACCCAGAGACAGTCAAGTTTCATCTGCATAAGAACAACGGATAAACCTATAAAACTTTATACACTGAACCAAATGAATGCCCAAAAACATTTAACTACAACATTGTGTCCAAGCCAAAAACACACTTCACATTCCTCCACGAAAAAAAGTTTGTGAAAGTTCTCACTCATCCAGGTCGTGGTATATCTATAGAAATAAGTCAAATCAACTGGATTTGCTGTGCTTTTTCTTGAAAAGGCACAACAAGTCCAGTTGATTTGACTTATTTCTATAGATATTCCAAGAAAAAACATTTATGTTTTGACACATCGAGGGAATTTTATTAGGGATGCACCAAATCCAGGATTCGGTTCGGGATTCGGCCAGGATTCTGCCTTTTTTAGCACGATTCAGATCTTGCTAAAAATCCTTCTGCCCGGTCGAAACGAATACAAATCCTAATTTGCATATGCAAAGTAGGGGCGGGGAGGGAAATAAAGTGACTTTTGTTCACAAAACAAGGAAGCAATATATGTTTTACCCCCACTCTAATTTGCATATGCAAATTAGGATTCAGATTTGTTCGTTATTTGGCCAAATCTTTTGTGAAAGATTCAGGGGTTCGGCCGAATCCAAAATAGTGGATTCGGTGCATTCCTAAATTTTATATTTACCAACATGGGATCTGAAATAATAATGTGACGGGGCAGAATGACAGCTGATTGGGGCAACATGTTCCCCTGGTTTTTATATAGCAATGTGTTATTCTACAATCCCTCTGCTCATTTGATAGAAAATGGATTAAATAAAAGTAACACCACCTCTGTCTCTTACAACCCCATGAGTAAATTAGCATAGAACAGGGGACAACTGACACCCATTGCCGTGCCCATCAGGTGAACACAGCCTTTCCTGAAAGTGACTGTGAAGAAAGGGATAAAAACTCCCACCTTAAAGGGGAAGGAAACCTAGTCGGCGCAAACCCCCCACCCCCCCCTCCCGTTTGTTGCCCCCCCTCCCTTCTGGCCTACCCGTCCCGCTGGGCAAATGCCCCTAACTTGTTACTTACCCTTCTGCGCAGGTCCAGTCCAGGGAGTTTAAAGGCGACATCTTCTTCCACGCGATCTTCTTCCTGCTGTGAACGGCGTTTTGGCGCATGCACAGTAGGATCATTTCGCCGGTACGGATCTACTGCGCATGGCCAAAAGTCACACGCATGCGCAGTAGATCATACCAGCGAAATGATCCTACTGCGCATGCGCCGTTCAAAGCAGGAAGAAGATTGTGTGGAAGAAGATGTTGTCGGTGAACTCCCTGGACTGGACCTGCGCAGAAGGGTAAGTAACAAGTTAGGGGCATTTGCCCAGCGGGACGGGTAGGCCAGGGGGAGGAGGGAGGGTGGGCAACAAACGGGAGGGGGGTGGGGGTTTTGCGCTGACTAGGTGTATTTCCCCTTTAAAGGATCAGTTCAGTGTAAAATAAAAACTGTGTAAATAGATAGGGTGTGCAAAATAAAAACTATTTCTAATATAGTTAGTTAGCCAAAAATGTCATCTATAAAGGCTGGAGTGACTGGATGTGTAACATAATAGCCAGAACACTACTTCCTGCTTTGCAGCTCTCTTGGTTTCCACTGATTGGTTACCAGGCAGTAACCAATCAGTGACTTGAGGGAGGCACATGGGGCATATCTGTTGCTTTTGAATCTGAGCTGAATGAGGATCAATTGCAAACTCACTGAACAATTATGTCCCATGTTCCCCCTTATAGTCACTGACTAACTCAGAGTTAGAGAGCTGAAAAGCAGGAAGTTGTGTTCTGGCTATTATGTTACACATCCAGTCACTCCAGCCTTTATACATTACACGTTTGCCTAACTAACTATATTAGAAACATGTTTTCTTTTGCACAGCCTGTTTACCCAGTTTTTATTTTTATACTGAACTGTTCCTTTAAAGAGCAGGTTAACCAGTGAAACCACATACCCTTGGGTACTTTGGAGACAGAAAAGAGAGAAAACCATTTGTCTTGGAATTAATTTAGATGATTAAATTAAAATAGGCAGTTTAAAAAAACCAAACCCAGACGCTTACCAATCAATACCTTTCTTCTACCTCAGCGTCTGTCAGTGCCTAAAATGCAAGGTAGTATGGTAAAATAGAACATCACTATAACAAAATATATTATTTCCCTGGTGCCAATAGAATATTGTGTTTCAGAACAAACGTTTCATGGACACGATCAATCGCTATCAATCTCCATTGTGTATCATAGTAGGGTCGCCGGCTGTTACACTGCGTCGTATGGTGGGGTAGTTACTAGATTTCCAGCCAAATTACAGACTGTTAGAGAAAGGGAACTTGGGACTTAATAGACTTGACCCTACTTGTCCCATTATTTCACATTCCTTGAAAACTGACATTTCAGCAGCTTGGTGACCTTGAACAAAACAAGTGGACCTGCTCATGTAGATCTGGATTGAGATTTAAAAATAGGCCCTGGTATCTGAGGTACATAGATGTCCAAACAGCCCCCAACAAAGGCCCAGTACATGTCTATGGCATCTTAAAGCAGCCCCTCTGCTCTGTGCCAGAAGCTACAGATTGACAGGTCAGGCCTGAAGGCCACACTTGGAGAAGAAAACGTGTGGCTTTTGTTTTTTAATATTTCTAAGCTGGATGAAAGCCTCTGTAGTAGAGATAGAACCAGATGAAATATAATTGCTTTCAAACCTGAAAGGACTTGGCACAGAATCCCCAACTCTCCCCAGAGCCTGATTTTGTGGCTCACCACTAACCCACATCCAACCAGTTCCTACTTGTGATTTTCCACAGGCAGAAAAGCAACACTGGGTTGAAACAAGGGTCTGAGACATACTGTATAGCAGCTAATAGACTCAGCTTGTCTAGTCCACCACAAATGGCTTTATCTAAAAACACATCCCTCTCTTTGTGGTGGGCCCCCCTATGATACAATGGAGCTTATGATCACTTGTCTATACATTTTCCTGTGTGACATCAGCCTGAAAATGTTCCTTCAATATAAAAAGTCTCTCCCATGTAAATAATTTCATGTTAAAGTATTTAACCATTTCGCAGAGTTAAAAGATAAGCCATAGTTTTAGCTTCACACTCATCAATTGCAAGGAAAGATGAATCAAGGTCCCCATAGACGCAGAGATTTTTCTTTGCCGAACAACCGATTTTAGCGAAGTCCAAACAATTTGTCAAGTTATCGTGAAGTTAGTGGGATTGGAACGATCGTACATCTTACAATTTTTCGTCCAACATCTGTCAGAAGATTTATCGGCCCCAGTGCAATCTCTCTATGTTTGCAGGGCCAAGCAGGCAGCGATTCTTCAGTTTTCCCAGCAATATCGCTGGAAATGGTCTTTTTAGTTGATGGACACATTGTACATTTAAATGATCATTTCGAGATAATCGTGGTCTCACGATAACGATTGGATCTTTTTAAAAATCTTTACATCTATGGCCAGCTTTACCCCATTGATTCCCCTCCCTCTCCTGGATTTTCCTCTCTTCTTATTACAAATAGGCTTGTTAATAAACTGCTAAATTCCATGGGGCCAGGGCTTTCAGCCAATATAATGGGGTGCAGGTGTCTGATATTAGAAAAAAAAAAACACAACTATAGTTACTATTTTTATTGCCATTTAGTTTGGGGTGTGGAGCAGAGTTATTATACAGCCAATAGTGTTTTAGAATGCAGATGAGAGGAGGAAAGGTAAGGCCCTACCCTGTCCAGTGGTTGTGGACACTTTATATGACACAATACATGGAGAATAAAGTACCCCCTCTTGTAAAATATAAGGATATTATAAGTTACCGAGGAGTTTCATGACCATATAAAAACACGAGGCCGAAGGTCATGGAACTCCAAAGTAACTTCTAATATCCTCATATTTTACAACTGGGGGTACTTTATATACACACACAAATTTCAGTGAGTCATGTGACAGAAATGACATCAGAACTCACCGTTTATAACTGATGACATCAGAACTCACCGTTTATAAGAATATAATTTACAAGATATTCATGGCTTTTGTGTATTATAATATAATATCTGCTCTTCAGAAGACTGGTAGGATTTGGCCTCCTATAAAGGGAGGTTTATGGGAGTAGATAAAGAAGCTTGTGAACAGGCAGCCGGAGGACCAGTAGATTAGGCAAGACACATTTTTTCTTTCCTTTTTACCATTCCAGAAGCTCGAAATTCATAGTCCTACTCAATAAGGAGCATTATATGAAGTCCTACTTCTCCTTAGAGACCAGGCCTGTAAAGCCAGTAATGTCATCTCCAGGATATTCTTTTTGAAATAATCAGTAACTTACATCCCCAGGAGCAAATTTCTCTGAGCATTTGTTTTTTTAAATAAATATCCTCAATCCTCAGTGCTGCAATGAACACACAAGGGGTTGTCCCTGCTTGTAACTACCTTCGTGTGCCAGGGAATTTCTTGTCCTTCCAAATTGGAGCGTGTCGATTCCTCCACCGTTGTGCACCAGACATTCATTTATTGGACGGTCAGGGTGTGCGAGCACGGGTCGATAATCTACTACTGTTGTACTTCAGCCAATCAGCAGCTATGTGGACCTGATAGGGAACTGCAATATACATTTCCCTGTGTGACCACATTCTACCTTCCTTCCGGACCATTGAAACCCACCCACCACTCAATTGCTGATTTGTAAATTCTCTATTCCTCTACTTTTTTCCCCGACATTGTGGCCGCTGTCCTGTTGTTTTCAATGGCAAAGCTCACTTATTGAAACAACGGTACTGCAAGGGAGACCATGACTTTTCCTTCACTACAAGTTGAGCAATCGAAAATAGTAATAGCAATAAATGATATAGCTTTACAGATCATGTTTTATTAGATCAAGCTCTTCAGCATCTCCCACCACCTCCTGCAAATGGAGATGAAATTAATTGATACAGTTGAATAACTCAATGGGGGGAATTCACAAAAGTGTCGGGAACGAAAAAATGTCTTTAAAATGTCGTAGAAAGTGTCGTAGCAACAGCCGACAAATTCACAGAGCATTTCTCCGCCAATTTTCCGACATGTACGACACTTTTGAATTAGTGTTGTAAAAGTGGGCGTGGTTTTTTCTGCGCCACTTTTCCTGACATTTTTATGAATTCCTCGTAAACTCGTTTTTTTTTTACCGACAATTTTTCAGACACTTTAGGCTCTCCAAAATGAAAATGTCGGTCAAATTGTCTTTTAAAAAGCCTTGGTAAAGGTCGTTTGTACGATGAAAAGATATACGACATTTTAGAAAACTGACAGACTTACGAGACATTCAGAGATGGTAACATGAATTTGCCGTTCGTACGACATTTTACAAATTTGTCGGCCGCCACTTCTGGGTTACTTATTTTACCGACACTTTTGTGAATCCCCCCCAATGAGATTTATTAGCAAACACAAGACAGAGAAGTAGGATTATGGTTGGCTTTGTGCAAGTTGATGTTGCTATGAGAAGACAGACAGCTCCGTGTTGTGTTTGTGTAGAAAGGGTTAATGAAAGTGTAAGAGAAAAGTGACATTATAGGATTTCCCGTTGCACATCAGTTAATCTGATACTTCTAACACATCTGCAGATGACTCAACGTTAAGTCTATTACACACAGGCTTTTATTTTCAGCCAGGGAGCTGCCAGTGCTTATGTAATGCGTTTACTCATTCAAGGAGCTTGTTCTGCTCTTTATCTAGTGGCTGTCAGTGAGCGTGAAAATCAAATATCTCAGTTCATTTATCTGATGACAAGCTCTTCACACACTGTCCAATCATTAGTGCACAGATTGTCTGGCTGTGATTGATGCATTTATTCTGTATGTCTGGATACAGTCATTTCTATCGGGCTACTAGTGTTGCACAATCTTACCATTTAGAAAAGTGGATGGAGGAGAAGCATTATAATAAACGAGAATAAATATCTTTTACAGCTGCCAGGTGGTAAGAGACATAATGGGAAGGAAGTCCCTGCACCATAAAGCTTACAATCAAAGTGGGTGGATAACTCATACCTCCCAACATTTTGGAAGTAAAAAGAGGGACAAAAATTTTTTCCCGCACGTAGCGCAGCAATTTCTTGACCACACTCGTTTATGTGGCCACACCCCCTAATTACCATGTTTGTTTTACAAAATTTGGCAGGTTATGAAAGTTTGAAAATATTTCTCCTTAACTAAACTGTGTTTTTGTGTCTCAAAATTGTTAACTTATTTGCACCTGTTAGCTGTTCTGGGCTCTCTGCTAAAAGCCAATTAAGTGAGAAACTTTGTATCCCAGTAGGCCGGTGTGCCCTAATTATTTGGTTTATATGAATAAATAAAGCAAATAAAATGCTGTAACGTGATCGAGTGCATCTGAGACATGAAAAAGATGCACTTTAACCCAGAGGCAGTCAAGTTTCATCTGCATAAGAATAACGAATAAACCTATAAAACTCTATACACTGAACCAAATGAATGGCCAAAAACATTTAACTACAACATTGTGTCCAAGCCAAAGACCCACTTCACATTCCTCCACGAAAAAAAGTTTGTGAAAGTTCTCATTCATCCAGGTCGTGGTATATCTATAGAAATAAGTCAAATCAACTGGACTTGCTGTGCTTTTTCTTGAAAAGGCACAACAAGTCCAGTTGATTTGACTTATTTCTATAGCTTATTCCAAGAAAAAACATTTATGTTTTGACACATCGAGGGAATTTTATTAGGGATGCACCAAATCCAGGATTCGGTTCGGGATTCGGCCAGGATTCTGCCATATTTTAGCACGATTCAGATCGTGCTAAAATCCTTCTGCCCCAAACGAATCCAAATCCTAATTTGCATATGCAAAGTAGGGGCGGGGAGGGAAATAAAGTGACTTTTGTTCACAAAACAAGGAAGCAATATATGTTTTACCCCCACTCTAATTTGCATATGCAAATTAGGATTCAGATTTGTTCGTTATTTGGCCAAATCTTTTGTGAAAGATTCAGGGGTTCGGCCGAATCCAAATAGTGGATTCGGTGCATTCCTAAATTTTATATTTACCAACATGGGATCTGAAATAATAATGTGACGGGGCAGAATGACAGCTGATTGGGGCAACATGTTCCCCTGGTTTTATATAGCAATGTGTTATTCTACAATCCCTCTGCTCATTTGATAGAAAATGGATTAAATAAAAGTAACAGCACCTCTGTCTCTTACAACCCCATGAGTAAATTAGCATAGAACAGGGGACAACTGACACCCATTGCCGTGCCCATCAGGTGAACACAGCCTTTCCTGAAAGGGACTGTGAAGAAAGGGATAAAAACTCCCATCTTAAAGGGAAGGAAACCTAGTCGGCGCAAACCCCCCACCCCCCCTCCCGTTTGTTGCTCACCCTCCCGATCTTCTTCCTGCTGTGAACAGCGTTTCGGCGCATGCGCAGTAGGATCATTTCGCCGGTACGGATCTACTGTGCATGCGTCAATAGTCACGTGCATGCGCAGTAGATTGTACCGGCGAAATGATCCTACTGCGCATGCGCCGTTCACAGCAGGAAGAAGATCGCGTGGAAGAAGATGTCGTCTGTGAACTCCCTGGACTGGACCTGCGCAGAAGGGTAAGTAACAAGTTAGGGGCATTTTCCCAGCGGGACGGGTAGGCCAGGGGGGAGGAGGGAGGGTGGGCAACAAACGGGAGGGGGGGTGGGGGTTTTGCGCCGACTGGGTTTCTTTCCCCTTTAAAGGATCAGTTCAGTGTAAAATAAAAACTGTGTAAATAGATAGGGTGTGCAAAATAAAAACTATTTCTAATATAGTTAGCCAAAAATGTCATCTATAAAGGCTGGAGTGAATGGATTTGTAACATAATAGCCAGAACACTACTTCCTGCTTTGCAGCTCTCTTGGTTTCCACTGATTGGTTACCAGGCAGTAACCAATCAGTGACTTGAGGGAGGCACATGGGGCATATCTGTTGCTTTTGAATCTGAGCTGAATGAGGATCAATTGCAAACTCACTGAACAATTATGTCCCATGTTCCCCCTTATAGTCACTGACTAACTCAGAGTTAGAGAGCTGAAAAGCAGGAAGTTGTGTTCTGGCTATTATGTTACACATCCAGTCACTCCAGCCTTTATACATTACACTTTTGCCTAACTAACTATATTAGAAACATGTTTTCTTTTGCACAGCCTGTTTACCCAGTTTTTATTTTTATACTGAACTGTTCCTTTAAAGAGCAGGTTAACCAGTGAAACCACATACCCTTGGGTACTTTGGAGACAGAAAAGTGAGAAACCATTTGTCTTGGAATTAATTTAGATGATTAAATTAAAATAGGCAGTTTAAAAAAACCAAACCCAGACGCTTACCAATCAATACCTTTGTTCTACCTCAGCGTCTGTCAGTGCCTAAAATGCAAGGTAGTATGGTAAAATAGAACATCACTATAACAAAAATATATTATTTTCCCTGGTGCCAATAAAATATTGCGTTTCAGAACAAACGTTTCATGGACACGATCAATCGCTATCAATCTCCATTGTGTATCATAGTAGGGTCGCCGGCTGTTACACTGCGTCGTATGGTGGGGTAGTTACTAGATTTCCAGCCAAATTACAGACTGTTAGAGAAAGGGAACTTGGGACTTAGTAGACTTGACCCTACTTGTCCCATTATTTCACATTGCTTGAAAACTGACATTTCAGCAGCTTGGTGACCTTGAACAAAACAAGTGGACCTGCTCGTGTAGATCTGGATTGAGATTTAAAAATAGGCCCTGGTATCTGAGGTACATAGATGTCCAAACAGCCCCCAACAAAGGCCCAGTACATGTCTATGGCATCTTAAAGCAGCCCCTCTGCTCTGTGCCAGAAGCTACAGATTGACAGGTCAGGCCTGAAGGCCACACTTGGAGAAGAAAACGTGTGGCTTTTTGTTTTTTTAATATTTTCTAAGCTGGATGAAAGCCTCTGTAGTAGAGATAGAACCAGATGAAATATAATTGCTTTCAAACCTGAAAGGAGTTGGCACAGAATCCCCAACTCTCCCCAGAGCCTGATTTTGTGGCTCACCACTAACCCACATCCAACCAGTTCCTACTTGTGATTTTCCACAGGCAGAAAAGCAACACTGGGTTGAAACAAGGGGCTGGGACATACTGTATAGCAGCTAATAGACTCAGCTTGTCTAGTCCACCACAAATGGCTTTATCTAAAAACACATCCCTCTCTTTGTGGTGGGCCCCCCTATGATACAATGGAGCTTATGATCACTTGTCTATACATTTTCCTGTGTGACATCAGCCTGAAAATGTTCCTTCAATATAAAAAGTCTCTCCCATGTAAATAATTCCATGTTAAAGTATTTAACCATTTCGCAGAGTTAAAAGATAAGCCATAGTTTTAGCTTCACACTCATCAATTGCAAGGAAAGATGAATCAAGGTCCCCATAGACGCAGAGATTTTTCTTTGCCGAACAACCGATTTTAGCGAAGTCCAAACAATTTGTCAAGTTATCGTGAAGTTAGTGGGATTGGAACGATCGTACATCTTACAATTTTTCGTCCAACATCTGTCAGAAGATTTATCGGCCCCAGTGCAATCTCTCTATGTTTGCAGGGCCAAGCAGGCAGCGACTCTTCAGTTTTCCCAGCAATATCGCTGGAAATGGTCTTTTTAGTTGATGGACACATTGTACATTTAAATGATCATTTCGAGATAATCGTGGTCTCACGATAACGATTGGATCTTTTAAAAATCTTTACATCTATGGCCAGCTTTACCCCATTGATTCCCTCCCTCTCCTGGATTTTCCTCTCTTCTTATTACAAATAGGCTTGTTAATAAACTGCTAAATTCCATGGGGCCCAGGGCTTTCAGCCAATATAATGGGGTGCAGGTGTCTGATATTAGAAAAAAAAAAACACAACTATAGTTACTATTTTTTATTGCCATTTAGTTTGGGGTGTGGAGCAGAGTTATTATACAGCCAATAGTGTTTTAGAATGCAGATGAGAGGAGGAAAGGTAAGGCCCTACCCTGTCCAGTGGTTGTGGACACTTTATATGACACAATACATGGAGAATAAAGTACCCCCTCTTGTAAAATATAAGGATATTATAAGTTACCGAGGAGTTTCATGACCATATAAAACACGAGGCCGAAGGTCATGGAACTCCAAAGTAACTTCTAATATCCTCATATTTTACAACTGGGGGTACTTTATATACACACACAAATTTCAGTGAGTCATGTGACGGAAATGACATCAGAATTCACCGTTTATAACTGATGACATCAGAACTCACCGTTTATAAGAATATAATTTACAAGATATTCATGGCTTTTGTGTATTATAATATAATATCTGCTCTTCAGAAGACTGGTAGGATTTGGCCTCCTATAAAGGGAGGTTTATGGGAGTAGATAAAGAAGCTTGTGAACAGGCAGCCGGAGGACCAGTAGATTAGGCAAGACACATTTTTTCTTTCCTTTTTACCATTCCAGAAGCTCGAAATTCATAGTCCTACTCAATAAGGAGCATTATATGAAGTCCTACTTCTCCTTAGAGACCAGGGCCTGTAAAGCCAGTAATGTCATCTCCAGGATATTCTTTTTGAAATAATCAGTAACTTACATCCCCAGGAGCAAATTTCTCTGAGCATTTGTTTTTTTAAATAAATATCCTCAATCCTCAGTGCTGCAATGAACACACAAGGGGTTGTCCCTGCTTGTAACTACCTTCGTGTGCCAGGGAATTTCTTGTCCTTCCAAATTGGGAGCGTGTCGATTCCTCCACCGTTGTGCACCAGACATTCATTTATTGGACGGTCAGGGTGTGCGAGCACGGGTCGATAATCTACTACTGTTGTACTTCAGCCAATCAGCAGCTATGTGGACCTGATAGGGAACTGCAATATACATTTCCCTGTGTCACCACATTCTACCTTCCTTCCGGACCATTGAAACCCACCCACCACTCAATTGCTGATTTGTAAATTCTCTATTCCTCTACTTTTTTTCCCCGACATTGTGGCCGCTGTCCTGTTGTTTTCAATGGCAAAGCTCACTTATTGAAACAACGGTACTGCAAGGGAGACCATGACTTTTCATTCACTACAAGTTGAGCAATCGAAAATAGTAATAGCAATAAATGATATAGCTTTACAGATCATGTTTTATTAGATCAAGCTCTTCAGCATCTCCCACCACCTCCTGCAAATGGAGATGAAATTAATTGATACAGTTGAATAACTCAATGGGGGGAATTCACAAAAGTGTCGGGAACGAAAAAATGTCTTTAAAATGTCGTAGAAAGTGTCGTAGCAACAGCCGACAAATTCACAGAGCATTTCTCCGCCAATTTTCCGACATGTACGACACTTTTGAATTAGTGTTGTAAAAGTGGGCGTGGTTTTTTCTGCGCCACTTTTCCTGACATTTTTATGAATTCCTCGTAAACTCGTTTTTTTTTTTACCGACAATTTTTCAGACACTTTAGGCTCTCCAAAATGAAAATGTCGGTCAAATTGTCTTTTAAAAAGTCTTGGTAAAGGTCGTTTGTACGATGAAAAGATATACGACATTTTAGAAAACTGACAGACTTACGAGACATTCAGAGATGGTAACATGAATTTGCCGTTCGTACGACATTTTACAAATTTGTCGGCCGCCACTTCTGGGTTACTTATTTTACCGACACTTTTGTGAATTCCCCCCAATGAGATTTATTAGCAAACACAAGACAGAGAAGTAGGATTATGGTTGGCTTTGTGCAAGTTGATGTTGCTATGAGAAGACAGACAGCTCCGTGTTGTGTTTGTGTAGAAAGGGTTAATGAAAGTGTAAGAGAAAAGTGACATTATAGGATTTCCCGTTGCACATCAGTTAATCTGATACTTCTAACACATCTGCAGATGACTCAACGTTAAGTCTATTACACACAGGCTTTTATTTTCAGCCAGGGAGCTGCCAGTGCTTATGTAATGTGTTTACTCATTCAAGGAGCTTGTTCTGCTCTTTATCAAGTGGCTGTCAGTGAGCGTGAAAATCAAATATCTCAGTTCATTTATCTGATGACAAGCTCTTCACACACTGTCCAATCATTAGTGCACAGATTGTCTGGCTGTGATTGATGCATTTATTCTGTATGTCTGGATACCGTCATTTCTATCGGGCTACTAGTGTTGCACAATCTTACCATTTAGAAAAGTGGATGGAGGAGAAGCATTATAATAAACGAGAATAAATATCTTTTACAGCTGCCAGGTGGTAAGAGACATAATGGGAAGGAAGTCCCTGCACCATAAAGCTTACAATCAAAGTGGGTGGATAACTCATACCTCCCAACATTTTGGAAGTAAAAAGAGGGACAAAAATTTTTTCCCGCACGTAGCGCAGCAATTTCTTGACCACACTCGTTTATGTGGCCACACCCCCTAATTACCATGTTTGTTTTACAAAATTTGGCAGGTTATGAAAGTTTGAAAATATTTCTCCTTAACTAAACTGTGTTTTTGTGTCTCAAAATTGTTAACTTATTTGCACCTGTTAGCTGTTCTGGGCTCTCTGCTAAAAGCCAATTAAGTGAGAAACTTTGTATCCCAGTAGGCCGGTGTGCCCTAATTATTTGGTTTATATGAATAAATAAAGCAAATAAAATGCTGTAACGTGATCGAGTGCATCTGAGACATGAAAAAGATGCACTTTAACCCAGAGGCAGTCAAGTTTCATCTGCATAAGAATAACGAATAAACCTATAAAACTCTATACACTGAACCAAATGAATGGCCAAAAACATTTAACTACAACATTGTGTCCAAGGCAAAGACCCACTTCACATTCCTCCACGAAAAAAAGTTTGTGAAAGTTCTCATTCATCCAGGTCGTGGTATATCTATAGAAATAAGTCAAATCAACTGGACTTGCTGTGCTTTTTCTTGAAAAGGCACAACAAGTCCAGTTGATTTGACTTATTTCTATAGCTTATTCCAAGAAAAAACATTTATGTTTTGACACATCGAGGGAATTTTATTAGGGATGCACCAAATCCAGGATTCGGTTCGGGATTCGGCCAGGATTCTGCCATATTTTAGCACGATTCAGATCGTGCTAAAAATCCTTCTGCCCCAAACGAATCCAAATCCTAATTTGCATATGCAAAGTAGGGGCGGGGAGGGAAATAAAGTGACTTTTGTTCACAAAACAAGGAAGCAATATATGTTTTACCCCCACTCTAATTTGCATATGCAAATTAGGATTCAGATTTGTTCGTTATTTGGCCAAATCTTTTGTGAAAGATTCAGGGGTTCGGCCGAATCCAAAATAGTGGATTCGGTGCATTCCTAAATTTTATATTTACCAACATGGGATCTGAAATAATAATGTGACGGGGCAGAATGACAGCTGATTGGGGCAACATGTTCCCCTGGTTTTTATATAGCAATGTGTTATTCTACAATCCCTCTGCTCATTTGATAGAAAATGGATTAAATAAAAGTAACAGCACCTCTGTCTCTTACAACCCCATGAGTAAATTAGCATAGAACAGGGGACAACTGACACCCATTGCCGTGCCCATCAGGTGAACACAGCCTTTCCTGAAAGGGACTGTGAAGAAAGGGATAAAAACTCCCATCTTAAAGGGGAAGGAAACCTAGTCGGCGCAAACCCCCCACCCCCCCTCCCGTTTGTTGCTCACCCTCCCGATCTTCTTCCTGCTGTGAACAGCGTTTCGGCGCATGCGCAGTAGGATCATTTCGCCGGTACGGATCTACTGTGTATGCGTCAATAGTCACGTGCATGCGCAGTAGATTGTACCGGCGAAATGATCCTACTGCGCATGCGCCGTTCACAGCAGGAAGAAGATCGCGTGGAAGAAGATGTCGTCTGTGAACTCCCTGGACTGGACCTGCGCAGAAGGGTAAGTAACAAGTTAGGGGCATTTTCCCAGCGGGACGGGTAGGCCAGGGGGGAGGAGGGAGGGTGGGCAACAAACGGGAGGGGGGGTGGGGGTTTTGCGCCGACTGGGTTTCTTTCCCCTTTAAAGGATCAGTTCAGTGTAAAATAAAAACTGTGTAAATAGATAGGGTGTGCAAAATAAAAACTATTTCTAATATAGTTAGCCAAAAATGTCATCTATAAAGGCTGGAGTGAATGGATTTGTAACATAATAGCCAGAACACTACTTCCTGCTTTGCAGCTCTCTTGGTTTCCACTGATTGGTTACCAGGCAGTAACCAATCAGTGACTTGAGGGAGGCACATGGGGCATATCTGTTGCTTTTGAATCTGAGCTGAATGAGGATCAATTGCAAACTCACTGAACAATTATGTCCCATGTTCCCCCTTATAGTCACTGACTAACTCAGAGTTAGAGAGCTGAAAAGCAGGAAGTTGTGTTCTGGCTATTATGTTACACATCCAGTCACTCCAGCCTTTATACATTACACTTTTGCCTAACTAACTATATTAGAAACATGTTTTCTTTTGCACAGCCTGTTTACCCAGTTTTTATTTTTATACTGAACTGTTCCTTTAAAGAGCAGGTTAACCAGTGAAACCACATACCCTTGGGTACTTTGGAGACAGAAAAGTGAGAAACCATTTGTCTTGGAATTAATTTAGATGATTAAATTAAAATAGGCAGTTTAAAAAAACCAAACCCAGACGCTTACCAATCAATACCTTTGTTCTACCTCAGCGTCTGTCAGTGCCTAAAATGCAAGGTAGTATGGTAAAATAGAACATCACTATAACAAAAATATATTATTTTCCCTGGTGCCAATAAAATATTGCGTTTCAGAACAAACGTTTCATGGACACGATCAATCGCTATCAATCTCCATTGTGTATCATAGTAGGGTCGCCGGCTGTTACACTGCGTCGTATGGTGGGGTAGTTACTAGATTTCCAGCCAAATTACAGACTGTTAGAGAAAGGGAACTTGGGACTTAGTAGACTTGACCCTACTTGTCCCATTATTTCACATTGCTTGAAAACTGACATTTCAGCAGCTTGGTGACCTTGAACAAAACAAGTGGACCTGCTCGTGTAGATCTGGATTGAGATTTAAAAATAGGCCCTGGTATCTGAGGTACATAGATGTCCAAACAGCCCCCAACAAAGGCCCAGTACATGTCTATGGCATCTTAAAGCAGCCCCTCTGCTCTGTGCCAGAAGCTACAGATTGACAGGTCAGGCCTGAAGGCCACACTTGGAGAAGAAAACGTGTGGCTTTTTGTTTTTTTAATATTTTCTAAGCTGGATGAAAGCCTCTGTAGTAGAGATAGAACCAGATGAAATATAATTGCTTTCAAACCTGAAAGGAGTTGGCACAGAATCCCCAACTCTCCCCAGAGCCTGATTTTGTGGCTCACCACTAACCCACATCCAACCAGTTCCTACTTGTGATTTTCCACAGGCAGAAAAGCAACACTGGGTTGAAACAAGGGGCTGGGACATACTGTATAGCAGCTAATAGACTCAGCTTGTCTAGTCCACCACAAATGGCTTTATCTAAAAACACATCCCTCTCTTTGTGGTGGGCCCCCCTATGATACAATGGAGCTTATGATCACTTGTCTATACATTTTCCTGTGTGACATCAGCCTGAAAATGTTCCTTCAATATAAAAAGTCTCTCCCATGTAAATAATTCCATGTTAAAGTATTTAACCATTTCGCAGAGTTAAAAGATAAGCCATAGTTTTAGCTTCACACTCATCAATTGCAAGGAAAGATGAATCAAGGTCCCCATAGACGCAGAGATTTTTCTTTGCCGAACAACCGATTTTAGCGAAGTCCAAACAATTTGTCAAGTTATCGTGAAGTTAGTGGGATTGGAACGATCGTACATCTTACAATTTTTCGTCCAACATCTGTCAGAAGATTTATCGGCCCCAGTGCAATCTCTCTATGTTTGCAGGGCCAAGCAGGCAGCGACTCTTCAGTTTTCCCAGCAATATCGCTGGAAATGGTCTTTTTAGTTGATGGACACATTGTACATTTAAATGATCATTTCGAGATAATCGTGGTCTCACGATAACGATTGGATCTTTTAAAAATCTTTACATCTATGGCCAGCTTTACCCCATTGATTCCCTCCCTCTCCTGGATTTTCCTCTCTTCTTATTACAAATAGGCTTGTTAATAAACTGCTAAATTCCATGGGGCCCAGGGCTTTCAGCCAATATAATGGGGTGCAGGTGTCTGATATTAGAAAAAAAAAAACACAACTATAGTTACTATTTTTTATTGCCATTTAGTTTGGGGTGTGGAGCAGAGTTATTATACAGCCAATAGTGTTTTAGAATGCAGATGAGAGGAGGAAAGGTAAGGCCCTACCCTGTCCAGTGGTTGTGGACACTTTATATGACACAATACATGGAGAATAAAGTACCCCCTCTTGTAAAATATAAGGATATTATAAGTTACCGAGGAGTTTCATGACCATATAAAACACGAGGCCGAAGGTCATGGAACTCCAAAGTAACTTCTAATATCCTCATATTTTACAACTGGGGGTACTTTATATACACACACAAATTTCAGTGAGTCATGTGACAGAAATGACATCAGAACTCACCGTTTATAACTGATGACATCAGAACTCACCGTTTATAAGAATATAATTTACAAGATATTCATGGCTTTTGTGTATTATAATATAATATCTGCTCTTCAGAGGACTGTTAGGATTAGAACATTTGGCCTCCTATAAAGGGAGGTTTATGGGAGTAGATAAAGAAGCTTGTGAACAGGCAGCCGGAGGACCAGTAGATTAGGCAAGACACATTTTTTCTTTCCTTTTTACCATTGCAGAAGCTCGAAATTCATAGTCCTACTCAATAAGGAGCATTATATGAAGTCCTACTTCTCCTTAGAGACCAGGGCCTGTAAAGCCAGTAATGTCATCTCCAGGATATTCTTTTTGAAATAATCAGTAACTTACATCCCCAGGAGCAAATTTCTCTGAGCATTTGTTTTTTTAAATAAATATCCTCAATCCTCAGTGCTGCAATGAACACACAAGGGGTTGTCCCTGCTTGTAACTACCTTCGTGTGCCAGTGAATTTCTTGTCCTTCTAAATTGGGAGCGTGTCGATTCCTCCACCGTTGTGCACCAGACATTCATTTATTGGACGGTCAGGGTGTGCGAGCACGGGTCGATAATCTACTACTGTTGTACTTCAGCCAATCAGCAGCTATGTGGACCTGATAGGGAACTGCAATATACATTTCCCTGTATGACCAGATTCTACCTTCCTTCCGGACCATTGAAACCCACCCACCACTCAATTGCTGATTTGTAAATTCTCTATTCCTCTACTTTTTTTCCCCCGACATTGTGGCCGCTGTCCTGTTGTTTTCAATGGCAAAGCTCACTTATTGAAACAACGGTACTGCAAGGGAGACCATGACTTTTCCTTCACTACAAGTTGAGCAATCGAAAATAGTAATAGCAATAAATGATATAGCTTTACAGATCATGTTTTATTAGATCAAGCTCTTCAGCATCTCCCACCACCTCCTGCAAATGGAGATGAAATTAATTGATACAGTTGAATAACTCAATGGGGGGAATTCACAAAAGTGTCGGGAACGAAAAAATGTCTTTAAAATGTCGTAGAAAGTGTCGTAGCAACAGCCGACAAATTCACAGAGCATTTCTCCGCCAATTTTCCGACATGTACGACACTTTTGAATTAGTGTTGTAAAAGTGGGCGTGGTTTTTTCTGCGCCACTTTTCCTGACATTTTTATGAATTCCTCGTAAACTCGTTTTTTTTTTACCGACAATTTTTCAGACACTTTAGGCTCTCCAAAATGAAAATGTCGGTCAAATTGTCTTTTAAAAAAAAAAGTCTTGGTAAAGGTCGTTTGTACGATGAAAAGATATACGACATTTTAGAAAACTGACAGACTTACGAGACATTCGGAGATGGTAACATGAATTTGCCGTTCGTACGACATTTTACAAATTTGTCGGCCGCCACTTCTGGGTTACTTATTTTACCGACACTTTTGTGAATCCCCCCCAATGAGATTTATTAGCAAACACAAGACAGAGAAGTAGGATTATGGTTGGCTTTGTGCAAGTTGATGTTGCTATGAGAAGACAGACAGCTCCGTGTTGTGTTTGTGTAGAAAGGGTTAATGAAAGTGTAAGAGAAAAGTGACATTATAGGATTTCCCGTTGCACATCAGTTAATCTGATACTTATAACACATCCGCAGATGACTCAACTTTAGGGGGCAGATTTACTAAGGGTCGAATATCGAGGGTTAATTAACCCTCGATATTTGACTAGGAACTAAAATCGTTCGACTTCGAATATCGAAGTCGAACGATTTAGCGCAAATCCTGCGATCGAACGATCGAAGGATTTTAATACATCGATCGAAGGAATATCCTTAGATCAAAAAATCACAGGCAAGCCTATGGGGACCTTCCCCATAGGCTAACGTTGACTTCGGTAGCTTTTAGCTGCCGAAGTAGGGGGTCGAAGTTTTTCTTAAAGAGACAGTACTTCGCCTATCGAGTGGTCGAATAGTCGAACGATTTTTAGTTGGAATCGTTCGATTCGAAGTCGAAGTAGTAGTCAAAGGTCGAAGTAGCCCATTCGATGGTCGAAGTAGACCAAAAAACACTTCGAAATTCGAAGTTTTTTTAATTCGAATCCTTCACTCGAGCTTTGTAAATGTGCCCCTAAGTCTATTACACACAGGCTTTTATTTTCAGCCAGGGAGCTGCCAGTGCTTATGTAATGCGTTTACTCATTCAAGGAGCTTGTTCTGCTCCTTATCAAGTGGCTGTCAGTGAGCGTGAAAATATCTCAGTTCATTTATCTGATGACAAGCTCTTCACACACTGTCCAATCATTAGTGCACAGATTGTCTGGCTGTGATTGATGCATTTATTCTGTATGTCTGGATACAGTCATTTCTATCGGGCTACTAGTGTTGCACAATCTTACCATTTAGAAAAGTGGATGGAGGAGAAGCATTATAATAAACGAGAATAAATATATCTTGTACAGGCGCCAGGTGGTAAGAGACATAATGGGAAGGAGTTCCCTGCACCATAAAGCTTACAATCAAAGTGGGTGGATAACTCATACCTCCCAACATTTTGGAAGTAAAAAGAGGGACAAAATTTTTTTCCCGCACGTAGCGCAGCAATTTCTTGACCACACTCGTTTATGTGGCCACACCCCCTAATTACCATGTTTGTTTTACAAAATTTGGCAGGTTATGAAAGTTTGAAAATATTTCTCCTTATCTAAACTGTGTTTTTGTGTCTCAAAATTGTTAACTTATTTGCACCTGTTAGCTGTTCTGGGCTCTCTGCTAAAAGCCAATTAAGTGAGAAACTTTGTATCCCAGTAGGCCGGTGTGCCCTAATTATTTGGTTTATATGAATAAATAAAGCAAATAAAATGCTGTAACGTGATCGAGTGCATCTGAGACATGAAAAAGATGCACTTTAACCCAGAGGCAGTCAAGTTTCATCTGCATAAGAATAACGAATAAACCTATAAAACTCTATACACTGAACCAAATGAATGGCCAAAAACATTTAACTACAACATTGTGTCCAAGGCAAAGACCCACTTCACATTCCTCCACGAAAAAAAGTTTGTGAAAGTTCTCATTCATCCAGGTCGTGGTATATCTATAGAAATAAGTCAAATCAACTGGACTTGCTGTGCTTTTTCTTGAAAAGGCACAACAAGTCCAGTTGATTTGACTTATTTCTATAGCTTATTCCAAGAAAAAACATTTATGTTTTGACACATCGAGGGAATTTTATTAGGGATGCACCAAATCCAGGATTCGGTTCGGGATTCGGCCAGGATTCTGCCTTTTTTAGCACGATTCAGATCGTGCTAAAAATCCTTCTGCCCCAAACGAATCCAAATCCTAATTTGCATATGCAAAGTAGGGGCGGGGAGGGAAATAAAGTGACTTTTGTTCACAAAACAAGGAAGCAATATATGTTTTACCCCCACTCTAATTTGCATATGCAAATTAGGATTCAGATTTGTTCGTTATTTGGCCAAATCTTTTGTGAAAGATTCAGGGGTTCGGCCGAATCCAAAATAGTGGATTCGGTGCATTCCTAAATTTTATATTTACCAACATGGGATCTGAAATAATAATGTGACGGGGCAGAATGACAGCTGATTGGGGCAACATGTTCCCCTGGTTTTTATATAGCAATGTGTTATTCTACAATCCCTCTGCTCATTTGATAGAAAATGGATTAAATAAAAGTAACAGCACCTCTGTCTCTTACAACCCCATGAGTAAATTAGCATAGAACAGGGGACAACTGACACCCATTGCCGTGCCCATCAGGTGAACACAGCCTTTCCTGAAAGGGACTGTGAAGAAAGGGATAAAAACTCCCATCTTAAAGGGGAAGGAAACCTAGTCGGCGCAAACCCCCCACCCCCCCTCCCGTTTGTTGCTCACCCTCCCGATCTTCTTCCTGCTGTGAACAGCGTTTCGGCGCATGCGCAGTAGGATCATTTCGCCGGTACGGATCTACTGTGCATGCGTCAATAGTCACGTGCATGCGCAGTAGATTGTACCGGCGAAATGATCCTACTGCGCATGCGCCGTTCACAGCAGGAAGAAGATCGCGTGGAAGAAGATGTCGTCTGTGAACTCCCTGGACTGGACCTGCGCAGAAGGGTAAGTAACAAGTTAGGGGCATTTTCCCAGCGGGACGGGTAGGCCAGGGGGGAGGAGGGAGGGTGGGCAACAAACGGGAGGGGGGGTGGGGGTTTTGCGCCGACTGGGTTTCTTTCCCCTTTAAAGGATCAGTTCAGTGTAAAATAAAAACTGTGTAAATAGATAGGGTGTGCAAAATAAAAACTATTTCTAATATAGTTAGCCAAAAATGTCATCTATAAAGGCTGGAGTGAGTGGATTTGTAACATAATAGCCAGAACACTACTTCCTGCTTTGCAGCTCTCTTGGTTTCCACTGATTGGTTACCAGGCAGTAACCAATCAGTGACTTGAGGGAGGCACATGGGGCATATCTGTTGCTTTTGAATCTGAGCTGAATGAGGATCAATTACAAACTCACTGAACAATTATGTCCCATGTTCCCCCTTATAGTCACTGACTAACTCAGAGTTAGAGAGCTGAAAAGCAGGAAGTTGTGTTCTGGCTATTATGTTACACATCCAGTCACTCCAGCCTTTATACATTACACGTTTGCCTAACTAACTATATTAGAAACATGTTTTCTTTTGCACAGCCTGTTTACCCAGTTTTTATTTTTATACTGAACTGTTCCTTTAAAGAGCAGGTTAACCAGTGAAACCACATACCCTTGGGTACTTTGGAGACAGAAAAGAGAGAAACCATTTGTCTTGGAATTAATTTAGATGATTAAATTAAAATAGGCAGTTTAAAAAAACCAAACCCAGACGCTTACCAATCAATACCTTTCTTCTACCTCAGCGTCTGTCAGTGCCTAAAATGCAAGGTAGTATGGTAAAATAGAACATCACTATAACAAAAATATATTATTTTCCCTGGTGCCAATAGAATATTGTGTTTCAGAACAAACGTTTCATGGACACGATCAATCGCTATCAATCTCCATTGTGTATCATAGTAGGGTCGCTGCCTGTTACACTGCGTCGTATGGTGGAGTAGTTACTAGATTTCCAGCCAAATTACAGACTGTTAGAGAAAGGGAACTTGGGACTTAATAGACTTGACCCTACTTGTCCCATTATTTCACATTCCTTGAAAACTGACATTTCAGCAGCTTGGTGACCTTGAACAAAACAAGTGGACCTGCTCATGTAGATCTGGATTGAGATTTAAAAATAGGCCCTGGTATCTGAGGTACATAGATGTCCAAACAGCCCCCAACAAAGGCCCAGTACATGTCTATGGCATCTTAAAGCAGCCCCTCTGCTCTGTGCCAGAAGCTACAGATTGACAGGTCAGGCCTGAAGGCCACACTTGGAGAAGAAAACGTGTGGCTTTTTGTTTTTTTAATATTTTCTAAGCTGGATGAAAGCCTCTGTAGTAGAGATAGAACCAGATGAAATATAATTGCTTTCAAACCTGAAAGGACTTGGCACAGAATCCCCAACTCTCCCCAGAGCCTGATTTTGTGGCTCACCACTAACCCACATCCAACCAGTTCCTACTTGTGATTTTCCACAGGCAGAAAAGCAACACTGGGTTGAAACAAGGGGCTGGGACATACTGTATAGCAGCTAATAGACTCAGCTTGTCTAGTCCACCACAAATGGCTTTATCTAAAAACACATCCCTCTCTTTGTGGTGGGCCCCCCTATGATACAATGGAGCTTATGATCACTTGTCTATACATTTCCCTGTGTGACATCAGCCTGAAAATGTTCCTTCAATATAAAAAGTCTCTCCCATGTAAATAATTTCATGTTAAAGTATTTAACCATTTCGCAGAGTTAAAAGATAAGCCATAGTTTTAGCTTCACACTCATCAATTGCAAGGAAAGATGAATCAAGGTCCCCATAGACGCAGAGATTTTTCTTTGCTGAACAACCGATTTTAGCGAAGTCCAAACAATTTGTCAAGTTATCGTGAAGTTAGTGGGATTGGAACGATCGTACATCTTACAATTTTTCGTCCAACATCTGTCAGAAGATTTATCGGCCCCAGTGCAATCTCTCTATGTTTGCAGGGCCAAGCAGGCAGCGACTCTTCAGTTTTCCCAGCAATATCGCTGGAAATGGTCTTTTTAGTTGATGGACACATTGTACATTTAAATGATCATTTCGAGATAATCGTGGTCTTACGATAACGATTGGATCTTTTAAAAATCTTTACATCTATGGCCAGCTTTACCCCATTGATTCCCTCCCTCTCCTGGATTTTCCTCTCTTCTTATTACAAATAGGCTTGTTAATAAACTGCTAAATTCCATGGGGCCCAGGGCTTTCAGCCAATATAATGGGGTGCAGGTGTCTGATATTAGAAAAAAAAAAACACAACTATAGTTACTATTTTTTATTGCCATTTAGTTTGGGGTGTGGAGCAGAGTTATTATACAGCCAATAGTGTTTTAGAATGCAGATGAGAGGAGGAAAGGTAAGGCCCTACTCTGTCCAGTGGTTGTGGACACTTTATATGACACAATACATGGAGAATAAAGTACCCCCTCTTGTAAAATATAAGGATATTATAAGTTACCGAGGAGTTTCATGACCATATAAAACACGAGGCCGAAGGTCATGGAACTCCAAAGTAACTTCTAATATCCTCATATTTTACAACTGGGGGTACTTTATATACACACACAAATTTCAGTGAGTCATGTGACAGAAATGACATCAGAATTCACCGTTTATAACTGATGACATCAGAACTCACCGTTTATAAGAATATAATTTACAAGATATTCATGGCTTTTGTGTATTATAATATAATATCTGCTCTTCAGAAGACTGGTAGGATTTGGCCTCCTATAAAGGGAGGTTTATGGGAGTAGATAAAGAAGCTTGTGAACAGGCAGCCGGAGGACCAGTAGATTAGGCAAGACACATTTTTTCTTTCCTTTTAACCATTCCAGAAGCTCGAAATTCATAGTCCTACTCAATAAGGAGCATTATATGAAGTCCTACTTCTCCTTAGAGACCAGGGCCTGTAAAGCCAGTAATGTCATCTCCAGGATATTCTTTTTGAAATAATCAGTAACTTACATCCCCAGGAGCAAATTTCTCTGAGCATTTGTTTTTTTAAATAAATATCCTCAATCCTCAGTGCTGCAATGAACACACAAGGGGTTGTCCCTGCTTGTAACTACCTTCGTGTGCCAGGGAATTTCTTGTCCTTCCAAATTGGGAGCGTGTCGATTCCTCCACCGTTGTGCACCAGACATTCATTTATTGGACGGTCAGGGTGTGCGAGCACGGGTCGATAATCTACTACTGTTGTACTTCAGCCAATCAGCAGCTATGTGGACCTGATAGGGAACTGCAATATACATTTCCCTGTATGACCAGATTCTACCTTCCTTCCGGACCATTGAAACCCACCCACCACTCAATTGCTGATTTGTAAATTCTCTATTCCTCTACTTTTTTTCCCCCGACATTGTGGGCGCTGTCCTGTTGTTTTCAATGGCAAAGCTCACTTATTGAAACAACGGTACTGCAAGGGAGACCATGACTTTTCATTCACTACAAGTTGAGCAATTAAAAAATAGTAATAACAATAAATGTTATAGCTTTACAGATCATGTTTTATTAGATCAAGCTCTTCAGCATCTCCCACCACCTCCTGCAAATGGAGATGAAAGAAGAGGAAATTAATTGATAACAGTTGAATAACTCAATGGGGGGAATTCACAAAAGTGTCGGGAACGAAGAAATGTCTTTAAAATGTCGTAGAAAGTGTCGTAGCAACAGACTACAAATTCACAGAGCATTTCTCCGCCAATTTTCCGGCATGTACGACACTTTTGAAGTAGTGTCGTTAAAAGTGGGCGTGGTTTTTTCTGCGCCACTTTTCCCGACATTTTTATGAATTCCTCGTAAACTCATTTTTTTTTTACCGACAATTTTTCAGACACTTTAGGCTCTCCAAAATAAAAATGTCAATCAAATTGTCTTTTAAAAAAAAAAGTCTTGGTAAATGTCGTTTGTACGATGAAAAGATATACGACATTTTAGAAAACTGACAGACTTACGAGACATTCAGAGATGGTAACATGAATTTGCCGTTCGTACGACATTTTACAAATTTGTCGGCCGCCACTTCTGGGTTACTTATTTTACCGACACTTTTGTGAATCCCCCCCAATGAGATTTATTAGCAAACACAAGACAGAGAAGTAGGATTATGGTTGGCTTTGTGCAAGTTGATGTTGCTATGAGAAGACAGACAGCTCCGTGTTGTGTTTGTGTAGAAAGGGTTAATGAAAGTGTAAGAGAAAAGTGACATTATAGGATTTCCCGTTGCACATCAGTTAATCTGATACTTCTAACACATCTGCAGATGACTCAACTGTCTATTACACACAGGCTTTTATTTTCAGCCAGGGAGCTGCCAGTGCTTATGTAATGCGTTTACTCATTCAAGGAGCTTGTTCTGCTCTTTATCTAGTGGCTGTCAGTGAGCGTGAAAATCAAATATCTCAGCTCATTTATCTGATGACAAGCTCTTCACACACTGTCCAATCATTAGTGCACAGATTGTCTGGCTGTGATTGATGCATTTATTCTGTATGTCTGGATACAGTCATTTCTATCGGGCTACTAGTGTTGCACAATCTTACCATTTAGAAAAGTGGATGGAGGAGAAGCATTATAATAAACGAGAATAAATATCTTTTACAGCTGCCAGGTGGTAAGAGACATAATGGGAAGGAGGTCCCTGCACCATAAAGCTTACAATCAAAGTGGGTGGATAACTCACACCTCCCAACATTTTGGAAGTAAAAAGAGGGACAAAAATTTTTTCCCGCACGTAGCGCAGCAATTTCTTGACCACACTCGTTTATGTGGCCACACCCCCTAATTACCATGTTTGTTTTACAAAATTTGGCAGGTTATGAAAGTTTGAAAATATTTCTCCTTAACTAAACTGTGTTTTTGTGTCTCAAAATTGTTAACTTATTTGCACCTGTTAGCTGTTCTGGGCTCTCTGCTAAAAGCCAATTAAGTGAGAAACTTTGTTTCTTTTCTGGAGAAAAGAGGGACTTTCTGTAATGGAATCTATCTCATGTTCTCAAGATGGCGTCCAAGATGGCGACTGCCTGCCTCACCACATGGCTCCTGCTGGGCACAGGTCTATGACCTCACCTTTTTCCCACTCCAGGATTGGTCGTCGGCGACGGAACGGACGCCGGCGTCAGAATCGGGCGCCGACGTGAGGACGCTGGCGTCTGCATCTGACGCAAGCGCGTCAAAATTGGCGCCAACCCAGGGACTACTTAAACGCACTTCCCCTTCCAGTCCTTGCCCAACTATAGGTTCCTGCTACAGAGTTCCTGGGTGTTATCTTCTATATTGATTCTTGTGTACCGATTTCTGCCTGTTTTTCGATTTTGCTTGTCTTCTGCCTGGTCTGACCTATTTGCCTGTATTTTGACGATTCTTTGGATAAACCCTCTTGTACCTCGAACCTGGTCTGGTCTCCTCTTTGGTCTACACTATTACTGTGCCTTCGGGCCCATTACACTTTCCAGTTTAAATGAGGGACTGCGGGTTGAGCTGTTAAAAGAGGGACTGTCCCTCCGAAAAAGGGACAGTTGGGAAGCATGATAACTTACAGGCACAAATAGGAGGGCAAGGGTCAACAAAGCTTTTTGGTATTGGCCACTAAAGGGGTTATTCACCTTTAACGTTTAGTAGGATGTAGAGAGTCATATTCTGAGACAATTTGCAATTGGTTATCATTTCTTAGTATTTGTGGTTTTGGAGTTATTTAGCTTTTTATTCAGCAGCTCTCCAGTTTGCAATTTCAGCCATCTGGTTGCTAGGGTCCAAATTCCCCTGCAACCATGCAGTGATTTGAATAAGAGACTGGAATATAATAGGAGAGGCCTGAATAAAAAAGATGAGGAATAAAAATACATTTGTAGCCTTACAGAGCATTTGTTTTTTAGATGGGGGGTCAGTGACCCCCTTTTGAAAGCTGGAAAGCGTCAGAAGAAGAAAGCAAATAAATAAAAAACGGAAAAAAAAGACCAGTTGAAAAGTTGCTTAGATTAGCCATTCTATAACATACTAACTATGCCCTTGTAGCATTTAGGAGGAACATAAAGCTTACGTTGTGTTTCACACGTACTGCATTAGTCAGACAGACAGACAGTAGAAGGAGCTTATGAGTAACTCAGGCTGGGGCCCTGTTTAACTATTTATGCAAGAATGCAGCTTCTGGGTCTGACACAAACACTTCTGATACTGAGGAACCAGCGCTCTGAACTGTTTATGCTTCTAACCACATCTTCCTGTTATAAATAGTTAAACTGAGCAGTTTTATGGATAAATCACTAGGTTATTATCTAGTATAGGTCAATCTAAAAACAACTGGACTTGCTGAGTAATCAATGAAGACATTTCACTACCCATCCGAGCAGCTTCTTCAGTACAACTGACTGGTGTGGGAAGTTCTCGGCATATAAACTCTTCCACTAATCCAATCACAATGGCACATTGTAACTCTTCAAAGAGGTGACATCTGAAGAAATTCACAGAGGTGTTGATTCTGTGTAGTTACTGTGATAGGATTATCCAATGTGTCATGCAACTCCTAGATACAGGTGTTACTTGTGAGAGTTGTATGAATGGATGTGTGACGTGTTCTGAATCCGCCGGGGTACAGATGTTAGAACAGCATTGTATGTAGCAGACAGGTGGTGTCGAAGGCGTGAAAGAGGCGATTCATGTCAAGGTGGAGAAACCATCCCTGAACAGAGGGGGGGGGCCCTCTGTTCAGGGATGGTTTCTCCACCTTGACATGAATCGCCTCTTTCACGCCTCGTTCAAACCAGCGTCTTCTTTATCCAAGATTTGGACCTTGCTGTCTTCAAAGGAGTGTCCCTTGTCTTTTAGGTGTAGAAAGACAGCTGAGTTTTGCCCTGTAGAGTTCTCCCTCCTATGCTGAGCCATTCGCTTGGAGAGTAGTTGTTTTGTCTCCCCAATGTATAGATCTGTGCTCTCCTCACTACACTGGACTCCGTATACCACATTGCTTTGTTTTTCTTTTGGTGTTGGATCCTTTGGGTGTAGCAGTTTATGTCTCAGTGTGTTGCTAGGTTTGAAAAACACAGGGACATGGTGTTTGTTGAAAATCCTCCTGAGTTTCTCTGACACTCCAGCTACATATGGGATGACTATGTTTCGCCTACTTTGTGTCTCCGGGCGGTTATTTCTATAGGTTTTCCTGTTGGGCTTTGTTGCTGCTGTTTTGACAAAGGCCCAGTCTGGGGAGCCACACACTTTCAAAGCTTTTCTGAGATGTTTTTGCTCTTTGTCTTTGGACTCTGTATCAGTTGCCACACATTCCGCCCGGTGGTGCAGAGTTCTAATGACACCCAGTTTGTGTTCCAGCTGATAGTGGGAATCAAACAACAGATATTGATCCGTATGAGTGGGTTTCCTGTATACTTCTGTCTTCAAGTTACCCCCCTCTTGGATACATATCAAACAGTCCAAAAAGGCAAGTTTGTTCTCGTGGATATCTTCCCTTGTGAACTTAATGTTATTGTCCACTGAGTTAATGTGTTCTGTAAAGGCCGCCACTTCATTGGATCTGATTTTAACCCAAGTATCATCCACATACCTGAACCAGTGAGTCGGTGTAGTTCCCTGGAATGTAAGTAAGACCCTACTTTCCACTTCCTCCATGTACAAGTTTGCTACAATGGGAGAGACTGGAGAACCAATTGCATTCTTGTACTTGAAGTATGTGGTGTTAAGGCACAAATCTAGCAACACACAAACTTGGTTGGGGCTGAGCTTCGTTCTGCTGCTGAGGGTGTTATGTTGCAGTTTGCTTTTAGATTGACCTATACTAGATATACCATGATCTGGATGAATGAAAATCTTCATAGTCACACTAGGTTATTAATAAGCAGTAATATTTAGAATCAAACAGCATTTCAAGGGTAAATACAGTTACTCGTGGGACACAGCTACTAATATCTGAAAAAAAAAAACTATTATAATCAGGGCCTTGTTTTATCCTGTTCAATCACAGTTTCACCCTGTTCTTAAAATGCATCCTCCAAATTTCTGGAGTGGTTACCCAAAGCAATTTGTGATTGGGTTTTGCAGGTGAAAAGTTTCAGGAGTAATTTGAAAAAGTTCAAACATATTCATTTTATTATTCCATTTAAAAACAGGCCAGCGTTTCGGTCTCTACCTAGGACCTTTATCAAGACCATCTTGATAAAGTCTTGATAAAGGTCCTAGGTGGAGACCGACACGTTGGCCTGTTTTTAAATGGAATAATAAAATGAATATGTTTTAACTTTTTCAATTATAAGCATATTGAGGAGGCACCTGGTTCTTTAAAACTGTGAACGGAGTGCGGGAGGCCTTTGGATTATATATATATATATTGCAGTAGAACATGACTTAATAAATGCATTTTATCCCAGTTTTGCACAAAATCAAACAAGTAAATATAAACTGGATCTGTCCAATAATATTAATTGATCCTGCAACTATTGGCCCAATATACTCCCCCCCCCCACACACTGCTCCAGCAACTTTGGTGCCTTCAAACATGCGTATCCCCAAATGAGCATGAGTATATGAGGGAACAGTGGTAAATTGAGCTCCAGGTAACAGACTGTGTCTGGGGGGAGAAGACTAGGCAGAGGGTGTAGATTCACACAGATTATTTAATAGACTTGCAAAGAAACTAGTTTAACCCTTCTAGGCCAAGATTGGTGCTTCTGGCTACTCCCTAAATAGAGTGAGGTTACACTAGGACCTTCCTCTCATGTGGTTGTTATTTGGAATGTAGGGATGGTGTTGTTGATCAATATCGTAAATAAGGTGTTTTGAAAGCCAGTGACACTTATCCAGTCAATGAAGGTTTGTTTAACAGCAATAAAATGTGCTCATAAAGTACAAGGTTGCATATGAGTCATGGCTGTCAGGACAATCAATATACGGGTTACTCTGGTACCACTTTGGCGTTGGATTTCAATTTACCTTTATGGAATAATTGCCAGTGGTCTGGATTCTCTCTAGTGGAAACCTGTCAGTGAGTAGATACTAGTCGGAGGCCACTAAGTGTCCCGGGGTGGTCGGCATGCCCGGACTGGCAATCTGTGGGTTCTGGCAAATGCCAGAGGGGCTGCTATACAGCTGAATAGAAAGTTACCATATAGTGGGCTGGTAGGGGTTTTTTTGGGCTGGTAGGAGGGATGTTTGGGCCTCTGTGTACTTGGAATGACAGGGCCAATTTTGACTCCCAGTCCAGGCCTGGAGGTCGGGAGGGGGTCAGCGGCAACTGTGTGTCCAATTCAGCACGCCGGCGTTTATTGCGGGCGGCCCAGTTCTGGCCCATGGCCCAGTGGTTGGGGACCCCTGTCCTAGAATATAAACATAAAGTGAACACCCCCTGTGCTTCTTTGTGATATTTAGAGTGTAATGTATCCCATGTTACTAAACACTGTAGGTTTAAAACTTATACAGGTCCTAGAACCCCAAGGGGATGTCTGATATAGTTATATTGGCAGCCCATTAGTTTTCTAAATATGCAAGGCTAAAGGGGTGGTCAACTTTCAGTATATTATAGAATTGGTAATTTTAAGCAACTTTTACATTGGCCTTCATTTTTTTTTTATAGTTTTTGAATTATTTGCTTTCTTCTTCTGACTCTTTCCAGCTTTCAAATGGGGGGTCACTGGCCCCATCTAAAAAAAACAAAACAAATGCTCTGTAAGGCTACAAATATAATGTTGTTGTTACTGTTTATTACTCATTTTTCTATTCAGGCCTCTCCTATTCATATTCCAGTCTCTTATTCAAATCAATGCATGGTTGCTAGGGGATTTTGGACCCTAGCAACCAGATTGCTGAAACTGGAGAGCTGCTGAATAAAAACCACAAATAATAAAAAATGAAAACCAATTGCAAGTTGTCTCAGAATATCACTCTCTACATCATACTAAAATGTATTTTAAAGTTTAAAAAGGATAAAAAGTATATGACATAACATCACTTAGCACCGTTAATAAGGATACAGTTATAGGTTATTCAGAGCTCTTCTTTATGATTGGGTCATATCAGAGGTGTTACCCTTTGACTATTGGGAAGGAGACCCCCCAGCCTTATCTGGGCATTGCAGTGTGTGAATGACACCCTCGGGTGCCAATGCTGGTGCAGCCTTTAGCCGAGTGTTCACATAAAGGGAAAGTTAAACCTCACACACATTCATAGTGACACACAAACCCAGAAAGCCACATCACAAGGAGCTGCCAACAAATCACCTTGCCCAGATGGCTACACAACGGAATACTACAAGATATTAAGCTCACATAGTACACGACTGCTAACAGACGTATTCTCCACACTAATCCCAGAACCAAATAAAGACCAGACTCAATTGACTTCCCACCACCTGATCTCCCTGTTAAATGTCAATCTTAAGGGCAGAGACACACGCTCAGATTCAGAGAGATTTAGTCGGCCAGCAATAAATCTCCTCTTCTTCAGGGCGACTAATCTCCCCGAACTGCCTCCCGCAGGCTAGAATGTAAATCACCGATGGGATGGCAATCGGATCGCTTCATATTCCGTGAGGAAACTTCGGGCAACTTCAGAAAACTAAGCACACCACCCCATCGGCGATTTACATTCTAGCCGGTGGGAGGCAGTTCAGGGAGATTAGTCGCCCCGAAGAAGAGGAGATTTGTCACTGGACGACTAATCTCCCCAAATCTGAGCGTGTGTCTCTCCTCTAAAATTCTCTCTAAGATAATAGGCTAAAGATTCCAAACACTACTGCCAGATCCTTTGATAAAACTTCCATTTCTTTTTAATGGTAATTCATTAACCAGCACACAGCAGTGATCCTGGGTAGTGATGGGCAAATTTGCGACCGTTTTGCTTCTCTGAAAAATTAGCGAAATTCGCGCAACGGCGAAAAATTCGCGAAACAGCTGTTTTTCCCCGACGCCGTTACATTTTTGCCGGCGAAGTTTTGCGGGCATTTTACGAATTTATTCGCTGGTGTCAAATTCGCCGCAAATTTGCGCCTGGCGAGTAAATTCGCCCATCACTAATCCTGGGGCTAAAAATCAGCGTCAGAACGGGTCAAAGGGGGGCAGCATCGCTAGTGTATTGATCGCACTAACCCTCTCTGAACTAGCGGAGGTGAATTTCCGGGTTAAAACCGAGTTTGTCTCCCCTTGTAAATGGCTGCTCTCTTCCACCTGAGTCAAGGTTCTCACATCGGCCCATGACAGGAGCGGCCCCACCAGCACAGTTCATCTTTAATCCTACAATCAACATCAAATTTTATAATATATACATTTCTAATTGTAGTAAATTGGATAGGATTAAATAAATCTCCACTCCCCACTTTCCTCAATTGTGAGTTAAATACACCTGTGGACTGAGGCTTCAAAAAGAAGGTTTAAAGCCTTTAATTAACTTTACAGTATAATGAAGATGTGGCTATGGGTCGGATTATAAATGTCTCAGCTCAGATTCAAACTCACTTAAACTCTATTACAAATCCAATAATTGAAAGGGATTAGGGAATAACAGGAGCTGATTATACTGTAGTTACATTCAGTGTCAGTAAATGGCAATAAAAAAAACTTAACACAGGTATAGAATCCTTTATCCAGAAACCTGTTATCCAGAAAGCTCTGGATTATTGGACGGTATTCTGCCATAGACTCCATTTTAATGAAATAATACAACATTTTAAAACGTTTCCTTTTTCTGTGTAATAATAAAACAGTCGCTTGTACTTGATCCCAACTAAGATATAATTAATCTTTATTGGAAGCAAAACCAGCCTATTGGGTTTATTTATTGTTTATATGATTTTCTAGTAGATTTAATGCATGAAGATCCAAATTATGGAATGATCCCTTATCAAGAAGACCCCTAGTCCTAAGAATTCTGGATAACAGGTCCCATACCTGTTGTAATCATCCTATTAACTATGTAAGGGAAAACATGGAACTAACATAAACCAAACATTTAATGTGTTTTTATATTAAACAGCCTGTTTGTTATTAGAGTATCTTCATTATCCCTCTCTCAGCATCTGTTTCTCTTCATTCTGTCTTCATGCAGCAGTTGGGTGTCAGATATTCACTGACAGTTAGATCCAATATATCTTATAGGGGGGCTCCTTTTGCCTAGAAGATGTATTAGAGCTCACTCTAATAAACTCACCAGACATCATGTCTCTCTACATGCAGGATTTGTGCAAAAGGCAGTTATTTTGTTAGATTGTGTTTGTACTGGAATCATTTACTTGAATGAGCTCCAATACATCTGCTAGGAAAGGAGCCCCCCTATAAGATATATTGGATCTAACTGTCAGTGAATATCTGACACCCAACTGCTGCATGAAGAGAGAATGAAGAGAAACAGTGAAGATAAACTTGATAATTTCAGAAACAATGCAGAATATTTAATTGTATTTAGAAAGTTTCTTGTTTCAGTATGGGGAAGCTTATATAAAATTTTTGCGATCGTTCCCCTTTAAACAACCCCCCCCCCCAAGTACTTAGAAGAATCAATACTAAATATGATTTGAGGTTGAACTTTTTTGCACACCAGTAATAGTGTCCATACTCATATCAAATACCATTGCAACCAGTCCTTTGTCTTTTTTGTATTCATTAAAGGTTTTTGAAATTTTCAGAGCTGATCAGTGTTGGGCATGGTTCCCACTGCCTTAAAAGTCAGAAATAAGAGGCCCCAATACCTCCCTCAAAAAAGTATAGGCAGAGATATTCAAATTACCCCACTCATAATTCCCTAAGTGGGGGTTTAGGCATCTCTTTCTGGTGTAAAGCAATATTATGTGCATAGTATTAGGCCACTGCATTTCTTGCATTGAGAAGGGTTTTTTTTGGCTCCTTTTAGCCCTTTTTACCTAAGCCTTGATGGTTTAAAGGGGACCCGTCACCCAAAAAAAAATATTCATAATCCTATTTTATCACATCAGTCAAGCAAAATAAACTTTAATTACACTATGTAAATTATTTGAATCTTGTTTTCTTCAGTCTGGGATATAATTATAACAAGCAGACAGGAGCCATTTTGTGGACACTGTTATTAAGACAAGTCTTGTATCATCTCAGAATCTTGTTTGTGCACCAGAATGGGGGACCTGATGTCCATCCCCATGTCCTGGCTACACAATTAAATGGTGAAGAGAACGGGGGAATGTGGGGAGAGCAGTGACATGTAGGAAGTGCTGAATGGAAAGTGAAAGTAATTGCCTAAGGCATAGAGGAGGGGCAGACAATATTTGATTGACAGCTGAGATGTTTAAATGAGCTCACAACAGCTATGCAGGGCCGCTCCGGCCATGAGGCAAGGTGAGAATCTTGCCTCAGGCCGCACGGAGCGGCCAGTTACCAGGGGCGGCAAAAAGCCGCCTCTGGTAACTTTAAGAGCCGAATTTCCGTTTTTTAAATGGAAATTCGGCTCTTCTAGCGCAGCGAGCGCAATAGCGCTCACTGCACTAGCGATGCGGCCCCTCCTCCACCCGCTCCGACGCTGGTAGTTAGAAGAGCGGAGCAGGAGGAGGGGCGGCATTGGGGCTGCTGCCTCAGGCGGCAGCAGCCCCTGAAACGTGCCTGCAGCTATGAATGATTTAATAAAAAACTGAAATTGTATTTCATGTTTAATTTGAAAAGGACTTTTATTATACAGCTTTGTATAATAAAATACAAAGCTGTGACAGGTCCACTTTAATTTAATTTATGCATTAAGTTGTAATTTAGTGCCATGAACAGACAAACAGAAAAAAAAACTGAAGCTCCATGTTTGGAACTTGCAATATATACAAGAAGATTCCCAGTGTACAGATAATCTGATTTAAGGGGGTAGTTCATTATGTTAATGAACGGCTATTTCTAAGCACATTTTCAATTGATCTTCATTTGTTGATTTTTTTATAGGTTTTGAATTATTTGCCTTGTGACTCTTTCCAGCTTTCAAATGTGGGTCACTGACCCAATCTAAAAAAATGCTCTGTAAGGCTACACATTTATTGTTATTGCTACTATATATTACTTTCTATTCAGTCCTATTCTATTCATATTCATCATTTATTTATATAGCCAGTCTCTTATTCAAATCAATGCATGGTTGCTAGGAGAATTGGGACCCTAGCAAACAGACGGCTGACACTGCAAACTGGAGAGCTGCTGAATAAAAAGCGAAATAAGTAAAAAATCACAAATAAAAACCAATTGCAAATTGTCTGAGAATATCACTCTCTGCATCATACTAACAGTTACTTTAAAGGTGAACAACCCCCTTTAAAGTGGACCTGTCATCTACACATAAAAAGCTGTATAATGAAAGTCCTTTGCAAATTAATTATTAAACCCCAAAAATTGTTTTCATTAAAACATCCATACCTGTTATAAAGGTGCTTAAATATCTAAACTGTCAATCAAATATTACCTGCCCCGCCTCTAGGAGGGGCAGTCAATTACTTTCACTTTCCATTCAGCACTTCCTACATGTCACTGCTCTCCTCACATTCCCCCTTCCCTCCTCAGGCTCTATAATTGTGTAGGGCACTGCACATGGACATTAGGTCCCTCATTCTGGTGCATAAACAAGATTTTGGGGTGATACACAATTTCCCTTAATAACCGTGTCCACAAAATGGCAGCTGCCTGCTTGCTGTGATTGTATAATTCCAAGACAGAAGGAAACAAAATTGAAATAATAAATACAGTGTAAGTAAAGTTTATTTTGCTCAACTAACATGATAGAAAAGAATTTGAAATTATTTCTTAGGATGACAGGTCCCCTTTAAAGGGTTAAAACTACTTTCAAATGAAATGGTTTGTTATGAATTTATTATTGCCTGAATAATACTTTCTACTGGCATGAGATATGCATAAGGGGAATATAAGAGGTCCCCTGCACTATGTTTTAAACCTTTAGGGTCAGGCCACACAAGCAGATTCGGGAAGCTTAGTCGCCCCATTGCCAAATCTCCTCTTCTTTGGGGCGACAATCTCCCCCCTGCCTTCCCCCGGCTAAAATGAAAATTGCCTGGGGGAAGGCACCCGCGACGCATCGTTTTCCGAAGTTGCCTCATGAGGAAACTTCGGAAAATGAAGTGTCGCATGTGCCTTCCCTCAGGGCGAATTTTATTTTAGCCAGTGGAGGGCAGGGGGGGAGATTGTCGCCCCAAAGAAGAGGAGATTTGTCACTGGGGCGACTAATCTCCCCCCGAATCTGTTTGTGTGGCCAGACCCTTAGGTGAGGATGCAATGAGGCTGTGGCTACTATGACTTAGCCGGCCAGCTTAAATATATATATATATAATATACAGACAAACAACCCCTGTTTTGTTTAAATTTAGTGGTGAGTAGTGATGAGCGAACGTTCTCGCCAAATCCCACCGCGAAAATGACGGCCATAAACTCCAATGGGTAAAAAAAATTAATAAATAAATTTGTTGCACATCAAAAACATTTTCGCCAATAGACAATGCATTTCGGCTAATTTTTCTGTTTTTCGAATTTTCGGCAAAACAGGTGAGATTTGCCCATCACTAGTGGTGAGCAAAACTTTATTATTGCTATATGCACAAGGGAGCACTACACTACATCTCCCCATAAAATAGTATTGTCTAAAAGCATATACCTTGCCAATATTGCAATACAAATACAGAGAAACAACATGGCAGCTTCTACCCATATTGATAAATACAAATAAGTAGAAAGGAATGCTGAAAAATGAGCAGAAAACATGGTTTTTTTTTCTTCCTGAATGTGTCTGTTTTGATGCATAGTTAGCAGAATTGAAGGTTTATTATTGTTCCTATAAGGGAGAGGAGTCAAGAGCAGCCTCCCCATTACTCATCCCAGTGCCCCTATAATTGTGCAATAACTATAGCACCAGGCAGGGGCAGTTACTCTGGGGGTGCAGGTCACGTTAAGGTTCTGTTGTTGGAACACAACTCCCAGCACCCTGTGTAGCGGAAGAAGAGATAGTGACTACAAGTCGTAAGCCCTGATATTAAATATCTTTGCTGATCTTTCTTTATATTAACCTATAGCACATCAATATACTTTATCTTCTCCTGCTGCTACTGCTCAGCCTAGAGATAGCACCAAACAGAATATCTTTAAATCTTAAAGGGCTGGTTCACCTTTAAAGCAGAACCAAACCCCCCCTACCCTACATAGACCCCTTCCTTGCTCTCCCCCCCCCCGCCTAGCTGTTACCCTTGTTAAATGCCCCTAACTCTTTACTTACACCTCGGTGCAGATTCTGTGAATCAGAGTTCACGGGCACCATCTTCTTCTCTTATCTTTGGGAAAAGAGTGGCGTATTGGAGTTGCAATCTACCGGTTCGTGACCGAGCATGCGCCGAAAGTGACGGAAATTGCCGAATCGTCAGAAGAAGACTGAAGATGGCGCCCGTACACTCCTATGCACAGCATCTGCACCGAGGAGTAAGTAAAGAGTTAGGGGCATTTACCAGGGGTAACAGCTAGGCTGGGGGGGGTCTATGTACAGTGGGGGGTAGGGTTTTTTTCAATTAAGGGTTTGGTTCTCTTTTAAGTGAAATTTCAGTACATTGTAGAATGGCTTAATCTAAGCATCTTTTCAATTGGTCTTCATTATATATTTTTAATAGTTTAACGATTTGCCTTCTTCTTCTGACTCTTTCCAGCCTTTAAATGGGGGTCGCTGACCCTATCTAAAAAAAAAAAACAAATGCTCTGTAAGGTTACAAATGTATCGTTACTTTTTATTACTCAACTTTCTATTTAGGTCCTCTCCTACAGAGCCGGGCCAACCCAGCCAGACGGCCTAGGCAACCTTGCGGGCCACGGCGCTGGCTCAGTGCGCACGAAACTGCGCTCCAGCGCACATGCTCAAAGCTTCGCTCCAGCGCGCATGCGCAAAATGGTGTTCGCGCATGCGTAGAAGCGCATTTTCATGAAAGTTACACTCGGCAGCCTGGGAGAGACGGGACCAGACACGGGGTATGCGACAGAGCAGGTACGTGCTTAGCACCCCCCAGCTTTGCGCCCTAGGCACGTGCCTACTCTGCCTACCCCTAGTTCCGGCCTTGCTCTCCTATTCATATTCCTGTCTCTTATTCAAATCAGTGCCTGGTTACTAGTGTAATTTGGACCCTAACAACCATGTGACTGACATTGCAAACTGGAGAGCTGCTGAATAACAAACTAAACTCAAAAAAATCACAAATAATAAAAAATGAAAGCCAATTGCAAATGGTCTCAGAATATCCCTCTTTACATCATACTAACAGTTAATTTAAAGGTGAACAACGCCTTTTTAAATTGGTAGCAAGACAAAACAGAGGCGCCAAAAGGATAAAAATAGCTAAAAGCGCTTAAAAACCCAATGGGTAATTCAGAGGAGGTAGTAATGAACTTACCTCCTCCAAGCAGACACCAACGAAAGTGGTAATTTTCAATAATAGTTTATTCACAAAACAGTATTGCAACGCGTTTCGCAGGCATTTCCTGCTTTATCAGGCAATATGGAACAGGAACAAAAACAACTAAAAAAAAAACACAGAGACAGGCAAATTTGTAAAATATTATTGTATACAGCTGTTCGGATTATGGGAAAGTGTGGATACTAAGTGATGCCCTTGGGCCAAGTATATGGGGGGGAGGGGAAACAAGGGGAGGAGAAATAGTTCACAGCATGGGGAAACAAGTGCTGATGGACATGGGGGATAGGCTACTAGTATAGATTATCTAAATTGGAAACCAAGTATCTTGGTGGGAGACATAATAGGAGACATACAATAGTAACATAATAAAGAACGTGACCTAGGGTATATTTAAAGCCAGGGGATGTAGCACAGATGTCTAAACCAACAAAAGAAATCAATGAAATTAAGATAAAGTGAAAAAAACTTACCAGTGTCTTTATATAAACACGCCAGGCGCCTCTGCGCCTCAAGCAGCACAGAGGCGCCTGGCGTGTTTATATAAAGACACTGGTAAGTTGTGGTTTTTTTTTTAGTTGTTTTTGTTCCTGCTCCATATTGACTGATGAAGCAGGAAATGCCTGCGAAACGCGTTGCAATACTGTTTTGTGAATAAACTATTATTGAAAATTACCACTTTCGTTGGTGTCTGCTTGGAGGAGGTAAGTTCATTACTACCTCCTCTGAATTACCCATTGGGTTTTTAAGTGCTTTTAGCTATTTTTATCCTTTTAGCGCCTCTGTTTTGTCTTGCTACTGTGTCGAGTCCACCCCGAGTGGAGGGGTATCGTCCCCGTGTTCTTCTTCTACAGAGAGCGACGTCTTATTCCTGAGTGGGGTCAGGATAATCTCCCCACCTGCCTAAACAGTGGTTGCCTATCGGTAACCCTGGTTTGTGAGTATTAACTTGTTTACTCTACCATTACTCCTTGTAAAAACATATTACACTATTGGGGCTCTTGGTGTTCCTTTTTGTCGCCTTTTTAAATTGGCCCAGATAAGCCAGCAGCACAACTGTGCAATTCTTTTCCAGGTGATACAATATTGCAAGTAAGTAAAAAGGTGCCTCTGTAATTGCTGTGCTTGCCCTGTCTCTTGACTTTCTGCCGCCCTGTCTCTTGACTTTCTGCCGCCCTGTCTCTTTACTTTCTGACAGTTTAGGTAGACAAGACACAAGGCTGCTGCCACTTTACATTAACCCCCACAACAGCTCTTTCCACTCAAAAACATACATGGAATCTGGCATGCATTACATTCATTTATACTGCGTCATTTATGACTTTAAGGGGTGGGTAATAATTACAGGGAGGGGGAGGGGCCTCAGGGGAGTATTAAAGCAAGTTATTCTTGTAATATTGTTATTATAAGGAATCTGTTGAGGCTCCGCTGGTTTTCCTGTCCAGCAACATTCAATTACACTTTGCTGATATGTTAATAGACTGTGTACGGCTCCCGGGGCTGCAGAAATCCTCTTGTTTGTGTTACAGGAATCGTTTCATAGCAGCGGAGGAGAGATTCGGGGAAGCTGCTGACATTTTGTCGATACAGCCTGCAGCATTACTCACACAAGAGGAAGAGCTGCAGATCAGGTAAGGAGACTTGTTATTCAGCAGCATTTTAAGCTGAATAACCTCCCCTTAAATATAAGTGTCACATCAGGAGACACGATACATAATCTTTCTACACCTTCAAACTAACAAAAGGCAAAACTTTTGTAACTAACAAAGCAGCGAACATCGCGCCCGACTAACATGCAAATAAAGCACAAGGAATCCAATAACTGTCAATGAATAATGTAAAAAATACTTGATCTAGCAGTGTGACTAGCGGTTATAGGGGTTGTTCATCTTTAAATTAACTGTTAGTATGATGTAGAGAGGGATATTCTGAGACAATTTGTAATTGGTTTTCATTTTTAATTATTTGTGTTTTTTTTTTACTTATTTAGTTTTTTATTCAGCAGCTCTCCAGTTTGCAATTTCAGCTGCCTGGTTCCTACGGTCCAAATTCCCCTAGCAACCATGCACTGATTTCAATATGAATAGGAGAGGC